>NC_143552.1:38757000-39087500 GCF_054136105.1 Typopeltis vanoorti
AGTTAGCGTCATGACAGATTGCCGCGTCGCTCGGTGTCATCCGCAGATCGTCTCACGTGCCCTCGGTGGCAAACCATAAACAGGGCTCTCATTGTTGGCCGTACGGCGTGTCCTGACTCGGTCATTTCAGTCTCGGTGAAGTGTCATCATTCGCGCTCCGTCAGATAGGTCGTTTCTAGGGAGATGTCCGAGAGTTCATGATAAATACGAGGTCAGCTAGTGCTCTTTCGTGATGTTTCCCGTCCTGGCGAATGGTTTGATTCATCACGGAGAGTAAAATATGATTTTCTGCTTTAAAGATAACGAGGAGACTGATTAGCTGTGAACCGATGGGAATATTGGATTTCATGTTGTTGCAAGTCTGAAGAAGAAGCGGAAATTATTCTGTGCCGTAGGATGACCTAACAAGAAGCGAATCGTGCAACTTGTAGATAACTTGTTTCCTTTAAGAACAGACAAATAAGAAATTGAACTTCATGCTCATCTTCGGATGCCAAATTCAGTCAAAGTTTCTTCTCCTTATTATTATTATTTTGCAAAATCTCCAAGGAGTCATCAGGAGCGGATAATCTACATACTAGGCAACTGAAAAAACACAAATTGAATTCTCCATTTACATACAACTCACCGTCTTCATTACTTAATCCTTAATCTATACACACACCCCTTTTACCAATCATCAATATTATTTTAGTCCTTAAAATGCATGTGTTTTGCTGGGCGATTTACCCGTATTCGGAATGAAGCATCCGAATTTCGAGGGGGGGGGGGGAAGACTCAGCTACCTCCGTATAAGATCGGTTACCTCACCTTCGACTGATAAAGCACATAAAAAGATCCCTCTCGTCACGACGAGCGAACCCACGTCTTTTCCAGTAGAAGGGCGTAGTGTCCTTCTACTGAATACATTTTTCCATTTGTGTTACGGAAGGCAAAAAGGCTTCGTAAAACTAACTAATGAAGTCAAAAGAAATTTATTCTATCTTAATGATTGCCATAGTTAATTTATTCAAATTGATCTACTAAATAATTTTAATACTAGGAAATGCACAGTATCTATTTAATTATCTTATTTTTATATTATTTTTTCTCTATCCTATCTTCTCTCATACAGAAGCTTTGGAGTCAAATAATTAGCAAAATTACGTAATACAGGTTCTTGGTTTCCTTAATGAGTTTTATTTATTTATTATTTTGTTTGTATTAAGTCACTCCGTGGCTTATCCCTTTTCTGTCAAACTTCTCACTTCTCACTCTATAATAACTCGGTTGACTAAAACACCGGCAGAATCACCACCCTCACTTTTTTCCACAAACTTTCCATCATGTACTGATCCAAAGTCATCTAATTATGAATGAATGACCTAAGATAACATGTATGTCATTCCAGTGACGTCAGAAGTCACTCACTCGATAGTGAGTGACTGCCTCCCTTCACGCTGTTCATAGTTCCTTTATTTACGGCTCTACCAAAATGTAAAGCTTTAAAAACGACATTTATTACATTAAATAAGAACGCGAACGTAATGTAATTGTAACGTATTATAATATGTAATTGTAATATATGCTTCTTTTCTAAGCATAATTTTTAGAATATGTAATTTCTTTTGATTTTCCTTCATAAAAATGTCGTATTTCTTTCTCTCTCTCTCTCTCTCTCTCTCTCTTATATACTGTATATAACATAGTTCTGTATAAGCGTATGGAACTGCTATTCATTCATTTATCCTTAGAAGGGCCGTAAGATCACTACGTATTGAAGGCCTGAAGTGGCTTAAAGTTCCATGTTTGTGTTCTAGAGCAAGATTTCCGGATTACTTGATCCACTCCCTGTAGATCAATTTAGTCGCCAACTAGACACTTTTAGCCACTTCCCGGTTAATCAATTCTTGGCAAAAAGTAGTATTTTTTTACTCTAGAAAACTTGGATAACACGGATTGGCAGCATTTGTCTGCCATACTTTCTCCTTAAGTACCCTGAAATCATTGATAACCTCGAATTAAGCTATCGGTAAAAGCTAAGATTGAAGACCAGCTGCCAGCAATTCGAAAAGTGAGGTGCTGAAAGAGCTCCACCTAATCAAATTGGAAATGAAAGGCATTCGATTATTTATCTGTATTTATTTATTAATCCTTTTCCCATCTATTACATTAAAATATGTGTGTAGCTTTTCTTGGCTGTGATTCATTCAAATTTAAAAAAAACAATATCGTGTCGTGCTTGGAAAGGCATCAATGAACACCATACTGTTAGAACATACAGCCATGGCGCCCGCCTTAATAAGATGTAGGACCTCCGTTCGCTGCGATGGCTGCGGCAATCATACTGGGCATACTTTCACAAATGTGCGATAGCGATCAATAGGAATTTTGGACAATTCTTCCTGTAGTCCTGTAATGAATGCTCACAACAGTCTAGTAATGAAGTCCTAGACTGTTGTGAGCGGATGTCCTTCGAACCTCACCCATCGCTCCAGTTCAGCAGCAGCAGCCTTATGACATGTTGCATTATCATACTGAAAGAGACAATGGTCATCTCCGTAGAAACGCCCCAAAGTAGGAAGCATTACATTGTCCAGAATGTTCAGATACCTCTAGGAGTTCAATATTCGTGTCACCACAGGCTGTGGTCAAACCACACAGCCATCTCCCAAATTTCTTGTTGGGATTACGCACTCTTCACCGGTGGAGGGTGTAACGTGATTCGTCGCAACCATAACACAGCTTTCCAGGCTTCCACGCCCCACTGCACACGCTCTTTGCACCACGCTGCACGTGGGTTCGGTTAATGTTGGGCTTGCATATTGAAGTCCTCATGAAAACCTATGTCGTGAGCCTCGGTTCTGAATGTTTTTCTTCAGATTCGTATTCCAGCCGACTCCCAGAACTCCGCATTCAACTTGTCCGCCGAAGAATGGTGGTGTTTGCATTTTATCCTTCATAGCACCCTACGTCACATTCGGTGAATGTGGTAAGTCGTCTACTGCAGGCAGCACTTGCAGTTGACTCACTGCGCTTCCATCTCAGCATGGTATCACTGATTGTTGACCTGGGATGACCCAATTTGCATAACAGACGGGCGTGCAACATGGTATCCTATTAATGTCTCTTTCAAACGCCCTCAAAATCCTTCTTGCAGCCGACACAGTTGCACTGAGTTGGGAGTCGCATATTCCTCCAACTTATACTAGCAACCAACACCTGACTCGTTACATGGCACGATGCACTTTGCACATACGAGTGTCCGTTGATTCTATTCTAGGCAGTATATGTTTTGTGAGTTGTTATCAAAGATAATCTCATTTATCCTGTTTACACAAACGAATAAACACCATTATATAATATATATCGTGACAGAAGCTTTAAGGTGATACTCCTACCACTGGATTTAGTACTTCGCGACTAGCAACTAATTGATAGAATATTTAATTTGCTGTCAACTATAAAAAGGAAACAAAATGGTTGGATTCTAAGAACGATGAAAAAAATATGCGAATAACGGCACGAAATGGAAACAGAAGAATCTGATTATCATTGGTACTTGTCATATCAAAGGCGCAGGTCACAAAGATGAACAACCAATAAAGACGTAAGTAAAAAATAACATCATAACTGCAGTTAATATATGACTGTGACCAAAAATAAATGTTGATACGCTCAGGCTCAAACTAATTAATAATTATATACTCTTTCAGTGGTGTAAGCAGTAATGAGAGAGAAAAAGCAGGAATGGCATTGATGGTGCATAAACCCCTAGAAGAAAAAATAGGTATTCAATAAAAGAACAGTATATAAATAGGGATTAAATTAAAACCAGATTATCTGATTAGTACTTGAGTATATGGAGATAGAGGGTATAAAGATGATTATCCTGTCCAGATAATCATCCCGATGCGACGCTAAAACTTGAAATATTTAAATTAATTCAGTCATCTCCTATTTCTATTATTTGATTTGCGAGCAATCAAATAACAGAAAGCTAACCGATTATGAAATTTTAATAATTTATAATCTATTAAAGTTACAATCATAAACGTCTTGCCAAAAGGTTGTCATAAGTGCACTTGAATATCAAAAAAAACACACTCAGTAATGAACTACATAACAGTACCTAACAAATTAGCAAAATTCATCCTTAACAAAAGAGCTTTGAAAAACTGAACAGTTCCTATTAATTTGAAAGTATAGAAGAGGATTACTTCAAATTCAGAAGACTTCACTATAAAGTGGCGTTTTCAACCGAATGATAAATTATCAATAAATTGAAGAATGGTAAAACATTTGTGGTATATTAAAACAACATTTGAGAGGTACGCAAAAGACGATAAGGCCTTATTAAAACAGTGTGATGAGGTTGGATATTTCCAGGCTTACAGAAAATAAAAGATACGGTTTCCAGAAGTATCTATCAACCAGATCGATTGAGAATAAGATTAAATATTATAGAGAAGAAAGGTCATAGCTGAATGAGAAGTGACAGAAAGATAATTTAATTTAGAGAGATATTTAACATAATTTCTGTAAATAACTTATAATATGTTAAAAATAATTTCTGAATCAATAAACATGTAAGAAAGAGAATGCAAGAATCAATGTGTATGATAAAACTAGGTGGTTAGTATTTCCAGGATTTATGCTATGAAAGAACTAGAAATACTGCACTCCCAAAATAATCTGGTGGGACAAATTTTTATAAGGAATTGAACGATATATATTAAATAACTTCAGAAACAATATATCACCTGAAGAAGATGATGTTAACATGTCATAATAGCAGAATTCCGCAAGTGCAGATCCTAAGCAGGTCACTTTTATTTATTTATTTTTATTTTATTTTTTGAAATTATTAATTGAAAAGCACAAGAAATTCAATAAACCAAAACAACACAGAGTGGAGATATGCAGACTATAGAACAGCCTCGAAATAAGCAAAAATCAGCTTTTAGGAACACTCATGATGAAGAAACCTCACATAGAATAACAGTAACAATGTAGTTTCAATTTCAATAGTCATTTCACATCCATGTAATTAGTAACATGTATATACATCGAAGCTCACAGGGTGGTTTATATATATACTGGGATTAGTCAATAGTCACCCGACAGTTGTATTGATTACTTTAGGTTAGTTTACATTGAAGCTGTCTCGAGAATGCTCTGTGAAATGCACCTCAGAGAAACAGTTGATAACTTAAGAGATGGGTTTCATGAAGATGAACTGTTGCTAGCCTCCAACGCTTAGAAAGACCACCTTCTGTTAAAATCGCTTAAAAATGCTGATATTGTGGTTGTGTCTCTAAAACAAAGTCTACAAAAGAATGTAAAAAAAACTGAGTAATGAATTGGACGTATTGGAGCTTTTCTCTTTAAAAATAATATATAGATGAAAAACAATAGAATAATAGATCGATCTCGATCTCTTTGCTGCATACTCTTCTAGAAAATGATGCAGACACAAAACTCCGAATGTGTGAATTCTGTATTAATCAGCATAAAGAGAGCCAACGTTAATGAACAAGATCACATAATCCGACGAACCTCCTTTAAATTAAAATGCAAATTAACCAACATAGTTGTTTGCATTACTCACTATACCTCAGTATTATATGGGATTGACAACTAAACGATCTAGAATAATTGTCTGTGGTGAAATATCTACTGCAGTTGAGGGCACCGTGCTTTTTTGGAGGACACAGTAACTGGAGAAAATTCCTCTCACATCTATCGCAGGTCTGGTTGTCCGATTGGTTAGTGTATCAGCTCTCCAACTAACAATCTGCGGGTTTGAATTCTGTTGTGGGCACAGATGTATGTGATTGTCATTAGGTGGTAGATGAATTTCTCTGCCCAGTGTGGCCTGAAGCGACTTCAGAAAGTTCCATTTTTGTATCTAGAGCAGGGTTTTCGGATCAGATAAAAAAATAAATGCAAAAAATATACAAATTAAGTTAAAAAATAGAAGATTATCCTTTGCCCACCTACGGTACTCATGTACTACAGATATACAACCTTTCTTGGGTGGGAGTAACATTAATGTAACTTATCAGCCTTTATGGACGAAGTACTACCTCATTATTTTTCCGAAGTACGCAACTAGCTTGACACTTTGTCAGGAGGTTAACTTGGTAGATGGCACACAAATGATTTCGAGCTGATCGCCAAGGATTTCTGTGTCTGGAAAATGCTGAATAATGTACTTTTGCAACAGAAAGCCCATGATACTTTTACAATTAAGATGAACAATTCAATTTGAATATGGCAAAATTAGTGCAACAAATAACTGTTTCACTAATTATCTCAATTATGACAGTTATAACCCAATCATCTCAGTCTCTTCTCAGTAATAAAGAGAATGGGAAAAAATGTGCCAAGGAAGGTTTGTGTTTTGAACATCTTTTGTAAGCTAGTCCATTTCAAGGTTTTTTTTGTTCAGTTAATTGTCAATAAATATGATTTCAATCTTTCGTATACATTTTGTTTGATAAATGAATTTGGCGTAATTTTCGTGTTTTTGAGAAGAAACTTATTAAATTTAATTAGGGGTGACTTTTATCATTTTAATTAATTATTCAAGATTTTTTAATCAAACAAAAGTACAGAGGTGAGGCATACTACAATTAAATCATACGTGACATTAGCAAGACCGATATTTACCTATGGGAGTGAAGATTAGTCCATCAAAAAACAAAATGATCAACGGCTTACTTATTGAATACACCAAACGTAATACTTTATAATGCAATATACCAGCAATATAGACAAAACTAGTTTCACTATGTAAACAGAATGTATGTGAAGAAACCTTTTCATGTTCTTCGATCCATCCTTTCATTTTTATGAAGGAGACTGCTCAGATCTGCCAAAAGAAGGCTTGAAACAGGCTACTAGGCCTACCATCTGATAGGATGATAATGATGATGGCGATGAGGAAGAGAAGGATAGGATTGTACTTTCTCTGCTACTATAAAGATGATAAGTTTTAACAATAAGCTGTTTAATTAGCAAAATAGTTTGGAAATCATAAGTGTCATTCATTTTAATCTCAGAGCGTCATTATATTACAATACCCTCATAAAATTAGTCTTCTCTGAAATGACAACAATGGCTAAAATAATTTTATGGATTTCACGCCAGTTCTAATTTTTAAAACTAAACTTCAACATCCACCTGAAATCCACGTTTACAGAATCAAGCCTCTATTTTGTATTAAAATAATTTCCGTAATTATTATTATTTCCACTCCATTATCTTTGAGTGGATTTGTAAAAAGCGGTTCTCTTTTTTCTTATTCACTATTTTCTTATCTTTGCTTAGCTAACACTAACTTTTGAAGGGAAAAAAAGTACAAATGCATGTGTGTGTGTGTGTGTGTGTGTGTGTGTGTGTGTGTGTGTGTGTGTGTGTGTGTGGCCGTATAAAGATCTGTGCTTCGAATTACCAACTATTTTGTGTGTTCACTTGTCACCATCCATTCAGGCCCACGGACGAAATGGAACCAGTCAACAACTAAATGAACCGATCAGTGCGCTTTTATCTTGCAGACAGATCAGCCTATTAAAAATTTAAATAAAGAAAACAGCTATCAGAGCGAGCAAAAAATTCCACATTATTCACCGCCTTTGTCAGTCTATCGTTTTTTTAGCGTCCATTGTATATCCGCTTGAGCCAATCAATCAAACGATAGACTAATCGATCCAGTGATTAGATAAGAAGCCAGAGACGAGCAACTGTTCGGTATCTGTTTCCCCTTCTCCTGTTTCGAATCATTAATCTCAGAACGTAAAAGGCTCCGTCTCATTGAATAAATCAATAGACTTAAAAAGATTTCTTTATAATTATTGATACGACCTGTATTAGTGACGTGTAAGTGCGAGTACTTTTTTCTCGCTTAAATAAATTGAAAAAGAAGCGACAGGGGGATGCTTTTTTTATGAATATCAGGGACACGTGCCAGGGGAAACGCTTACATATTGCAAGCACGGACTGCGATAAGATAATAAAGGTTCTTTCTCACCATCACAGAAAAAAATCATTTCTGGCTTAGTGGTTTGATGTACTCAAAGCCTTCATTACGATGCTGAATGTGTCATTGGATGACGGAGGGAGCTGGAAAAACAAAAACAGCAAATGGAAAATGCTGGGATATTTTTCGTTGATAATTAATCAGTAAAGTACTTCAAAGTGTTGATTTTACTAACACACACAAATTATAACCATGCTTTTCAAGTAGGTATCCGTACTACAAATCGCTCTTGACAAGTTCGTTTTACAATGCAATGAATGCAGATATTTTCGGAGAAGAGTACAGAGAAAAACCGGGAAGTTTGGTTCTGGTGTTAACCCTGCTGATTACCAGATACACAAATATACTGTAGTTAGGGTGTTATCAAGTATGTGCTAACGCTATCGGAGCTTGGACCAGTTAGGAGCACAACTATTTATATCTCAGTCGATAATCGGCTACTCTCAACACATCTTGAAATGCATCTTAGGGGTTTGTGCGACTAAACCAAGTCATTGCTAATGATGTTCGTTAAAAAAAAAAAAACTCAGAAAAATCAATCTGCCTAATATAATTAAGGAATCTTTTTGGGCTGAATCCTAAGGACGTTTGTCCTTGTCTTTTTTTTTCATCCTATTTTAATCTTAAGTTAAACACTTAAAAATTATCTCACTTTTCGCAATGCTGATTATAAGAATAATGATCATTTGGGATCATGAAAAAATTGTTTCACAATAGCATTCTTGTATAATGATCTCATTTATAATCGTGGCAATTTAAACTCGACTCTGTATTTAGCTTCAAGTACCTTTAAATATTAAAATGCTACACACTAAAGGAAAATTTTCTAGGCCTTTTGTTTCTTCAACAGCTTCCAGATTTTCCGCTCCTTGACAAAAGTAAGTGGTGATTCTCCAAGAAACTAAGGTCTACAATCTCAAAGCTCATCAAATCAAATAGACCATAGAGAAGTGCTTCGAGTAAGTATTCTTTACAAAAAAAACTGTTTCTTATGCAGCACCTGGGAATGCACTCAAGATGGTTATCTACTGCTTTCCAAACAATCAAGACTAAAAGAGTATCTTCCCTCCAGAAGAGAGAAGGATACATTAGGGGATTTATATTTGAAATTCTCTAATATAGTCATATTATCGTCAATTAACAGATTTGATTAAAACATCTTACCATTGCAGTTATTATAGATGTCATAGTTTTTATGGTTCTCAAGTATATTAGGATAAATCGGTTAATCCTCTCAACAGGATTAATACGAGTAGCTCAAGTGCAAAAAGTCATCCCTTGTACATATGAAACCGGCTCACTCACTTTCACCTTTACTAAAAAATGTTTTTAAAGTTCCTCGACTCCTACTAAAAATTTGAACCCAAAGTCACTTCGACCATAAACTGCGGTTCTTCTTCCGACTGTACTTCAGTGATGTTCTTTAAAATGGTAAACACGCAAATAGAGAAAATTCAAATTAGGAATGTACAGTTTAATTTATGGAGATAATTTCGTACAGAATTATACAAAATTATCTTTGTTAGGAACACCTGCAGCAACTCAGATGCTTTATTCTAATTGGTTTTTAATTATAATGCAAATCGTGTGCGATGCCTTTAACAGGTGTTTTCCATTTGCTTATTATAATAAAAAAAGTATAGACACATATAATGTACATACATCGTAAAATGCCTTCAAGGTTGAACTGTTTCCTGTAATATTCACAATTTCGTTTACATTCTACAATACACTCACTCATTCTGTCCAGCTGTAAAACTTTGCTCTCAAAGACCAGTTAGCTATGAGGATTCTTATCTTAATGGCAGTTGAGCTGTGAGAGGATGTCCAGTCGGTTATTCAAAGTTATGTTGTGAGTGAACTTTATAGTTTTCCTCCTTGTTTATTGAAATTTCTAAACAGGAATTCCGCTATTAATCCCCCAGGTTTAAAGCACAGTCATTTGTACTGGAAATTATTGCATAATGTTTGAGATAACTGTTTACAATTGAATGCTAGATTTTTTTAGAAGCGTTATGGTACATGAACGGTACAATTTTGAGGATCCTGTCCGGAAAATTTCTAACATCTCATATTCCGGATATATGATAATAATAGAAATTCGACTTTTACTTCAGTATTTTGATTGAATCCAAGATAAATTATAATGGAAGTCCCTAAATGAACTTAAGTTCAACAAAAAATCAAATACTTCATTTTAATTTATTCGAAATCTGGTTGATATTTTTATACTTCTTTCTGTCTCAGTATTATATTTAATTGATACTTTATTTTCATGTTTTAAAAAAGATAAACTCGCTATCTTGTTGTTTCACTATCTTGGTTTATTAATGTGTATAGGTACGGTCTCTTAACGAAGCACAAATGAATTGGAAGAAATGAAGTAAACATGACAAGCGAGAGTTTCAAAAAAAAAAATATAAATAAAATAAAAATAAATAAATAGTAGCAACATATCAGTGAATCTTCCAAAGAGAGAATTGAACAGACGAGGAGAGTATTTACATTGTCTATTTCGACATACAACCACGAGATGGCATTACATAAGCATTAAGGTTGCTCCCATTGGTTTCTAGATGGAAGCATGAAACATGATCATATATCTAGATGCTCAGTATAATCCAATTTCTGCATGTTTAAGGTACTAAACACATAAATTCATCATGATTTGGTGGAAGTATACTCGTACAATGCAAAGATCATTCCACACGAACAACTGTTGTCTATAATAATGCCTTACTACCTAGAGATTCCGGTCTGAAAGTCATTGAACTTGAAGATTCTGAAGAATTCCTATGGTGGTGAATTTGGATTTCTTAATTTCCATCAGTCTGAAGCAAAAGGGCACTTCATTGGCATGCACTTAACAATAACACCAATATGCAACATGCTGTTGTTTCCTTTTATAAAGATACTTGTACCAATCTCTTCAACCCCGAATACCTTGATGTTTAGTGGGAGAAAATACATAAACACATTTGGAGACTGTGCGGAAAAGCGATGTGTGTCAATGAATCTATGTCGAAATAGTCTTTCTTTATAAAGGATGCTTGTTAACTTATATTTGAATATTTTCATATATATGGTTCATACCGGAAACAAATTTTGTGAATGATATGACCGAATAAAGTACGCGCGCGCGCATCAGTGAGAGAGAGAGAGAGAGAGTTCTTATACACATAATACACATATTATGGGCTATGTGTGAATGATGATGCCCTTCATAGAAATAACAGTGTTATATCCATTTATCAAACAGGGTAGTATATTTCCATGGAATATTTAATAGGCTTTTCTATTTTTAGACCAAGCCGGGGACCCATTTGTCTGCAATATGGTTGATCATAAATCTTCGGTTATGAATTCCACAAAGAGTCAACTATTTCGAAGTGACCTGCACTCAATATCAGTTACAGCGTCTACAAGCACAGCATCCAATTAAGGCTCTCGAACCCCCCTTTATGGGTTGTCTAAAAGCAGCACTTAGTTAACATTCCATTACGGTCGCTTGTAGGATGCTGGCATTCTGTACAAGAGCTTCTGACACGATAAAGATCTTCGTAACAAGTGATGGACAGGTTTACGACAAAGGAATGGAAATGTGGGGTGAACAGCCTCAATAGCTCTTGGCTAATTCTGAGGATTTCTGCCTCCTGAAAACAATACTTTGTTTATTTTGTTTATTAAAAACAAAACATTCATCGGATAATTATTTACTTATTTAAGTGTGAAGGCAAACAAGGTGTAGCTTGCTTGTCATTGCAATTAGTAAATTTGAAAGGTAGTAGTGTAAGAAAAATGCAAACAAGTTTGTTTTATTTTATTTTTATTTTTTATTTATTTATTTATTTAATTTCAAATTAGCTTTTTCCGTTATGGTACTCACACAGTGTTGTCTTTTGTTTAAAAATCAGCTGACAAATAATCGAAAATATTAAAAAGGTCACTTCACTGGCATGAGCTTAACAATAACACCAATGTTCAACTTGCTATTGTTTCCTTTGTAAACATACTTGTACGAATGCAAGAAACTAAAATAAATATACATTTAAAATTAATTTTAAGGAGGTAATATGATAATTTGGGTATTAAGTTTGGAAAGACGAATGACACTTTTTAGAAAATCACAGAATCTCCATTTTCGCAACTTTTATTTAAAAGATTAACCTCCATAAATGGGATTCATTTATCATTTATAAAGCTACTTTATAATTTTTAAATTTTAAAGCATCAAAATCTCCAGAGTTAAAGAATGGCTATAATATTAGTAAGTCGATATTCAGAAACTTTTGCAGTTTTCCCCCTTTCTTTGGTTCTGAATATCAGAGTTCGAACGCCGTGTAGAACTCGAGAAATCCTTTAAGAACTTTTCACATGACGACTTTTCGGGGATATCTTCAGAAGGACTTCTCATCAGTATAACTCATCCAATATCACGCAATTCCAACAGAGTTTCATGAAGGAATCTGAATAAATCAAAATGGCAGGAGAACACACAACAAAATTGCCTCGTGTCTTAATGGACTCCACCTAATACTAAAAAATCACTTCAATATTATCATATCACCACTTATTATCATATCCTAGAGTTCATTGATATCACCGGACGACACTCAAGAAACTATTTTGGATACTGTTACTCTCGTGTCTTCTTTGATTTACTGCTCCATGAGCTAAGTGTCTAAAGAATATCTTGTACTTATATTTACAACCAGAAAATCAAACCTTCGTTCCTCTTTTACGCTAATGTAGAAACCATTTAGATTTTCGCAACCAGATCTGATGGAAAATGGTGGTTAATTCTCATCCCCGTTGTACCCTATGTCCGAAAATCGCGTGTGTTCTTCTATCTGGTTTGTGGAACAAAAAATCTTATTTTCCCGAAGAAAATACCTTCCACCTCCGTATGAAACCAGCTAACACCATCAGATGAAAATCATTGATAAAGGTTCTACGCGACCCAGACGGGATATGAAACGAGGTATTTCTAATGAAAGTGCATTGCCGTACGTTAACGAGTGTATCAATTCTGCATTCGTATTTTTTTAATTTGATGAACAGTTAGATTGCCATAACAACATCTAATGGACTGTTTTGAGTAATTCCTCATTTCTTGTGTTTAAAGTTTTAGTTATCTTTAACCCCTGAAGATGTAAGTCAAACGATATGCGAAACTTGTCGGGTTTGTTTATATATTTATTTATCTTAATAAATGTGTGGTAGCAATACCGAAATCTTTCTTTTGAACAATATGTGGATTTTCTGGACTATTCCATTATTCTAATTAACTCTTCAGTTATTCCTCTGAAATTAATCCATGCAGGCTTCAAAGGTTTTTCTAGTATTATCGTATCCTACTTATTTATTTATCGTATTGTAATATTGAGGATGTTGGTTTACTACCTGAAGATGTAAGAGAATAGCTGGATATCTTTGTCATTTTTAAATGAAGATGTTCAGTTTTTTTTTGTTGTTGTTGTTGTTGTTGTGATTTGAAAAGATGGATGTTACGAAGGAAACATCGCATAAATGAAGATATAAGAAAGCATGTCGTGAATAAGACATGTCACTGGAAAAAAAAAAGCGAATAAGTAAATAACTATGAAAACAATTCGGATCAGGAAATATAATTGACTAATAAATTCTTGTTTTTAAAAAAAAGAAAAAAAGAATAAAAAAAAAACTTTACAAGCGAACGATAATATGACAGATAATACAAAGAAATACGGAGGATGGAATTATGGAATTTATGACTGGCAGTGATCCTGAGAAACTGATAACATCTCGAGAAAAAAAAATACCTGCAACTGATTCTGTCATAAATCTAAATATCCAGAAACACTGATCAAAAACAGAATACTTTTAAGTTTGGTATATTTTGAATGTTATATATGAATCATTTACAGTCCTCTAAGCATAGATTCTGAATAAATTCTTTTCAGTTATATCTGGAAAGAATACCACTTGCAATAAAATGATTTAGAATAACTAGTTACATAAATCATGGATGTATGAAATGATATTTTCACTTAAAGACGAAAACGTTTGGCTATCAGTGAAATAAAATATTCCTGGAAATCAATCTTCGCCTTTCTGAGTTTCCAGAAAAACTTCTCTGCAGTAGCTGCCAACGATCTGATCTGTACTAATGTTAAAGTCATCCCAATGTTTCTGTCATTTTTGGGAACAAAAATCACTTTTTTAACTTTGGTCAGTGTTGTCAACGGTTCTTATAAATGCATGAATAACAACAAAAGAGAATCGCTTTAACAATTTTGCATGTTGAAGATCTAATATACGTTTATGCTATGATAAACCAGAACATTATCTTTTTAGAATGAATAAAAGATTTATAAATGAATAAAAGAATATTCACTTATCTTGAAGCATACAGTTGTATATAACTCAATTCTTGTTTTGGCCACTTATCGTTTCTGGACACTACGAAATGGCATCATTCTGTGAGAACAGCAGTGTAAACTGGACAATAAAATAAGACTTAATCATGATCAGACTACCAGATAAATGACTGCGCCGAGCCAAGGTGTTTATCCACCTGACAAACCATTTCTCAAGATTTCATCGACAATCTACTTAGGCTGATACAAGCAGTCTGGGGAGAAGCCAAGTGGAAAAATATCCCGTTCTCTTTACAGTTTACGGGATTTTTTCTTTCTTTTTTTATTGTAATACCTTTTCATGAACACTCTCCGCGCAAAGTCAAGACACCTCACCATTTGAAAACAATAGTAAGCATACGGGTAGAAGCCAAACAGCGAACGGCTCTTACATTTACAGTATTGAACACCATAGGCAACAAACATCACTCAAACTTATTGTCATTACGGGATTTCCTTTCTGATTTTTAGCGTCTGGCAGGCGGCAGAGCACAATTTATTATTGTATTGCCACTAGAACAGACATCTATATTCTAAAAAAAAAAAAAAAGGAAAAAAAAAACTGCAGGAACCAGACAGATATTCAGTAATGCTATTCACGGCCCTGTTCAATACCACTTCTTGTATTTTGTCCCTCTTCTTGAAAACGGACATGTGGAAGAAAATAATCATCCCCAGGTCCTCCCGTTTCCCATCGTCGATGGCGCGAGCATTATAACAAAGCCGAACGAGTAAGACTTGCACAAGAAATTTATAACCTGGAATTTACAGTCGCAAAGAATATCACGCACTCACACAAAGAAATAGAATTGCTTAAAAAAGCCATTTCTTAAGTCTTTTGTTCGCTTGAAAAGAGATACGGTACCGTCACAAATAGTCGTAAAAGACTCTCTTTCGCCGCTGTCTTTCGACAGACGCTTGTATGGACAATAAATGGTTTGAAGGCTTAAGGAAGTATCAGTCTTGAAGCGTGGTGACAAGAGTAGAAAAGATATTCGCATGTTTTATAGGTTGTTAAATAAATTTTCGTAACTTTCCCAGATTTTATATTCCGGTAATAAGAAGTTCAACGTTTCACCATATTTACGAGAGATCAAAGTCTGATGAGCTAAGAGTAAAGAGGTGCATATACGCTGTTCTTTCTGTGGAGATTTTTATTCTCCTCATAGCTTTTTTTTCCTCTTGTAAAGAGCCTCCTTTCGGTTATTCAAGTGTCTTAAAGTGCTAAAGAAAGCTTGGAAGACTTTTCTTGCGCTGAACATAATTGACTAGCATGGACTCCCGTTAAAAGAAAATTGCAAACAGAACACTTTGTCACTTCTCAAAATGTCAGCAAACAACATGATACTTGAAGTTGAAGAAGACTATGATGTTTTATTTGTTCACTAACATTCTTCGTTGTTACAGACGAAGGAGAATTACATATTTTTAAAATGAGCTTCACTTGAACGAACTTGTTTCAAGCGGTGTCTAGCGAAAAAATAAAGAAATAAATTCTAAAGATTACTATAACTTCCTTCCGGTTGTTATGTCATTTTTGCTTCCCCTCCTACGTTTCTAAATAAATATATAGCACTTGCCCAAAAAATTGTATTTATACCTTTTCATGAAAACTTTATATTAATTTCTTAACACAGCACCGAATTTGTAACAATGTCTTCAGTGTAATCGATAAAATAAAATAAAAGTGAAAAATCCAAATTGTAATAGCTGGAGGTATATTTCAATGGAAGAGTGCTCATTTGAAAATATTCATCAATAAAACTTTGTTTGTCTCAGAACAAACTACAAATATTTGCCGGGTTGCGATGAAATTAAAAGTTTAGTTTTGCAGCTTCATAAAGATACCATCAGTAGCTGAACATTTCATATAATTAAATATATACATATATATATATTTTTTTTTTTCTAAACAGGAAGAGCACATCGATTATTTACTACTTAGGAAACTAATTGTTGTTGTAGTTGCTGTTTAGCTAATTATTAAAGGTAATCCACTGTCGTTTTAAATCTAAATATTAATCATAGTACATAAAGCAATGGACACCTGGATATCTCCTTGATAACTTCGATTCTAGTCATCATCGTGTGTAACGGACTTTTCCCGCCTTTTGAAAGGGGCGGGTCATTACCGGTTCGTCAATCCATCGTGTAGGTATGTTATATATATATATATAAATTTAACTGACTAGAACCCGAGAAAGTATAACAAAAACCTTTAATACATCACGACTAGTTTCATTGGTGCTCCGACTTCTTCAGGTGAAGAAGGAAGCTTCTTTAAAACATTTCGTTGGCAATTCCTCCTCCTTCATCAAAAACTCTGAAGATTTCATCTCAAAAATAAAAAATTTGAATCTTATAGACTCTGACAGAATGGCGAGTTTTGACATCGTATCTCTGTTTACGAATGTACCTACAGATGAAGTTCTGACTCTTCTTAAGTACAAGGTTTCTAAAAAAATGTTTGCTCTTCTAACTCACTGCATCAATTCCGGCTATTTCTGCTACGAAGATAAAATATACAAACAAACTAGCGGGTTAGCTATGGGCAGCCCTCTATCCCCAGTCTTAGCTAACATTTTTCTAGAAGATTTGGAAGAGAAAGCTATTTCTTCAGCTACTTTAAAACCTAAACTGTGGTTACGCTACATTGATGACGTCTTCCTTATCTGGGGACATAGTTTAGAGGAACTGCAAAACTTCCTAAACCATTTAAATAACCAACATCAGAACATTAAATTCACATCAGAACTAGAGATTAACGGCATTCTCCCCTTCTTGGATCTAAAGATCAACAGATTACCTGACTGTCTTAAATTTAAATTTTTCGAAAAACCACCCACACTGATAGATATTTGCATGGTTCTTCTCATCACTTCCCTCCTCAGAAACTGGGCATCATCTCCACCCTTGCCCATCGAGCAAGATGTCTCACTTCCACAGAAGAAGACCTTCAAACAGAGCTTAACTTCCTGAAAAACACCTTCTTAAATAACGGATATTCGTCTCATAACATCACTAAACGTTTGAGACCACGCCAACATCCTGGACAAGAAGACGATTCATATACAGTTACCATTTATCAGCTCTCTTACCCCAAAACTAGCTAAGAGTTTGAAGAAATTCAACATAAAGACCGGCTATACTACTCTGCCAAAACGTCGTTCTTTTCTGAGTCGACCAAAACCAAAACACAACCAATTTTCCTGGTGTTTATAAAGTTTTGTACGACTGTGGTCGACCTTATTTTGGCCAGACAGATAAATCTGTTTCACTTCGTCTTGAGGAACATAGACATCTCTTACAGTGACATCTCTTACAGTAGAACACGAGCGAGCGCCCTTTCCAGTCATGTCCTCTTCTCGGCAAACTCTAACCTTGAAGAACAGCCACATCAAGTTGACTGGGAACGAACTAGTAATTTATATATGTGCAAGGATGAATTCGAAAGAAGAATTATCGAATCAAAAGAAATAGTTCTGGACCCTTCACATTTGAACAACAATCTAAGCTACAATTTGCCTGATTCCCATAGCGCAGCAATCCAGTACTGCCGCTCTAAAATTAGCTGTCGCACACATTCAACTCATGCCAACGGTAGCACGCGGTCACCTATTCAAATATGACTGTTACTATTATACTTTTTATTAAGCTGGAAAGTCCATGTTTTTTACCTTGTTATTTTTATGTCTTATGTTTTTTATTTCTCACCTGAAGAAGTCGGAGCACCGACTTCTTCAGGTGAAATAAATTCAGTTTCAAAAGGACATGCATTATCCGTTACTATTTCCGTTTAGGGGAGGATGACAACCCTCTTCGGAGCAGCTAAAATGTTTTTATACTAACATAGTGTACTCTGTTTATTGCCGTGTTTGTTGCTTAGCTTAATGCAGCAGTCCTTTCGTAGAAACTGAAACTGTGTGGCTCTTTACGCAGTGGGATAATACTAATCTGAACCCCCAACTTAAAAAAAAATAATTCCTGGACGTTTCCATTGGATATATTTTAGACAAGTTGCACCATGACCTTCGACATGATTTTACCAATGTAACGAACTCATAGGCCACTGATTATAACATTCTTTGATAGCATGTCCGTTTGCTAAAGTAGAAAAAGCCCATTTGCAAAGTTATCTTCTCTGGCCAATCATAACATAACTGGAAACTTACACTCTCTCTCCATCCGTGAGACGTGTGCTTTATTTCATTTCATGAGGGACAATAGGGATGGGAAGTGCTCTTCATATAACATTAATTTCAATATTACTTTCACTATAGACTAAACTGAAACCGCCAAAACATTTTATATCAGATATGTCTTTTTGAGTTAATTCACACGATTCAGCTATACAAACAGTTACGAAGAGTAGAACAGAAACATTACCGATTTAGAGCACAATATCAGAAAGCCCACTGCAAGAAATACACGATAATATAATGCAATTGGAAGGAATGAAGTGGGATTATATAAAAAAGAGAATTTCCTCATAATTGCTACTTTTTTCTCCTCCTTCTGAACTCAGTTACATGTGAACATGCATAATGTATATTGTATTGTACTCACTAATCTACGTTCATGGGGGGGGGGATGACGCGAGCCATCTAACTTTTAGATTAAAAAGCTATAATACTATAGTCTATTAATACTGTGCTAAACGACTTTTTATTTTTTTACTTTATTGATTTTTTTATTTATTTATTTAATCTTACGCGTTGGGGAAACTTTTCTGGAGACCAACCTTTTCCTAGCCATTTCAAACCTCCCAAGAAAGTAACGATGGTCTCACAACCGAAGAGAAGATTCGTTTCCATCTAAAGACATTCACAAACATCCATGCCCAGGACAAGAATCGAATCTACAGCTAGTCGGTTGAAGACCCGTTAAGCTATCCATTTAGCCAACCAGAGTGAAAGAATATTAGAATATCCATATGAATATGCAAAGTAGACGGCGACATTACATGAATACTTGAACCATTCCCAGTCATATGAATAATGTTCCCTAATCTCAATTGCTGTAAGAGTATGGACATTTCCTTTTTTCTTTCTTTTTTTTTTATTACGGTTGTAACTTCGTCACTGATACTCCTCTTGTTCTATTTTGTATTTTTTTTTAAATTTTTATTTTGGAGGTACAGTTCATTTGCGAATAGGTTAGTTTTGTTTCCCTGTTTTTCTAGGCCCACAAATGGTGGCAAATAGTAGAAGAGCTGTTATGAAAGACACTATAGCTGAATTGTAAAATAAGGATAACTCTGTTTCTAAATCTGATGCAGACAGTGACTTCATCATGCGGAGTGACCATAAATACCAATGCTGAGGAATCAGACCATTCAGATGAAGCTGAACAGATAACTACTGGAAACTTTTTTTGGGGAAAAAATGATTCAAATTGAATAAGACAGCACAAGAAAAGGAAGAACACGTGCTGCTAATATTACCATCTTTCTTCCCGCACTAAGGGGAGCAGCTCTTACCTTGCCTGCAGATAACCTACCAACTTCTTATTGGAAAGTATTAATATCGGATGGAATCCTCGAATGCATTAAACTCCGCGCAACAGCCTTCTATATAATCTCCAGAAAATGAACTAGAAAAAAAGAGGCGAAACAGCTTCAACTTCAAGCCAAGACCATCGAGGAAATTTTGATAGATGTGACTCTTGTCCCAGCGCCATTGATAGAAAGACAACCATGATCTGTCACAGTTGCGGAAGGACGCATGTTCAGATGACACCTTGCATGTCTGTCAAAAATATGCGTAAATATAAAATAATGCGAAAAACCATTCATCTTGTCAGTAGTACTATAGTTGTAATTTTTAACACTTGGGTCTCAGACCCCACCAGAATATATATGTAATTTTTTTTACCAGCACAGTTAAGGGTTAACTGCGCGATGTGCGCGCGCGCGCGTGTGTGTGTATGTGTGTTCTTCCGACCTCTTTGCTTGTTTTGCGGAATGAAAAACTCAATTTCAGGGAGAAATAACCCTACTATCAACATATATGTGCAACCAACTTCATTTCTATTTGACACGCTCGTTTAAAGATTCATTACTCCTCCTGGATACCGAACTCGAATCCAAGTCAACAAAGTACGAATGTTGCTATTCATATAAACGTATACCAAGAGCACGACGAATATTATGAAGCACAGGAACCATCGATGAATCTTCCTGTCCGATAAATCAAACATAGTCTCTCTAGAAAGAGTTCTTTGTCACCGAATCTCATTTCGCTCGATTTCCTTCTGTAAGAATAGATAAAAATATATTTGGTTCATGGTGTATGAACGGCAAGATGATACTGCAGAATCGCATACTGTGGCGTATTGACCTCACTGCTCTTCGTAAGTTTACACTACCACCGTAGAAGAAGTAAGGATAATAATTCAATGTGATTAAGGCTATGGGAACGTTTATTAACCTGATCTGTAATCTCGCTTTTTCTTCTTCTTTTTATTATTCATTTTTATATAAAATATTTCTTTCTTTAAGTATTTTCATGGTAGGTCTAAAATATTCACAATTCTCTAATTATTGAGAATCCATATTCATACAATTAGGAATGACCTCAGAAATAAGGTCGTAAAGTACTGGTATAAAATTAGCGGACATGAACGGCGTTCGTGATTAAATTCCCTTTGGTTGGGAAGACGTAGGATTCAATCCCGTTTTAGGACGAAAGAGGAAGAGACACGGACAATCTACGGCGGTTTTTTTTCACTCGAACGTATGTTTGTAAGTCTCACACAGAATTAGCGGAGTTTTCCTCCTCGAAATCTGGATCCCCTGCTAAGCAAAACGGAGAAACTAGCTGGAAACCACACGCCTTATAGACATTTAAAACTGGAAATAGAATGAATCAATCATCTCCTCAATTAAATTTAGTTAGGGAAGACGAAACGTCTAGAACTTTGATGTCCAACTGAAAAAAAAAAAATAAATAAATAAAAAGAAAGAAAGAAAGAAAAAGAAACGAACATCTATCGCCCAAGAACAACAGTCGGCAAAAAAACGGAGTTTAACAGCATCACTATTCAAAACCGATTCTTGTAGAGTTTTGTGTGTATCAGTGACAGCATTAAAATTGCCTAAGACGAACGTCACAGGATGAATTATTGTTTTTATTTGGCTCTCTATACTTCGCTCAATACTCCTTCCAATACTTGTTTGGGTATCCATGGTTCCAATGAATTTTTAAGCAACGGAAGACCGTCATATTGCCTGATGAGTTACTGTTTACCATTTCTTCTACGAAGGGAAATGGATTCATATTGTGACAGCTAAACACATCATTTGTAATCGCGGATGCTTAATTTCAACACTGTACGTGTGTGGCAGTTCCTTGATGATATTTGTCTGATATTCTTTGAATCTTCTTTTTAAGTTTATAATTCTAGCCGAGCTGCAGTTTGAGACTGTCGGATTTCATACTTCCAGCTAAGTTATACCATAATGTAACAATTATTCTTAGTGAAGATTGTGGTTAAATGCTGTTGCTATAGTATGAGACCTTTGATCATTCGCTTTTTTTTTTGTTTTGTTTGGTGCGAAAACGAAATTTTATCTTCTTTCATAGCACTCTTCATTCGACTTATAATAGCAGCTAAGGTAATGCGTATTAGGACTTCATACAGCTTGTTTCTTTTCCCAAAGTTCTGTAAGTCCAAGAAAATATGAACTTCTGTCCATAATTTCTTTATTGCAATATTAAAAGAACGATGAAAAGGCTCGTAATCTAGATTCGTCAGTTGACTTAACTAATGACTAAATAAAACCTGACTAACGCGTCCGATAGACAAGCACGCGCTCTGTGAACAGTACGCTTCGAGCAGCATTTAGAATTTGTTTCGAAGCATATGTCCAGAATAAGCATCTCACAATAGTTTCTCTTTATGCGGCAGCACCTCGCGTTTCCACCCGAAGCACGTGCATCTGCAGCGTCCCCCCCCCCCTCCCTCGACTTAGTACCGAGTACAGAACATAGGCCAGCGTTCATTAAAGATCGATTACAGGGTGATGGATGAGGGTGAGAGCACGCTCGGGGACACCTCACACAATCCGGGTTTTATATCAGTGTCGGAATAGGAGGGATGGGAGGGGGGGGGGTTGGTAGTTAAACAGGAGATTCATAAACTGCCCTTTTACCAGCGTTCAGTCACGGCTGATTTTCGCACGATTACCCCCAACCACACAAACATGATATGACGAGCGAAGAGAAAATGGTATATTTGCTTGCTGAGGGGTGCTGTTGTTACTGGCTTGCACTGAAAATAGCAAATCGCTTCGTTTAATAACGATGAACTACCCCCCTGTCGAGATCTGGATGCAGTCATTCAGCACTCTAGAGAAGTCCTCTTCTAAATGAGAGCAGCTTCGTCTATGATAACAATACCTAAAATGAACACAAGTCAAGCATAGTACACAATTCAATTGTCATTGGGAGCCTTTAGTATATATGTCAAGCTTAGGACGATTACGCCCACATGGAGACTGATGGAACACGGTGGTACATGTTGTTATTGAATTTTATAAATGTGATTTTTACCACTTTAAATCGAATTCTTAGGTTTCAACATTCAACTACTCTTTTGCATTCGTGTGAGTGATGAGTTCGGGAAACAGTGATGTGTCTTCAGTGATAAGGTCATTCCTCAAATACAATAACAGGTCATTCGTTAAACTTCATGCGCCACGATAAATCGGATAAGATATAAAGGAAGAGCAAATATTGACGGAACTTGTTCCGGTCCTGGAAATAAATAAAAAATTAGAAAATCAGACCAACCTAAACAAACTAAGAACAGAGTAAGATAAAAATTACGACTAAAACCTAAAACAAAAAAAAATCGTTTTAGCTCACAATATGTGTGTAAAATGTGAAAAACATCAAAATACATTTATGAAGTATGTAAAGAACAACAAAAAGGCAGTAATTATATTTGAATTAATGTTGTATTGTTTTTATGTTTTTAATATATCAGTTGCATACAAAACAAAATGAGGATTACACATGAACATTATGATGAAATGATGCTAAGGTCTAGTCCTTCGATTTCAGTGTTATGATAACATTAACACTGCATATGAAATGCAGATTTTAATTTATATTAATTATAAACCCTTTAAACAATTTAAATATTGTGTTTAATATATGATACACTGAAACTGAAATAAGTGCTGGGAAAGCGCTACACTTCGGAGAAATCTTAAATTACCCCCAGTTTAATGAATTATAGGATATCCTATGAATCTAATCGCATTTTTCATTCTA
Source organism: Typopeltis vanoorti (assembly GCF_054136105.1). NCBI lineage: Eukaryota > Metazoa > Arthropoda > Arachnida > Uropygi > Thelyphonidae > Typopeltis > Typopeltis vanoorti. Next base: position 38,780,700 of record NC_143552.1, read on the forward strand.
GCGACGGTTAGTACTATTGTTATAAACACTAGTCTACTTCTACGTTATGTTCCAGTTCTTCTAAGTGGTGTCCTATTGAACTAAGATCAAGACTGTATAGGATTCAATTGGTCCATATTATTTTTCTCAAAATCTGGTCGCTGCAGCATCTTTAATATGGCAAATGCTGTTCTTTTAATCTATGACAGTGTAGAGAACATTGCGCTGTATCACAAGCAACAGTGCGTACCCTGAAAAAAGGTTCCCAACCACTACGTCACCAAAATTCTCAGATGGGATGACACTAGTTACTCCATATCACGCATGGAAATCCAACGCTTTGCGGACCAGTCATAATGCTTACATCGGTGTAGCCTGCAGTGTTTATTGCCAAAGTTGATGTTGAGCTACAAGAATACAAAGATACAGTCGATTGTAAAAAAAAAAAGAAAGGGAAAAGGCGATGGATCTCGAACTTCTCTCAAACGTAAACTCATAAATGAGCAAATCTTATCTATTTCTGTATTCATTTCGCAATAGATCAAGTCGTAAATAACTCACTAAAAAAAAAAAATCAGTGTTTGTTTCTTTCTCCAGCCGCCTGTTAACGTATGTGAATTAATATCACATAAAACTATTTGTTATTACATCACCCATATACTCACCAACACGACACCTTTTGTGCTTTTCGACTGAACTTTTATCTCATGTATTCCTGCCATAACTGCAAACTTCTCACCAAACTGCTTGGGAGAAAATGAATGAAAATATTTACAGAAAGACGCATTTGAAAGACGTGGCTAACGAGTATAGCCTTAAAGTAGAAATAATTATATAAAATGTAATAAAAAAGGGAAAACAATATTGCGAAATATTTCATATAAATATTGCGAGATGCGTAAATGATAATGGAGAGAGAGAAAAATGCTCGACATTTTTCAACAGTAGCTATGAATATGTAGAATTTGTTGATACCGCAATGTCTGATTGCCTTTGCGCTAATTCTAAACTTTGAAAATTCCACTCTTCAAGCGAAGAACAGCACACAGTCTTTCTCTTTTATTGGCGAAATGAAAATGATGGATGTTTTCAATTAATAGCCTTTCTTTTTTATACAATTAAGCACTTTAAAATAACTTAATTATTACATAATTAAGAAAAATAATTACGAAATGTTATTACATAATTAAATAAAAAATGCATTTCAGAATTTATTAGATATTTCATGCACTCTCCTTCGAAGTTCTTCCCGTGAGGCTCAATACAACCATCCGGCATTCGTACTGTCATTGAGTATATTTAAAGAAATCTTTTGTTTTTAAATCGGCAAGTGGCGTCTGCAATCATTTTTATAAATCGTGATGGCGCCATCAAATCTTTTGCCTTTGAGTGCCAACCTGAGTTTTGGAACAAGAAATAAAAAGAAGTTATGGAGTGCCGAATTTTTTGAGTAAGCTGAGCACGAAACAACAGTAGCTGCTATTAGAACTGAATGATTTCTTCTTCATTTCATGCATTTTTCAAGATTTTCATTCACTTTTACTTTGAGCTATGGTTCAATAGGATACCTCACACATAATGAGGTATCCTACTGAGCCATAGACTGCACGTTGAATCTAACCAAATGCTAGTTTACGAAGAAATAAAAATTTTGGTTTGCTTTGAACTACTTCAAAACAACTCAACTGTGGTTATGAGTCCGGAGAATTATATTTGTTGTTTACGTAAGTTCTTCAACCAATTGGTTCTGTTTTCTTCAGGGAAAATGGCAAAAAATACAGGTCGTTGAAGAACTCTATTGATCTTCAACTACTCAACTCTGTTAAAAGAAAGACTCTATTAATATGCTTAATGAAGAGCTGAAGTTTGAGTTGCTGTGGAACAGTTCGTGAGAAAGGACATTCAAGAAGACAGAAGTAGATGGAAAAAGAGGAGAAGAAGGAGGTTTGGTGTGTTTGTATTTGTACTGAAAAGGGATGTTGGACAGTTGCTGTTGTTGCTGTTTGAACAGACCTAAAAGAAAGACGAGAAATGTCCGTTATTAGTTCATTAGAACAGTGTTCACGGAAGTACAGGTAGAAAGACACACAGCTGAACATAGTGCTTGTGTGTGGGTGTGCGTGTGAGACAGAGAGAGAGAGAGAGGCGGGGTGGGGTGGGGGTTGAGGTGAGTTAGTGAAGGAGTAATAAATCATCTATTAACTGAATCCCTCTCCTCTGGTGGTTTGGCGAATTTTTAAGGCTGTTTTAGGAGTATCACCCGTGACATGTGAAGAGTATTTTAAGGATGGATGGATTTCAGATTGTGTGCATATAGTTTTAGTAACTAGATAAGTGCAAAGTAGTGTCTATAACAACAACAACAACAACAAACAAACAAAAAAAAAAACATGCCCAGTTTTTTTTAGAAGTTAAGTGCATAATTGATGATGTGTTTATGCAAAGAGAAGCTGGAGATAAATATAATTCCAAGGTAGAAATCTGATCCACTCTGATGATTTGTGTATTACTGAGGGTAAGGATAGCTAGCTGAGATCCATTTTCGAAAGAAAAGGCAAGAAGTGCGTTTTGATGGCATTAAAGATGACCAGGTTAACCTCATCCGGTTGAAGGATGGTATGAAGTCAGTGTTAAAGCACTGGTTGCAGATGATGTTGAAACTTGAATGTCTGAGCAGCGGATAGTTTTGCCGAATGAGTAGAACAAATGGAGTGTATTATCCTCGGCAAAACTGTAGACAGGAGTCATCCATCATGATAACATAGAGAATACATGGTACGCTCTTTGTTGCAAGCTCCTTGATTTTGCAATACCAGTGTAGCAATGAGTGTAAGAAAGTAGAATAATAAAACAATTTTTACTGAGTGTTTGTTCGATGCGGTTCACGCCAGAAATAATACGATAAAATTAAAATCCCTTTGCGATTTAGACCCTAGTCGAATTCTCTCTAAGCAAGTGTGAGATTATATGTAATCGCGGAGTGTTTTTATTTTTTTATTTTATTATTATCATTTGAATGCGAAGAGTGGTATCGTCGATTGCACAATTACCTAAAATAGTTTTAGAGTATAGAAAAACATGAAAGTAGTCATCTTGTTCTCTCACACATGTTATTTTGCTAATGGAAAAGTGTGTAGTTGCATGTTTTTTTTTCCTTTTTCCACTCTGCTCTTGTGTGTGTGTTTCTGCTAAATTTCATTGCTATCCGGATTATATTCCAGAAGGATCCTGACTACTGAGCCGTGCTGTGATGATCGTAACTCTGGTCTCACTTTGATTGCAGAAGCAGCACTTTATTCGGCTATCTTACCACACACAACCGAATGTACACTACGAAGAACAAAGGTTTATTCGCCAAAGGTTATTACCGCGCACCCATCCAGTACAATTCTATTTCCACTCCTTTTCTTCCTCCGCTCAACTCCGGATGACAAAACACCGTTGCTATGGTTCCCTTTCATCTCGGTGTCCCGCGTGCCGTGAAAAAGGCAGACGAGATGAATCCACCCAGGGGCAGGGCTACAGAAGGGAAAACTGCGATTTCTTGTTTCTATTGCCGCAGTCAGCGAAGCATGTCGTAGTTCGCTCGTGCCGATACGGCGGATAAGTGAACAGTTCAACAAATCAGCGAGGTGAAGAAGATAGGGCCGGTTCGCGAAGACCTCTGCAGCGCGCGACAATCCATTGTCCCACGGGTGCGGTGAATATGAAAACCATTACCCCTTCATCGTGATAAAGTCCCCGCTCGCAGTACCCGAGCAAAAATGACGACCTGTCATCACCGGGTTTCCCTCCCGTCAAGCGTGCCCGAGCGGCTTCGTCGTCACACTAGGCATCAATGCGCGCCTGTTATGGGTTCATTTCTCGGAGCCAGATAAGGAGAGCCCGAAAGCTATTATACAATTCATCGTTAAAAAGATAAGTGTTTACACGGTAATTTCCTCTCTCTAATGGAGTTTTATGGCTTGATGGCAGGGCTCGTGTATCGTCAAACCAGTCTACTGGAATAAGGCTGATAAACGTCATCCCTAGGCTCCGGTATATATGGGGGTGATAGCTGCCCGTAATCCCTGTCGCAGACGCCGCCGGAAGACCTGAAAGGATGCCGCATAGAAAGAACTCTGATGCCAGAATACCCCTCGCTTCCATTTCCGCAGCGATATGAAGGAATAAGAAGGGACCACCCCTGCTACCCTCCCCCACCCAACACAGGGATGTGTAAAGTGTACCATTTACCGCTTTTGCACACACACATATTTCGCGTGCTGAGAAGGAATGAGATTACCTTTGTGCACACAGCAAGCTAAAGGAAATGGTTTTTAGGAAGAATGAACTTTGAACCTTTTTCTGAGGTTTATGTATTCTCTCTCTCTCTCTCTCTCACACACACACACACACGTTTTCTTCTTTCGTTCTTGCTCTTTTTCTCTCCATTTTATCGTCTTCCAAATTTCAGAAATTAGTTTAAAAATTACTATTTCAATGTATAACATTTGCAGAAAAGAAAAGAAAAAAAATCGTACTTTTTACTTTCTGTCTATTTAAAGTAATCGTTTCATTTTAATTTTTAATGAAATCTATTAAATTATACTCTTTTGAAATTGTTTAGAGTAAGTATACAGCCCATGAATTCTCGAGAGATCGGGTTACCGATAGAGCGTGTTTTGCGAAGCTGCTGTTACAGTCACGCATGGGTTGTTTTGCGATCGTCACGGAGGTAGTTCAATAGCAAACTTAAGCATTTCATGAAACCTAACATACAGTAACGATGCACTAACATTAAAAGAGATGGTTTATGTACGACTGCCAGACAGTGGATGACAGAAAATGAAAGTAAATTGTGTACTTATACAACTAAACATATTATATGCCGCTGCAGAGAGAGAGTGGAAGATTTGATCGCTGCAACAAAGGTAGTTACGTTAGCAAATACATGTTATTAAAAGTTTGAGAAACACTTCGATTACTCAAATCAGCAATACAAAAATTCATGAAAATAAAAACAGCCTTAATCTACTTTTTTCAAAGACTGTAAATATTGCATTCGTTCTAGAAAGAAGAGGGGGGGGGGGAGGAGATTCGCCTCTAAGCGTTATTACTTTAAAAACCTTGTCCGATCTGATAAGGGTACACTTAACAGCAATTGAACATTTTAACTCTCTAAGTGCAAAACCTTGAGCAGCAGAAAAAAAGAAAAACAAATCGAAAACAGAGAATTCAATGTATATCATTTAAGCCATTCTCCTTTTCTGCGATAATAATAACCATTATTCCCTAATGCATCAAATTCTCAGCATTATTTTCTCTGACAACTGATTACCATATGTTTAAATTTATCCCCATTAATGTTTTATATTTAAACGGATACTCGAAATATCCAAGTTATGACTTGCAGAATATTCATCATCTCGTCCCTTTCTTTTAGCATGGTATTAACAATTGCCCTGTTCTTATGCAAATAATACCTTAGAGATATTAAGTTATTTTCCTTTGGACTCAATTATGCATTACTTTTATATGTTTGTTGCTCAAAATTCATAGAAATTCGATTGAATCTTTCAGCCAGTCTCTCTCCCTCATGCTCAGATTGATTGTTTTTTGTTATTTTTTTACTTCTCCCCTCCCTAAACTTTTCTTTGCTATCACCTTCCAGTTTCCTCTGATCCTCCCTTCCCTTCCTTTATGGCTTCTCCAGGTGTCATATTGCGAATCTGCACTTCCTTCCTGTCGCTCTCCATTAATTCACTTTAGGGTTAAAAGTCTTTGGCTATCATAATTAAGCATAATGTATTATATTTGAGGTCCAAGGGGCTCCAGCGATATATTTAGCTTGTATTTTGAACTCAAAAGCATAAATTAACGTAACGCCATAGTATTACGGAGTATACAGTTTCATACTGGCATTTTTTTAACTGCCAAAACGTACTAAGGGTAACTTGGATTTCTACTTTAGCTCACCAGGAGAAGCAGCAAATGTAAGCGTGCCATGTCAGTGGTGCACTTAAACTCTTTGGAGCTATTTTTAATTATGGTTATTTATGAATATCAATTGATTTCCGTTGTAATTCTTCATAATGCGGATATATCCATTTAATTTCTATTATACTGTCCATTTTCAAAGATTGTTAGATATTTGGTGATATATGCTTCCACGTAAACTAGTGCCGTGGATGACCTTAGTTCTACTTCCGATCCTCTCCTTACTCTTCTCCGAACGGAATCATAAGTCAGGGGGACATTCACACTGTTTGTAGTTAAATACGGAGACCCTCAGGATATCTCAAGAGAAATCCTGACTTTTCTTACATGATAATGCAATATGTCTCAACGCAGAATAAGCGCAAAGTAATTACAGTGAAAATCCACTAGATAGATATTTGCCTTATTTTGTATTGAATATTTTCCAGGTATTCTCCTAATATTTTTATTAATTATGGTTTGTACAACGTAATATAGTGAACTCGGAGAGGATATCCTGTACGCAAAGACCCGTAGTGAACATGGCAGGCAGTGGATTCACTCTTAGGCGCGTATGATTTTTAAACTTGATAACAAATTATATTCTTGTTTAATTCTTTATCTAAGTGTAAGCAAAAAAAAAAAAAAAATTGCGCGTGAAGTATCTTCTCGAATAGGCCACTTGTATATAGAAGCTATTTACTTCACATTAATTCCCTTAGCATCCCATAATGCAAAGTACACTTCCTTACGGAATGGTATAATGTTAGGGAAGTGAAGTTATGGAAGTGCCACTACTCAGATCATTCTCGACCTTTAGTGAAGTCTCAGTAATTCTAATTTCTCCCACACCAATCATGACATCATCTTCTTTGCTTTTTCGTTCATTATGCAACAATCATTAAGTAACATATCATATTGTAAAATCGCCTGAGTCATTATTATGTTGCATGTGCATTTCCTAATTTGTTAGTATGTACTTCCTTGTGTGAGATTAATCAGATCCATAATATAATCGTCTCCAACATTGTTAATTTAGAATAGAATTCTAGGTTTATAAAATGATAATTTTTATTATCTTTTATTTTATAAACTGGCAATTTATTTATTTCAACTTTTTGATTGTTGTGATCATATTATTATTATTATTATTATTATTATTATTATTGCTGCTAAATGTTAAAGCCACTATGGAAAAGTGAATCATTTTATCCATATTGAATGCTTCAAGTAACCAATATCTCCAAGTAACCAATGAAACCATTCATTTGCAATTGCAGTCAAAGCTACCGGATGCCCTAGGCTTTGAAGCAATTCTTTATTAGGACAATGCTCGACACTGGTGCACTACTAATGTTGAGAATTGTCCTAACGTCCCATTATTCTTCTAATACTTATATAAAATCTATCGACATCATACGCAGTCTAAAAAACATATTTTCGTTAAGTAAATGACTATTACGTCTTATGTAGTTCAATTAATATACTGATACAAGAAAATAAATCAACTCTTTGGCTCAGTTCTATTTAAAACTGAGCGACATTCGGCAGCTTACGACGATTGTTTTTCCATATGCTTCTGATTCTTTCTGAACTGATTTTAGTTTTAAGATCAGCATCAGCATGAATAATATAATAATAAATGAACTTTAGCTTGCATTTAATCCATGGGTACCTATAAATGCTTTGAGAATCTTTTATCCGCTGGTTAGATAAATTCAGCTGAAATCGGCATTTTGAGAAATTTTTTCAGAAATTTTTCACTTGTGGAAAATGTGTCAATTCTAGATTATAACTTTTATATCTCACTTACGTAAAATGATACTATCTTAATATTATACACTGCTTGGAAAGAAGTCAACGGACACCCCCATGTGCAAGCTTCATTGTGAGATGTAACGTATTTGTAGTCTGTATAAATTGGAGGAATATGATACTCCCAAGTCGGTGCAACTGTGTCCGTGTCAAATGGCGAGGGGGGGGGGTACGAATGACGAAGTATGAAAGAGGCGTCGTGATAGGTTGCCATGTTGCAGGCCTATCTGTTCGGCAAATTGTTGACAAATTGGGCCATCCCACGTCAATAATCAGTGATATTGACATGGATTCACACGCAGAGAATAAAAACAGCCGTTCGTCTGGCGACACGTTGAATGTGGAATTCCGGGCATCGATTGGAACAGTAGATGAATCTGAATCTTCACAAAAAACATTCAGAGCTGAAGATCACAACATGGGCTTCCATGGTAGGATCGCGATATGCAAGCCCCACGTTACCCGAACCAAAACGCAGTGCCATCTTCAGCGGTGCAAAGAGTCGTGTATAGTGGGTAGTGGAAGCTTGGACAGCTGTGTTATGGAACGACGAATCACGCTACACCCTCCACTGAGCAGATGATGGGTGTCGGTGTAGCGGATTCGAGGTTAACATCTTTTACCAGAGTGCGTAACTCAACTATGAAATTCGGAGATAGCGGTGTGGTGGTAAGGTTCTGTTTTTCCTGGGTCCTCTGTTTATGGTGCCACGAACTTTGAACTGCGAGAGGTATCTGAAAATTCTGGACAATGTACTGTAATGCTACCAATTTTTGACGTTTCTACAGAACTGACCATTGTCTCTTTCAGAGAAAATGTGTCGTAAGGCTGCTGCTCTAACTGCATGATTGGTGGATATGAACGTCACCACACTTGACTGGCCTCCACCAAGTCCTGATCCCAATCCTATTAACTGGAGCGCCGGGTGAGGTGAAAGGACGTCCTCCCCACAACATTCCAGGATCTCATTACGTGCCTACAGGAAGAATGGTTCAAAATTCCCATTGATCGCTGTCGTGCACTTGTGGAAAATGTGCCTTATAGGATTGTTGCAGTCATCGCCGTGAAAGAAGGTCCTACATCTTATTAAGGTGAGCGTCATGGCCCAACTTAATAAGATGTGGTAAACTATCGTGCCCGTTGACTTTTTCCAAGAAGTGTATGAAGCCATTTTTAGAATACACTTGAAAATGAGAAATTACTATAGTGACAAACGACGACCATTCATTCTAGTATTATTCGTTATCATAAACATTGAATTCTGAACAATGAGAAAAACCCAGGGAAGCGGATATCTGCAAAATCTATAGAAGAGGTCTTCTTTCTAGCAAAGCAGACAGTCTTTTTTTATCACAACTTATTTCTATAGGTGTCAATTTTACTTCTCAAGTTTACAAAGTTAACCTTCATATATTTCAGCTGCATAATATGCTTTATTACTCATAAATAATGAATGATTTATGTGAATTCTAGTGATGAGAGATTGTAATCCTATCGTATATTTATCACTGCAGGTGGGAAAAGGATTAAATAATACGAATAGCCTGCTCTAAAGATTTTAAGATAATTTTTCAAGATGCTTCGAACCTCCAATAAGAGGAAGGGTAGCATCACACTGGGAGACGAATGCAGTCTGCTACCTAAAAGGGGGATTCACAGATATCGATGATTACAATTTTACATTACAATTTTTTATTAAGGTCATAATACGGAGCTAGAAAAATATCCAATTGTCTCGTGAATTTTCCGGAGCGCTGTATTGAGAGATCATTATCCCTAAAATAACTTTCTTGCCAAGTCCAAGTACAAATCTGAATTCTTTGACGGATTCATCACAATCAGAATCTTCGGGCAGAACTTTCCTCGCCATTTGGTTCGACGTCATCTATTAATTAATTGTATTAATTGTACCAGTTCCTCCTCATTTAAATCTATTTCCCCATCAATTAATTCATTGCTGAAGAGATGGGGGCACTTATGAAGAAGTTCGCGAAGGTTGAGTCTCATGTGCTGATCGAAACCGAATGTATCTTCAATCTTGTACAATTGTTACCTTGACAGTTTACAGCGGGTGGGTTTATCCCTATTAACAAACAAGTATATCGCAAAAGTGTGCTAAGTGTCCATTACTATAAAAATATATTTTTTACATAAAAAAAAGCATTACATATTGTATGTAACTCACCAAAAAATAAAGTGCTCATCTTGAGATTAACACACTTATGAATTTTAATGCGCTTTCCTGGCAGAAAACGAAGATAATTTTCAACAATAAACACTTTATACGGTAAATTATTGACGTACATGCGTACTAAAGGGTATTTCCCCTAATATAAATTCGCTACTTATTACTACATGCACGATATGCGGACAGACGCAAATTTAACGAAGATAAAATTTGATTTTTAAGTCGCGCGTTGAAAAATATATGAAAAGATAAAGGATTACTAAGTTTGTAGACCGCGTTGTATAAGTACCGCATTATACGAGGATTACCTGTATACCGAAAATCCTCCTCTCCCTTTAAGTTTATATCCGTGGTCATAACTTTACCAGAAGAAACAAATTTTTCATAATTATTTACTTTTTGAATACAGTTAACATTAGAGTAACATGCATACTGGATACTTACCAATTAAGTTAGATTGGTAAGTATACTTACCAATCTAACTTAATTATCAATCCAACTAAAGTTGGTAATTTTAGTTGGATTATCGTCATCCTTTAGAACAGCGAATAGATGCTGTTCTGAAGGATGGCACCGATTCCATATTATGGCAACAATCCGCTAGTATCGTGGCTGAAGAGGACGATTAATTCTGCATCTCCATGAGATTTTATGACATTGATATCTTGCCATCACGAATACCTCGCTTTGCGGCATCCTAGAGATACTTAATGCGATTTAGACTAATGGTTGGGAGAATGTCCATTGAGATAAAATCATTAAGATAAAATCTTGTTTTTTACCTATCTTGGACAGCACCTGCTTTCTGAGGAGCACGTTATTCTGTTGGGGTCAATAGACAATATAAATGACTCTACTTAGTTTGGCAACGATGACCGAGTAGTAGACAGAGCCATTCAATCTTTGCGTATTGACATCAAGAGGTCTCCCGAATATCAAGTACCGGAGCATTGCTACATCCTTGTTGTAATCATTAAACATGACAATAAAAAAATTTAAATCGTTCTATCATCATCCTCCCCGAGAGTTCTCAGTCACTCAGATTGCTTTTGATCCTTTGCATAACACACTTGAATTTAGATACTTTCTACCGGATGCAAACCTACCATATATGCAGCTCATGCGAGTCCCATGTTTCTGGTGGATTTCGTTGAGCGATGCGATATCTTTAATATTTTGATGAAATTATTATGAACTTAATTCTAATTCGCTTTCTCTAATGAAGGTGAACTGTTTGAAAAGATCAGTAGCAATATGTACAAACTTTACCTTTGCAGTTTATGAAAGTGATTCAAAGTTCGTATTACTTTGACAAGACCCTAATATTGTAAATTGTTCAATATTATAATTTAAAAAAGGAAATCTTGAGGATTCGAAGTGTCAAGTTCTATTCATAATCTTAAAAATGTTATAATCAGTGTCATATCTTAAATATTCGGTTGTTGCTAAATACAGAACTGAACTTTGGATTCATACAAACCACTAAGGCATTCGAAGTGGGATACCTTTCTCATCAAAACATAAATACATTCTGTTTTTCTTATAACATAATCAACATAACCATTTATTAGACATTATTATGTCAGCTGAAGAAGCGCAAAAATTAAAAATAGGTAGATATATCCAACACTGAAGTTTTTCAATTAACTTTCAGTCAGTTGTTAAGTAATCTATGTCACCTTAATTCCTTGAATGTCACCAGTGTTATAAAATAATATACAGAAAGCACTCCACTCGCCTTGTCCCCTATAAAGGACACATTATACACAAGCAGTAAGGCCGGAAATGCAATATTCCAGTCTTACACATCATTGGCTAATCGCAAAACAGAAAAGGTCATCCATCACTGCTCCTAATCCTCCCACAGAGGTCGCTTCTCTTGTCGGAGTTATTATTTGCTTTCTGTTTCATCACGATTTAATCCGTCGACAAGGTCGTTAATGAGAACAGCAGTCAGGCAGGCCTATCCATTACCCTGTCGGACACGCCAAAAGCTAGTTAAGGAGACGCAACGGGTCGTGGGTACAGTGGTAATGCCAATTTGTTGCTGTAAGGAAAACATTGCGTGAGATGACGTCATAATCTTATAACTGTTGATGTTTGGGATATTAATTGTGCTTTTTGTCAGAGATAATCAATATTAATAATAAATAGTCACGAGCAACATTTTACCACAGTCCGCAGACCTAGACGAACGCTTTGCGCATCTTCAGTCAAAAATAGCAACGGGATATCTATGAAGGATTTAAAATATCTTCTATAAAGAAAAGTGAAGAACTTTCACATGAGCAGCGATCACTACAGGATGCACAGTTTATAATTTCATGCTTTCTTTCGTAAAGTAGTTCCATCAAAAAAAAAAAATGTTTATGCTTGTAGACATGATTATATGTTGGTGAACAGCATCATTTGATTTTAATGGGTAAAGAAGAAAAAATAAATAGTTATCCTCAAAGATCTTTATTGTAAAGGAACGTAAAGGAAATTCGAAATTATTTCTGTCTGTCTGTTTTCTTAATTGTTTGTACAAAGAGTCTTCGGATATATAGCAGTAAATAAATAACAATTTTCACCGAATTCAATGCGTGTTTTTAATTCAATATTCATATGATGTATATTTTGGCATCAATCTCAATCGTGATGCAATCATCAAGAGAAGTTATCATTGAAGGCTGATAGTTACTGACAATTCGAATTCCCTTTCAAATCTCCTATACATCTCTCTCTCTCTCTCTCTCTCTCTCTCTCTCTCTCTCTCTCTCTCTCTCTCTCTCTCTCTCTCTCTCTCTGTTCTCTGTTGCTGTTTCGGATGCTTGTTTGTTGATTTGTTGCACAAACAAAAGACGCTAAATTGAGTCATAGATGGAGGGAATAGTTCTTGAATAATTAAACGATAAATGTATATGAAGCTGTCTTCGACTCAATCCCAACTTATTAGAAAATTCTATTAACATCATGCGACAGGTCTAAAAAATTCAAAAAGCCATAAATATTATTATTTTAAACATTTCATTGATATAAGATATCTTCATGAATACCAATTTGTTGCTCTAAGGAAAACATCGCTCGAGATGACGTCATAATCTTATAGGTTTCTTATAGATTAAGGAAAATATAGATTAACATATTCAATGTCGGTTTTCAGATTGGTATTTTCATATTGTTTTATAACCGTTTAACTTTCACTGCCATTTGGTATTTTAAAACAATCAAAAGCTGCAACTGATTAAAAATCTAAGCCTTTATAAGTAATATTCACAACTCCCTGCAATAAATGTAATGTCTACTAAAACAAGTATTATACCTAATTTTATAAATACGAACTATACAAACTCCATTATTTAATTAACAGAATTCCGAACATCTCGTATGCCTAGGAAGATTTCCCGATAGATATATAGATATATATATTTAAATCAGTTTTTTTTTTCAAAGTCAGAGATAATGATAGATTTATGAGAAGCGTTTCAGTATCGGCTAACTGAAGAATTATATAAAATCAATGAATTTCAGCCAAATTCAGACATTGTGAGACTCAGAATTTAACTGGACCATACTGTTATAGTGGTTCAGTCAGTTGCAGTTCGGAGATATCAGCAAATGCATTGAATTACTTCATGCTTGTCGTGCCTCAGCCAATCGTAGTCGTTCGGTAAAGCAGTGACAGCCATGTTAGTTCGACCTGGTCAAGGCCACGTCCTGATTTTAGCCTAAAGGTCATTCAGAAATACCCTAAAGTAAGATTATTCCCACACTCACTAGCTGTTCTTGGAATTGGGAGAAAGTAACATTCCTTGTATATTACTGTGTATTTACAACATGAATTATATGAAAAATAAAAATAAAATAAGAAGTAACGTCGCATATATATAAAGGGGTTGGATACAGATAAGTCTCATTTTTTTTTTTATCAGACTTTCGCATCGCATTAATTTTCAGGAACATAACTCCCACGAATGGTAAAAGGGGGGGGGGCAACTGCGGTCATGTTACAGTCTTTTAAAACTTAATAAAAATGCGTCTGAACTTTTTTTTTTTTTTTTTTTTTTTTTTTTTTTGTCATGAGTACTAACTTCATGATGATGCTGACGTTACTCGGGTCGCAGATAACTTATTAGACAAACTGTCAATTCTTTCCGTCTTTAAACTCAAACTGTGCTGTTATCCAGCGACACGGGGCAATGATTTTCCTTTCATTTCACTTCGGTATGGGCATGGAAAAGTATAAACCTCAAAAGTATAATTTAGATCGAAAATAATATGTATGTGGTCATAATAATGTATCCAATAATAATAATATGTATTGATAAATTCGTCGGTTGCACCGATCACTGCATTGTTTAAGGATACGTGTAGTCATTCTAGAGCTGTTGAGTTCTCTTTCTTTGAGAGGAAATGAACTTATTCAGTAAATAAACAAGGTGTATCAAAATAAAGTATTGTGTACATCAAGTAGCCTTACTTATGATGCACATCTGGTAAGTTGTGTTCCAGCACCATTTCTAACATATTAGGGTAAATTACAGATTGTATAATCATCATGTAACCTTTTTACATTCATCCACTTCTTCCTTCGTCTTTCGCCGTAAGTGAGACGCTAGCAGCTCATTTGCATGTCAATGAAACCTTTATATGTATGGCCGAAGCGCATTGCCTAACCCTTCCTTTCATAACCGGATATTGTAATTGTGAGGTGTCTGCAATGGTGCGTTGCTTTCTATTGTTCCCGCCGAGTGATAATCGCATTTAAACTTCTCTCTCTCCATTTCCATCGGTTTCCCCTCCTCTTACATCTGTCGTCTTACAAACCTTCTCGAGATTATTATCCTGTGAAACGTAATGACACCAAGAAAATTGCCTGCGTCTTTGCCACAACAGTTAAGAAAGCTGCGCCCAACAATGGGAATAATCTCGAGACGACACGTTTTAACAGCGAATGGTCACTCGAAGTGTAAGAGCAGCCATTGTGTAGCACGCTCTTCATTGTTAATTATCAAGCAAATAATACCGGAAGCGGAAGTTTTAAATCAAAGAGAGCGTAACTGCTTGTGCTGCTTCTATGACTAATAAGCCATTAGCTGCAATGCAAATGTAATTAACACCACGGGGAATCTCACGAAAGATGGTGCTTAAACAGGCCATAATTAAGTGGTTTAGAAAGTGGCTGACGATGATTGTGCGCACGTAAAAGTTACTGCTAAGTAATGATTGTATCTCAGTTACCAACTCTCAGCTTGCTACATTACACATCTGTTCATTTCGATTATCGCTAATGACCAGTTTCTCATTTCTGCAATCGCTCTCATCCTGATTTCGAGTAGCACCGATAAGTCTCTCTCTCTCTCTCTCTCTCTCTCTCTCTCTCTCGTCTTCATGTTTTAGGATTATTCCCACAGAATTACCACAAATAATCCACACATAAACCACAGTTCAATACATCTTATTTTCCCAAACAGGAAAGTATTAAAATGTCGGATGAAGGCTTGTGTTTTTATATTATTTATTTATTAATGATTACAAGTTTCATTTTGTTTTCCGAGTTCCTAAGAACAGATCTAAGTTATCCGATATTTTTGGTTAAAAACTAATTACAAAAGAACAGCAAATCGTGCAGAGAACACCGTAATTAACAGACAATATACTGATCCCGCAGCCTTGGTTGCTTGGATGTATTATAATAAAAATATTATAAGCTAATCATGGCAATTCAGTTACAACATTATTATTATTGATTATTGTTAATAAAAGTGTGCAACTTAAAGACAGCTACAGCAGATTATAACTTCTATCAAAAACGAATGGATACCTATGGACGACTAAGGTACATTAGCAATCAAGTTTAATACACAATAAAACTAACTATCCGAATCAAAAATGAGTTCCTATTTTATGATGCCGCATAATTTATATAACGACTGTATAAATATGCCAGAATCCGATAGATTATTTAGATTGTTCACTTAAATGATAAAGTATAAATTATGGGATTGACTTTCAAAAAAAAATGTTTGGATCTTTTTTGTTAAAACAAGGATATACATAAGGGAGGAAAGTTTATTTGAATAAAAATGACTAAGACAACTCATTAAATGGACAACTTAAGTAATAATTAAAAATAACGGAAATGGGGAAGAATTATTCAGAAACAGCATCGACACAGAATGGGAACACAGAATCTTAATTAGGAAGGTCTTGAGAACAGAACACAAATCAAATCATATTAAATTAATCATAATTTGAAACATTGAAGACGGTAGAGGTAAGAGATCCAAGACTTGAGCAAAGAAAATGTTCCTGAAATCATGCTTTTTAACTAGTACAATCCCAAGAAGCTCACATAAAACTTTAAAAAACGGAGGTGACACACACACACACACACACACACACACACACATATATATCAAACCACTTCAAGCCTTGTCATGCCTACATATAATCAGATGATTTAGAGCAGGGGTGTCAATAACGTCGATCGCGATCTAAGGGTAGATCGCGTAATTCTGTCTTAATTTTCAAAATAATATACAGATGAGTCCGAATACGATAAAGCAAATAAATAATGTTAACCTATTTATCAAATAATAATCTATATTATGGTTCTATTTAAAATTTACGTTAATTAAAAACTTAAAATAAATATTTTTTGTACAATAATTCCAGTTTATAATTCAATTCTATTAAATTGAATTTTATTTCAAAAATTTCAATCGAAAAATTACACAAATATTAGTTTAAAATATTTAAATTTCCCGCTATGAGACTTTTGTTGTGGAGTTTACTTGGAAATGTATGTGCCCTCATAGACACGCCCACTTTGGGTTTTTGTTCGCTTTTATGCACTGTACAAACATAACACGTGAAGATGGATGTATAAACGATAGCAATATTATAAACTCGGTTGTTTCTTTTGTGCTAGTGCTCTGCTACAAGTTTAAAATTTGAAGTTTAAAGTGTTTTAATATAATTTAAAATTGTACGATCATGACTACTACGAAAAAAGCAAAGACATATCACTATCATCAAGAGTGGGAACATGATTATTTCTTTATTATGATCAAAGGGAAATGTTGTTGTTTGATTTGCAATGGAAGTGTTTCTCCACCGAAAAAACGGAACTTGGAACGACAATTTAAATCGATGCACAGCAACTATGAAACGGCGTATCCACGTAATAGTGATTTATGAAAAGTCAAAATTCAAGAATTGAAGAAATGTCATCGTTAAGAGTAAGCCATATTCTTGCCAAACATAAGAAAACCTTTAGTGATGGTGCAATTTTTAAAAAAGCATTTCTTGCAGCAGCTGAATCGTTGTTTTGTAATTTTGAAAATAAATCAGAAATAGTTGCTGCTATCAATGAAATACATTTATCACGAAATACAGTTGCAAAACGAATAGAAGAAATAAATTTGGATCTAAAAGAGCAACTAATGCAGGATATTAAGGATTGTCAGGCCTTTTCACTTCAGTTGGATGAATCTACTGATGCAGTTGACATCGCCCAAATGATTATTTTTATTAGAATGGTTTTTAAAGACTTTTCTACTAAAGAAGAATTACTTGCTATCATTCCGTTAAAGGGGAAAACACGGGGTGAAGATATATTTAGCAGTTTTAAGAGTTACAGCAAGACCATTCAACTGCCTCTTTATAAACTAGTGTCAATTACCACAGACGGAGCACCAGCTTTAACAGGTCGTCGCAACGGTTTTATCACGCTGCGTAGGCATGATGAAGATTTTCCTAATTTCTTACAGTATCATTGTATTATACATCAACAAGTGCAGTGTGCTAAAGTTTTAAATATGAAAGAAATTATGAACATAGCTTTCAAGATTTCCAATTCAATTCGGGTAAAAACTCTGCAAAGGCGCCTTTTAAGTTGCAAATGGAAGAAAGTGATAATGATGGACCTTTTGAGCTGCTTATGCATACTGATGTCAGGTGGTTAAGTCGGGGAAAATATCTTCAAAGATTTAGGGATTTAATTGAAAAAAATTAAACAATTTCTTGCCGATAGGGACAATGAATACGAACAGTTAAAAGATGATATTTGGCTATTGGATTTAGCTTTTTTGACCGACATAACCAGTAAATGAAATGAAGTAAACCTAGAACTTCGGGGTCCAGGAAAAACAATTTTTGATATGATTAGTTCTATCAATGCTTTTAAAGAAAAATTGAATCAACTGATAGCGAAGCTTGAAAATAATAATTTATGTAATTTTCCGCATATGACCGCACAATTAAGTAGTTCTGCTTTTGTTAATTTCAACGGAAATAAATATATTGGTGAAATTCGGAAAGTAATTGCAGAATTTGATGACCGCTTTCAGGATTTCAAGAAATATGAGAATGTAATTCTCTTCATGAGTTTTTCCATTTGATACCAACGTAAAATCAGAACCTTTCCTCTATTTTTGATATGCATATTGTTATGCTAGAAGAAGAAGAAATAATAACAATAAGAAATGATGTTTACGTCAAAGCATGGGCACACGAAGAGAGATTTTGGAAATATTTACCGGAATGAAAGTATCCCAACGTAAAAAATATGCAGAAAATATTTATGCTTGTTTTGGTTCGACATACTTGTGCGAATCGGCATTTTCACAAATGAACATTACTAAGTCAAAATATCGTACCACATTAACATTCGAGCATTTGGAGTCATGTTTGAGAAATGCATTGACTAATTACACACCTAATTACTCAAAAATTGTGAACTCGTTGCAGTTTAGAATAAGTAATGCTAGTTCATCAGGAAGTTCGAAATGAGATGTTTATTTTAATCAGTGGGGTTAAAAAACTACAATATTCTTTTAAGCATTATAACTAATTAATATTACAATAATTATAATAATATATTGTAATAATAATAATTAATATTACGATAATTTTTTCTTTGTCTAAACATAAATTAGAAATCTTATACCTTATACTCCAATTTTGGAAAAGGTAGATCTGTATGGACAATGTCGATCTTATGCAAACATTAGTTGACACTCCTGATTTAGAGCTTCCGTAGCTTAGTTGGTTTATAAAAGCCCTTTCGTTAGAAAGACACGAGTTCGAAACTCATCAATGAGATGAGATACCAACGTAAATATTTTCCATGAGTTAGCCTGTCTCATGCGAAGGTAGAGGGTTTTCGGCCCTCAAAACAGACAAACCAGCCAGCAGAACACACACACACACACACACACACACACACACACACACACACACACACACACACATACACACACACACACACACAAATTTGCAGTTAAAAATGCATTACAGCCAATAGCTCAATATTGACCTCATGAAATCGCCGTACCTCTTCGTGAGGGGTATTATAGCCGTTTATTATCATCGCAAGCTAATTTATTTATTTATTTATTTATCAGATATTTTGAGAAACAACTGAAAAGTACTTCTGAAGAAGGTTCATAATTCTGTACCGAAAATAAAAATTAATCCAATTAGAAGTGTCTAAAGTATAAATAAAGGAAATATTATTCTCTGTAAGGTGGACTATGATAACTGGAAAGCCATTAGAAGCGATCAGTCTTTTTATGTAATCTTCTTGCTTGGTAGTTGCATTTGGCTTTGGTAATCACTAGGAAGCACAGTTACTTATTGGAATGCATTCGCTCAATAAAGAAGTTTTGGATTGGTGGAATATCGCATTGGGAGTCCTCTTATACGGTTTGCTGTGCATTCAGGTCTCATATTATGATCGATGATGTACATCGATATCATAATACTCCAATACTGTAAATCTATTGACAATGACACTATAAACAGACCATCCATAGTGCAATTGGGAAGGAAAAAAAAGCTCCCTTTTGACTGGAAAAACTTGAGTTCCTATCTCGCGTAAGACAGAAAACGCGTTTATAAATGTTTTTTTTTTTTCCTTTTTTTTTCGCTTAGTTGCCTCAGCATTTGTTTATTAACAGATTTGTAATGTGCACTCTAATAATTTTATAAGTTTGCTTTTTTTTCAATTCCAGCAGAATATTATGCAGATAAACTGTTGGTTTGTAAAGAACCTTGTCTGTTTGTTTTGGTCTAAACAAAGCCCAGAAATCAACTGTATGGGACATCCGGTGGATGAGGCTGAGTGATACACAAATAATTTCTATGCGATTCTCATCAACTTTCAACTTTGCTTTGAAATATAAAGGAAGGATGACGTTAAAATGTATATCACCGTTCAGGAGTGAATGATTATCATCTCCGAGATCTATTTACGTTACTTATTTTCTGAATATACTTACTTTATTTTAATACCGGAATTCAACTATATTTGAGAATGAATTTTAGTAGTTGAATAATGGAACAATAAGCCTGCTGCCAAGTGAATATAATAACAAAGTAATATAGCTTCCTATACAAAGAAGCGAATATCAAAACCGTCTATGAATATCCCATAAAAGATCTCATTAAGATTTGTTTGGTTCATAATTAAGTAATTACCTTGGTAAAATTTCCATTGCATTCATTTATGTTTAGATTGTCAGGTAGGTACTCTTACAATTTAAATATTAGCAAAGCACCTAATTACATAATGTATATGATTTGTTTCGGAAAACCAACACGAGGCAATAATAACCAATCAGGGAGTCACTCTGGTGTTATATGTTTACGTAAAATCGTTAATTGAGACTTAATGCAAAACCATTACTCCTTACTCTTTACAGAGTGCAAAGAGAGAAAGCAGACTCTCTGTAAATTTAAAATCAATTCTCGAATATTTTTGTTTAAAAAAGGTTGGAATTAATAATGGCCGCACCTCGTATGTGTTCAAACTAACTTTTGAGCGATTGTAACGTGCTCTTGAATGTTTTATTGCAAATTCATGATCACGTTTGGTTTCTGTCACTCTCCGATGCCTTACGTGAAAGAAAATTAATGCTCCATCAATAGACTTCAATCATTTTGTTACGGTTTGGGGTAATGAAATATTGCATGTTGGACCCTATCGATGTGCTCGCATTGTCATGTATGACAAATATCTGAACTAGCAAACGTAACAGGTACTAAACGTGAGAAGGGCTGTTTACCTTTAACATTTGGGCTAATGCTCCAGATTTACTAATGAAACTGGAAAAAATAATATCTCTGAAATGTCACTCAACGTCGGTAGCGCCATCTATCACCATCTAAGAGACATAACGTCTGCAGAGAGAGAGAGGTGGTGACAGGAAATGACTATTAGTGCACATAATACGCAGACGATTTAGATTAATTGGCTCCAGGGGGCTTATCGTGTCATAAATTACTGCAATAGCTTTCTTATCTGCTGAAGACGGCCAAAATCGCCCTCCACTTAGTAGAAATACCCTTATCTCGGCAATTACGATAACGTAAACTGCCGCGTTTATTCATTAATGGAAAAATGCAGCGAGCGAGCTTTGTACGTCCGCAGACATCAAAGGAAAGCCAATGAAAGCACAATGGGGGCGATTAATTCGCAGCGTAAATAGAAAATTACACGACATAAAGCAGCGTTTGTCATTAGCTGCTGGGCAGCAGGTGATGTATGAACAGCACCCTAAATTACTATTGATCGCCTTGTCTCTCCTGGCGACAACCCATTAAAGCCAGTTACAATTCTGCCCCAAGAAGATGTTCCCCCTAACGACTCTCTATTATAGGCCGTTATAATATTTCTCTAATTCATTAGACCGTTTGCCACTGTCGACTCGGGGGGTTTTTATCGGCTCGCGCTTATCTCCCACGTTCCGTTATCGATACGGAAAGGAAAGAAAAAAAAATAATAAAAAAAGGTAATATTTTCTACTTTTCTCATCTTCCATATTACAGTTTTTTTTTTCATTCTCTTACTCACTCACTCTGTCTCTCCTGCTGTTCCTGTTTTTTTTTTTTTTTTTCTTCTCCTGTCGGATGACGGGGGGAAGGAATGTTCGGTGATGGGCGGGTAGTTTTATGTCCTTAATCAGCAACTTTTGTTTGCCCGTAAATCTGGAAAACTACAGGAATATGGTGACGATAGTAGTAATTGCGTACACATCACAGTTCTCTCTGCGGCTGGTAACATCCCCTGTAGGGGTGTGAATCGCTTGCGATAAATGTCAGTCGATTGCTGTTTTCCTGTGCAGAATTTCGCCGTTTGCATTATCTTGAATTTTTTCCCCTCCAGTTTATTACGGATTGAATGCAGATCGCGTGATAGACGCACTGTATCTCTTGGTGACGCATTGATGGTATGTTAATACTAAAATTCTATGGTGCAGCTCGTAAATTTATGCTATTCAGACGTGTAAATTTATGGGAATAATCTTTATACGAAATGTGTAATGATTATTCCTGAGTTACTTAAAATACTTCCAAATTCACTTATTTGCGTCATCAAGAAGAACTTGGATCTGGAAACTAATTCAGCATCCCTTATTTTGAATAAACAGATGAAAAGGAGATCTGATTATTCATATGTACTCTCTCTCTCTCTCTCTCTCTCTCTCTCTCTCTCTCTCTAATGTTTTAGGCACTGAATTCCATAAAACTTGTGTTAGTGTACTATCACCTTTCCCATTAATGTGTTGGTCTCAATGGCGTTTCATTATAACTTGGTTTCACATAACTCTAAATGATGACATGTCAGGACAGTTGGATTAACTGTCCTGACATGTTGTATATATATTAAGTTTATATATTTAGGCTATATATAGAATATCTATATATTCTAAGTTAGAAGCTGTGTTCTCATTTACAAGATGAAAAAACTGTGCCTTCCTACAACTGCGCTACGTAGGCGCTCCCATCACAGATAACAGGGTTTTTCCTACTGAAATCCAGGTTTTTCATCTCGAAAATATCATAACCTGGCTGGATAACACATACTTTGACAGATGAAAACATTTGGTTCAAATTTTTTTCCCTATGGAAATTCAAGTTATCCATTTCACCAAACAGATAAACCTATATAAAACATACACTTAGCGGGTGTGATATACTGGTTTCGGCCAGTTTAGTTCTTTTGGGCGTATCTAAAAATGTAAAAAAAAAAAAAAAGAAACCAAAAGACCAAACCAAAAGAAAAGAAAAAGAAACCAAAAGAAACCAAATTTGTATGAGAGCTACTTCTCTTTCAAGAAAATACTTCCTACAGATCTCTCGCAGTTTAGATAGGATTCTTACCCAGGTCTTTCCAGCCAGTGGTCAGTGAAAACACTAACCTCCGAAGGTGCTGATGGCTGGTTGGTTTTTATATCATAGTGAATCTATAAACACAAATTTTAAAATTTAGTCATATGTCACAGAGGTTTGAAGTAGGAGCATTACGACTCACTCGTACTGTCCCAACCTCTGAACTATCGCGACAGTATGTTGAATAGTTTACTATTATTTTTTCTTTTTTTTTCTTCTTTTATTATGTTTTAGAGTACAACTACCAGATGAGCGCGAGTATTAACATATTTATTTATTTATTTTTATGTGTGAATATCATTTGAACAGGAGGCGAGTTTGATTTATTTGGGCTTTGAAATTCACATTTTTTTAAAAGTTGTTTCAAGCTGCAATGTAGTTGAGTAGGATGATGAAGTTTTGCTCCTTGAGCCACTCATAGTATGCTGAATTTCCTTCTAGGAGTGCCTTGTTAGAACATTTGTCGAAGATACAAGGTTTGGACAGATGTCGAGAATTTGGGGTGGCCTTCATTCTAGTTAGGATTATTTGTTACGGGGTGAGTAAGCAAATAGTTGAATCATGGAAGGGAAGAGCAAAAGTAATGTAGATCATTCCATTTGATAGTGAGGTCAAATAGTGAGGTCAGCTTCCTAGGGGAAGCTGACCTCATTATCTGAGTATCAGAAAATCGAGCTTTAGAGATAGGTAGTCAGAACGGTTACAGTGATTATCAGAATTTGAAGACCGATGGTGACAGCAAGTGAATGCGATATGGTTTGGTAGGAAAATTTTGAGCCAGACGAAGGATGGAAAGAATTCAAACTTTTGCATTCTCTGAAATGGGATGGGAAATTCGATGAATTTACAATGCCGTTCTTTTAGAAGGAGCTGTGCAAGGTTTAGTTTAGACAGCTGCTGTGAACGTGGCTTTTGAGGTCGCTAGCTAAGTTTCCCTTAAAAATAATGAGTCCGGTTTAGATGAATGTAGGTAGTCGCGCTGTTTATATTGCTGTTTAGGCCACGGATGCAGGAAGTTTTTTAACTAATTCTTAATATAAGTAGTTTTTCTTTGATTTTTTTTTATTTATTGGTTGGATTTAAGTGAGGTATTGAAATCTGAGGAATCTTGTTTGATTAGCAACATGAACATGATCGCTCACCGCTGTCTACAAAATTCCACAAAATGTTTTGATTCATTTTTGGATCGAAGGTCTTGTATATGCAGTAAATCATCGAAAGAACCATTAAAAAAATCCACAAAATACTATCTTACAGTATGGCTGTAAATGTTTACCTCAAAATCGAAATTTGCATGACCCCAAAGGGAAAAAAAAATCAAATGTAGAACTATATAGAACTCCCTCTTTGATTCAGATCCGTGATTGCTGATTTATGGATGACGGATGGAGTGGCAAAAATAGCAAAATAATTAGATTAGTCAAATTTCTTCTTATGAAGACCAAAGAGACATTTCTTCCAGAAAAAAATCCTTTTGAACATTGGTAATCACCTTTGAGCTGATGCTGTGAGAAAGAGTCGCATCTTTCCAAGGTGCATTGGTGATGCTGTGGGTCTTTAAATCCAGGGAGGCATCATTAAGAAATGATCCATACTAGTGCGTTCTTTACATACTAATTTTATTAAATTATTTGGGAATACTATCTGAATTAGTTTAGTGTTACGTGACTGAATTCTAATGGCCTTTAAGCCTCCCCCCCCCCCCAAAAAAAATAAATAAAAACAGAAAAAACGCGAAATAAAAGAACAAACGTTCAAGGAAAAGGAAATACTACACTGCGCACTTTATTTCATTCATTCTTTTAGTATTAATGTAAAGTAGCAAAGTATCAATAACGTTAACAGATTATGAATTAAAACGTTGCGGTACAAAATACAAATAACGGAGGTGATGTATTGGTTGTATTATTTACATAATTATGAAGAATTTGATGACGAGTTGTGGAATTGTTTGCTGAAATAGTTCATTCAGATCTATTTTCCTGATGATCAAAAGCTGCATGTCTATTGTTAACGCACTCAAGTGTCAGTGTAAATACAAGAAATAAGAAGTGCCCCAGATTTTCCGTAATGAAAGTGTGCGTTTGCATGCGACTTCCTCTTGCTGGGTATTGTTCTATCTCCTAATTATGAGTTATTCTGTTGAGTGCCATCATTGGGGCTTGCAATGTTTTATCAAAATGGGATTTATTTGCCTAATTTATTGTCCCAAGATTGGCGAAATGAGTGATCTAAAGGAAAGAATAGTATGCACCAAGGTTTGTTGTTTTAGATTAGAAAACACTACTGTAGATGTGCAGTATATATTATATTGCATTTGGAAATGGGACACTGGAAAGGGTACACAAAATCAGATGATTCCTCTACTAAATTGCAGAGAGTGTCGTACTGCTCATGAAGTAAGGGGACATGTTAAGTTGTCTTAACCAACCTGCCTGAGCATTTTGTGTTGGATAAACTGCATCATTCAGGAATCAGTTTTTACCAATCGCAACGTGGTATTAGCCCTACATTTTCTTCTGTATTTCTCAAATCCATATATCTGAGACTTCATTTGGTTTTTCAAGGTAAATCGTAGTAGAGACAACGAAGGTCATAGATGGTCAGGTTGAATCGTAGATTGAATTTCTGATATTCAGATTGAACCGTAAGTAGTTCTGAAAGTGATCTAAAAGAAATGCCACCAATATGACATCAAAAACTACTACAAGAAAGAATAGAAAATAATCATTATTGGGGTTTTACAGAAAATTAGCGATTTGCTTTTGCAACTTATAAAGTTTCAAAAATGTGGAAAAATGCGAAAATGCAACCTTCAACGAGAGTTGCCTAACAACATTCTAAACAGTTTGCTGTTTTGAAATTAAGAATTATGAAAGAGCTGACGGCCAGTTTCGAAGTGTTTAGTCCAAAGCACAAAATGGGAGCTACGAAACTAATCATCAGTGTGCGTGTCTTTTAAGTAGTGCTATATGAAGCCAGTTCTCATTATTCTTGCTTCATTAATATTCTTGATACACTTACCAACTGGATGACTATTCGTTTAGCACATTCCGTATTATTGATATACGAGAGGTACACTAAATTTCACTCAAAATCATCTCTCTCTCTCTCTCTCTCTCTCTCTCTCTCTCTCTCTCAACATACATAGCTGCAATAGAGAAAATGTATTATAACTTATAGCTTATCCATCTAATTTATATTTCTTCTTTCATTGGTTTACTTACTCTTGCCAACAGTTTTAAGGGAAAAAAGTTTAATATTTTCTCTCTCTTTTTCTCTTTATGTCTTTTTTTTTTTTGTGTGTGTTTGTTTTTACCAAAAACGATTACCAATCCCTATTCTTCATCGAACGTGAGAATCATTTTAATTAAAAAAAGAATTTTTTTTTTTGGTGCACATCGCTATTACTCTTAACTGAGCTGTTTTCATGCAATTATGAAGCATCCACTAACTGTCGCGCAAGCTCCTTGTAACTAACCTCCTGTTTGCAAAAAAATATTAAACATTTCAAAAAAAAAATTTTTAAATAAAAATATTCCGAATATTATTATTATTATTATTGTTATTATTATTCAAATGACTGACAAAGATGTGTATCTCAAAGAATCACCCTTGGATTAGAAAGACCTGGATTCGAGCGTTGTTTAGGACGAAGAAATTAATAAATACTAGCAAAAATATTTCACCAAACTATAATTAGCTGTTCATATATAGAAATATGACTGGGCTTTCTCTCACGGAATCCCCCCCCCCCATTAAACACAGATAATACAGGAGTACATCATCGTGCCTAATACAGTTCTTTCCTCGACGTAACCTCGCATAATGAACAAGAAATCTTCAATGAAGTGCATTTGCTTTCGATGTATACTACTTGTTTGTTCAGATTTGATCAGTTCTAATGTTCTTTGAAGGTGATCTAATAATTTCGGCGATAGAAAAATCCAGTTCTACCTTAAATGAAAATCTTGACTCTCTCATTTCTCAAGAAATAAGAAATTAAAAATACACTAATCTTGAATCTTGTATGTTATACACATATCAAGTTTGCATTTTTCCCTTTTTTAATGGTCATCTTATATATATGCTACCTTATTTTTAACAGATCCTGCAAAATATCCTCGACGAACTACTCTTGTTACATTCCTTTTATCGCTGCGCTGCAGACGTGAGTGCAGTAGAAATTTGCTCTTCTGATTCAGCATCTAGAGTGGCCGCATTTCTATGTAAAAGTGTATCAACCATCCTTGCATCGTTTTACGTTAGAATAACATATTTAGTGAAATAATTGTTCTTCTGTTCTTAGAAATGTCTTCGTGATAATTACAATATTTGCTAAAAGTGATTTCATTTGTAAAAATGTGAACTGAGTTCTGAGAAAGCATGAAAAGGTAATTTTGTGCTGAAAGAACAAAATCAACCAAATAACTAATTTTAAATTGAAAACCTCCTTCTTGTCTCACGTGAAACTTACAGGCCCTTAAGGTCCCCAACCTACCTAGATTGGGTTTCGTTACCATAATCTTACGATACGGTGTCTGTATTGCGAATGTCTGTATTGATTTAACTAAAGTATATTCCTCCTGAGTGTAGCTCACACTGGTGAGACATCAATAAAGGTCAAAACCAATCTAGATAGTGGCCCCCCTTCTCATAATGTGTAGCAACATACACATATGAATGTACATGTGATTTGTATTATGGGATACTGAAGTAACTGATGTGAAATCAACAGCCTCTTTATACGAGGCTGTTTATACTTTATACAAGTAGAAGGTCGTGAAGATACCTTACGACCAACCCTTGTAAAATATAATACAGGTAACCCTCGTATAACAGGTACTTATACAACGCGGTTTCGATATAACACGGTCTTCAAATTGTAGTAACCCTTTATCTTTTCATATATTTTTCACCGTGCGACATAAAAATCAAATTTTATCTTCGTTAATTTTGCGTCTGCCCGTATCGCGCATGTAGTTATGAGTAGCGAATTCATATTAGGGGAAATACCCTTTAGCACGCATGTAGGTCAATTGTTTACCGTATTTTAACGTTTATTGTTGAAATTGTCTTCGTTTTCTGCCAGGAAAAGGCATTAAAAATCATAAGTGCGTTCATCTCAAGCTGAGCCTTTAGTTTCTGGTGAATTACATACATAATTAATGTGTAATGTTTTTTGTTTTAATTAAAAAATTGATTTTTATAGTAATGGCCACAAACTGCAACGAAAAGGGAAAAATCAACATTGAAAAGAAAATTCATTTCTCTCGAAGAAAAAATTAAAATCATGGATTGGTTGGAAAAATAGAGAAAAACCAAGAGGTGTTGTAAGGACTGAATTTAAAT
The DNA here is from genome assembly GCF_054136105.1 of Typopeltis vanoorti. Lineage (NCBI taxonomy): Eukaryota > Metazoa > Arthropoda > Arachnida > Uropygi > Thelyphonidae > Typopeltis > Typopeltis vanoorti. The sequence goes on from NC_143552.1 coordinate 38,809,153, forward strand.
GAATCGCAATTCGAACAATCAAACAAAATGAACATAAAATCCGAGAGTGTCTTATTACTGGGTTAACAGTAAGTGCAAAGCGCGTTGCTCGTGTACGCGATATTCTAATGGCAAAAATAGAGAAATCTCTAATGATTTGGATAGAAGATTGCTCTCAAAAGAAAATTCATTTGGAATGAAATTTTATTAAACAAAAAGCTCTCAAAGTTTATAAACATTTATAATGCAGACCAGGTGTTCAGTGCGGATGAATCCAGGTTATATTGGGAAAAAAATGCCAAAACCCACCTATATTTCGAAAAGTGAAAGATCAGCTTCTGGATTCAAAGTTTCCAAAGATAGAATTACTCTACTGTTTTATAGTAATGCATCAGGTGATTACATGATGACAAAACCAATGTTTATTAACCGTTCCTCAAATCCTCGTGCTATGAAAGATTAAAAATGCACTTTATTTTATTTTGCCTAAGACATTTATGCATTATCTGCAATGAAGTTTACGTATAATTTGTAATTTTTATAATTTTATACAATGTATTTGTTTCATAGTTTGTGTTTTCTTAACTTACGTGAATTACTAGAATTAAATAAAAATATTTTTTGTTAGATATGTCCTTGTTGTTTATATAATTAAAAAAAAACGATTTCGGAACATAACCCTACTTTTTCTATGTGATGTGAGTCTCGCATAACGCGATTTATATAACGCGGCATTTCTATGGAACCTAACATCCGCGTTATACGAGGATTACCTGTACTTCGAAATCCAAGATAAAAAAAAAAAAAAACTTTCAGGAAATAGCTCTGATCCAGACTATTTTAATTATTATAGATTCTTGTAGTAATATTTGAATTGTTATATTTAATAAAATGGAATAGTTTTCGAAAAAGAAATTAAAAACAAATTAAATATTGAGTCAACCACAAAATTGGAAATAACAGTACATCAATGCACGCTTATTTGAAGAAATCTTTTCAATAGAAGAGAAAGTAAATTATACCGACAATAAATTATTATCTTTTAGTGTTTCCTTATTTTTCAAAGTGTTAACAAATACGTTTGCAGGCGAAATATAATAGATAACACGTTTTCCCCTTGTAACGACTGCTTGTGATCCTCAGTAAAGTAATAATAGCAATAATATGATGATACACCACTTCGATGCTTGTATATGAAAACGGGACTACTGTGATTCAGTTAGTTCTCAATATCTGCCAGGTTTCGGTTTCTGCTGAACTCATCCGAGGAATAGAGCAGGTTTCTGCTGGCCACTTGTTGGAAGAGGAAAGTTTTGGAACGACATTCGATATTTTTCTTCCTCCGGGGTTCGATAAGGTGTTATCTGGCGAAATCAACGCAAATAATCTGGTAAGATATCGAAGTAGAAATTTGCCACCAAGGTTTGGTGATGAATTTTGGCCTGCTTTTGAGTAGAGCCGAAGTTTAGCATAATGTTGTCACGCGGGACTAACGTGAACTATCCTTGAGTGATCCAGGTTTAGGACAGGGTGGTGAGTATTTTGGAACGATCTTTTCATATCACTCTAAAACTCGAAATAAAATTTATTTTACATGAATCTCTTTCGATGCAATTACATTGCATTTCTCCTTGCTACTAGTCTATCTGTGTAGACCAGCATGTAGTCTATCTGTGTAGACCGAGTATGTTTCACGGAAGCCGTTTACGTACTTCCGTGAAACATACTCGTCTATAATTGCACTATCAGAAAAAATAAAATTAGACATTCTTTGTTTTTAAAAGTCCGAAAACAGATTTTAATATGTTTATATAATTAGCCAATTCTTGGCTTTTATATATATGAAATTAACGCGATTAAGTATAATGAACAAGATAATTTAATTATGTTAGAAAACATATAACAGTAATAAAATCTCGTATTGTGACATGCTATATTATTTATCTTGAACTTCAGTTATTTTTATACCTTTAAAATTTCATTTAATACAATTTAATTCTCTATCCAAATTAAATGGTTTAAAAAAAATAAGAAATCCTCCAGATGGCAGCACTAGTGGCACCCTCCGTGTCAGCTGAAATTGCTTCTATTCTTGCTGTATAATGACGATTAATGTTAACCGAAATTATATAAAGAAAGATTCTTTATGGTTTTAACGAGAATTTAAGCATTCAGAGCAGTCAGTGATGCTTACTAATGTATAAAAACAAAGGGACGTTAGTTCCCGTCCCTTTGTTTTCATACAGCATTTCCCGATTTATATCCTTGGAGGGGGGGGGGGATAAAATTAATTTTTTGCGATGTTAAAAATATACGAACTACTAGCCATCATGAGTTTTGAACGGAAACGACAGGACGAACGAACGAGGTCAGTTCTCATTGTAAATTAAAATAGCCCGTTTTCGACCAGAAGGAAGTCACGGCCTACTTGCGTTTCGACCCCTGCTCGCGCTCCGACCGCAGCGCACATGACACTTCTTCTTGCACAAATTCGTAGCTTCTGCCTTTCGTTCGAGAATATATTACAATGACAGAGGCGACAGTCCGGAAACGTGCCGGAGATACAGTCGGAGCGTGACTGCGTCCGCTGTTCGAGGCACCGCTAATGCTGCGAATGTTTCGGGAGTAGGAGGAGGGAGGTGTAGAGTTTCAATTTTTCTGCGACCCGCTTTGCTTGCAGCGATCGGGATAGAACGAATGCATTATTCACCGAAGTGCTACTATAGGCGTTTATACACGGGCGCGCGCGTTGAGTACTCGCACACAACTAAATGGGGAGGACACGAAAACAGGCGATCTACTGGCGGAAATCGGTACCAGTCGTTTAGCACGACGCCGAAGGGCTGAGGCAAAAAGATGAAAGGAAATAGCTTCCGGTTGAGAGCGCGGTAGAATTTGAATTCCTATTGTTTGACACATCTAACTCACTTCTATTGCCTACGAGAGCTTTGCCCTGGTGTTCGCAAGTGTGAGCGCTGAAGGATGGGAAGGAGAGAAAGAGAGAGAGAGATCTGATGCGCTCAGCTATTCCACGCAGTTTTGTGTCAAAAGAAGTTAACAAAGGGTTTCATGGAGCGGTTCTGTTCCAATCTAGTGCGTTTGCCTCCAGGTACTGCTTTCTCCAAAAAGTGGTAGTAGATTGATCAGTTTATTACAAATACTTACTTGGAGCACTCCAATATGCTTTTGAAGTTTTTTTTTTATAAGTTATGCTCGCAAATGTTTAGGTCGTGCGGTTTGCGGATTATAAACAGTTCTTTCCCAGATGAAGATACTCATTCCATTAGGAAAAGTTGAATTTGACATTCAACTTTTGAGGTGCATCTTTCACCGTGCTTGTTTTCGATTTGATTATCAAATCGAAAGGAAGGGAAGATGCCCATTATTTTCACTTCCCATCAGTGTTTCCCATTCCAGTCGAGAAATAGAACTGTTGTATTCTGTCGAGTGTCCAACAGTAATAAACAGTTTTTATCGTATACAAAATACTTTTGTATAGGATATTTTGAAATTAAGAAAGCCAAAATACAGATTTTGGCTTTCTTAATTTCAAACCACCAATAACAACAAAAGTGAAAGGCAGTACTCTTCTAGACCGAGCGGAAGCAACTAACCACATTTATTTCAAGGCTACCACACCAAAAAGGACTCAACACATTTTTGATGTAGTTCAGACTAAACTAGTGATGAGTGAAGAACCTCTCATCCACTATACAACTGGGAAAATCGCATCTTCTCCGCATTCAATATTATATCTTTGGTTTATATGGGAACTAGATCACGTTTATTCGAATGAAACTGATTGTCATTTTTCCCCCAGATCAATATTCGCAGTTTATATTGATTATATTTATTGATTACAGAAGTTCTTGATAATAAGGGATGACACTCGGTAGGAGTATAATATCATTGTACAGTTGTTGCTGTTAAAATTGTTTGATTGCTGTTAACAAACAAAAAAAAATGCATAAATAGAGTATAAGTTTCTATGGATATTACCAAGAAATAGAGAAAAAGGTATTACAACAGTTTTTATTTTGTTCATTTATCGAAATGAACCTTAAAAAAATTTATTTATTTTTGATTAAATTGACTGCATTGCACTATTTTCAATGATCATTAGCCAATAGTCAATCAGCATTAACAGACGTTACTCAGAATTCAACATTAATGATAACGTGGCTCATTGTTACGTCATTACCTTACTCAACGTGGTACCCGATTCTAAGTGATTACTTGATGGTGAGAGCTTAGCAACAGAAAACAACATTCGTAATAACAAAGAGGTTTAATCTCTGAAAAATCAACAGAAAAATCACGCACAATGGAAAATATGTTTTCCCATTATCGCAATAGTAAAAGGCAGTTAGAGAAATGAGTTTACTAATGGCTAATAACACATATCGTTAAATGAGTTACTCTCGGCTATTCTCAAAAGCAAAACAAACTCTTCGTTTCAAGAAAATTAAGTCCATTAAGATATTTTATACTTTATTTAAGTATTAGATTGCGTACAGTTAAATGCCATATTTCGCAATCTGTATTCTCTCTCTCTCTCTCTCTCTCTCTCTCTCTCTCTCTCTCTCTCTCTCTCTCTCTCTCTCTCTCTCTTTCTGTTTATAGACTATCGGCAGATTTTATATTTGTTTTAATACCAAAAATGGAGTAGCAAAGAGAACCTAATGTTCATCTTTTATAGTGTTTTTATTTTTATGACTTTTTTAATGTGAATTCCGCCAACGAAAGCTACGATAGTACCTTAATGCTGTAGGAAGGTTATGGATTTTTTTCTATATTTATTTAATTTTTTTGTAGTCTCCAAACCCAACTCTGGAGACCAAACATGGAATTTTGTCAAGCCACTTTGGAGCTCCAATAATTGGGTTAGTAATCTCACACCTAGCGATGAAATTTATCTCCTACTTAAGCCAATTACAAACATGATCAGGAAGGGACTCGAACCGCGGCCTGTTGGTTAAAGAGCAAATACACTTACCACTCTAAATAGTGTTATGAAAGGGAGAGCACTGAGCTCTGTTTTTAAGGCACCACAAATTAAACCAATGTAGAAATCATTCAGTTCATTTAAGCCAAGCTGATCTTCATGTATCTGGCTAAGCTCAACACGCAATAGCGACACATAAATGAACAGTCATAATTCTGACACCTTTACGATGCAAAGGAAGGCACACCCAGTGCACTCTTAAAAGCATTTGATAATTTAATTGGTGTTACGTTATCCACGTGTCTAGCTTTCCGGGATTGCTTTTGATATTGTATTAACTTCCTGCAAGGATTTTAGTAGTTACTGTTGAAGGCTCTATTAAATGCAGAACTGTGAACGGAACCTATGTGTTTCTATTCCATCATAATCCAAGCTAAATCAGTGCTAAGGTGATAAACTGTCACGCTATGGGTAATTCTAACTCTATTATTTATCCGTTGTTGTAATAATTAGTTGTCGTTAAAAGAATTTATGCATGATAATTTGCCAGAAGACTTTTCTTTTTTTAAAAAAATATAAGGTATGTAAAACTTCTAGTGTTGGTTGTTAATAACAGTAATTGGAAACAATGAAAACGAACAACTCCCATTAATTTCAACACGACTGGAACGTGCGCATGTATTAGGGTTTACACATGAAGTTCTTTTCTGGTGATCATGGGCATTGGGCGCGTTTTTATTTGTATTTAATATTGTTCGTTTTTAACAGATGCAAATAATATAGTTCTGGAAGACAACAGAGAATAGGTAAATGTGGTTCCTAACAGAGGTTTTTTTTTTCTTTCACTGTATAGCTGAAAGCATGACACTATATTGTTAAACGTAATCCTGTCTTTAAGAGTTCTTAATAAATTGTAGGTATTCACACACTTGTCTTAAACACTAATTAACACTTTGACACCCATTCTTCTAACGCTTCCTCAGACGAGACAGCAAACCTAAATGATCCTTCGATCACTCTTCTCCGTTATCGGGAAGTCTACTCGCGACCTTTCGCCCCGAGTTAGCAACGCGCCGCACCACTCCGTCAAGAGCACTAATTACATCAGTACTGACCGCTTCACAACTGGCGTCTGACAGGATGGATAATTATCTCGTAAATGTTGGTGTCGCTGACAACTTCATCCAGCTCGGAAACTAGTGGAAATCTCCAGTCCCGTCCGTACATCAGAAACCCTGACCTCATGTCCAAACTGAGATTCTCGATGGTTAGACAGCAACGAAAAAAAAAAAAAAGCCTTAGTAAATTAACCTTTGTCCTCCGACATAGCAGAAATTCTCAGAGAATCCTCGCCAGAGTGGGACTTCATTATTTGAACACCATTGATAGTGATCTTCGCATCCATTATAATCACTTATTCTCATTACTTTTATACATCTAAATGCATATATAAACCAGGATTTAGAGCTATTCAACTAGCAATGAAAGTATTTTATTTTTCTCATCGCAAGGTAATCACATTTCAAAATGAAAATTTACCCCATTTACCTACCTTTATCTGTTGTGACCCAGTATCCTCTTACGGCCAAGTAACTTGACTTATCATAAACGTAATGGCTGTGCATGCAAACTATATAGTCTGGTATGGCTGATTCTGTGTGTGTGTGTGTGTGTGTGTGTGTGTGTGTGTGTGTGTGTGTGTGTGTGTGTGTGTGTGTGTGTGTGTGTGTGTGTGTGTGTGTGTGTGTGTTCTGTAACCAATTTGTTTTACAGTAAAAGAAACGGGTGACTTTCGTGTGATACTGACTAACTCGTTTTCATCTAAAAAAATCCTAAATTCTAGACTCCTATAAGGAAACCGAACCCAGATCTTTCCAATCAAATGCTATCATCGCTATTGACTGGACTATTGGCTTAAAATGAAAACTATAAATCGTTAAAATCACGTGAAATAAGTGCCTGCTGTCATTAATCAGAGTAACCATTTTTATTATTAACTATAGAAATGGAACTTTGATCACTAATCATGAACCAGATGAAGTATCTAATAATAATAATAATAATAATAATAACAATAATAATAATAATAATAATAATAATTATTATTATTATTATTATTATTACTATTATTATTATTATTATTATTATTATTATTACTATTATTATTATTATTATTATTATTATTATTACTATTATTATTATTATTAGCAATAAAAATATATTAAGCATAAATATATATATATATATAATATACATAAATATATATATTAAATATATATAATAAAAAAATATAATTAAGCATAAATCACATTAATTAATGTGATTTATGCTTAAGAAAGAAATGTATATCGGTCGACCAGGATGGAGACTATCTCGACATGTATTAACCATTTTCAATGCGTAAATTAAAAGCTTTGGTAATTTGCTTAAATGGCTTGCTTTGTCAACAGAAATAATCTAATGCCTAACACTACTGATCACATGATCTGACTTTAATATTCAAACCGAGAAACGAAAATTAAAAATGAGAAAGAAAACACAGAATTGTTGCCTTTTGTTTGTGTGTGTGTGTGTGTGTGTTGAATAATATTTCAAATTATGTTTTGCTAGTCAACGGAAACTTCGTGTTTGCGTCTGCCAAATCACGAATGTCGATAAATTGCCTGAGTTAGGATCATAATAGTCACCGTTTTGCCATATTAGGCTGTTTGGGTGTCAACAAGCAGTAATCGTTGGATTAAGTGGCTTTTTTTTTTTTTCCTTAGAACTAATGAAAAATGCATGGCGACAAAGTCCATCAAGTTAGCTGGATTTTTATCGGATCGACTACGACGCTGGCTGTGAATCGACTGCCGTTTGCAAGCGTAGATGAACGCAGTCGGAGCGTTAATGGTTGTCCGAGTAAACATTGCACTACCCCGTTTACAACATTATTCTCCGTTACAGAAAATGATTTGCGTGCGGGGCGAGAGATATTCTGTACTCGCTCTCGACACGGTTAGAAGAGTGGGGGAGGGGAAGGAGTCTTCGATCGCAAACTCGCTCGCCTTTGCAAGTGAGCGGGACGATGGTTCGTCCACGGCGCACGCGTGTTGGCAGAGCGTGCGTGCAATCAGCCAACCAGAATAAAAGGGCGATCATTTAGATTGACATTATTTTGTGTTTGAGCGTCCGCGCGCTCTGGGTGCTGTCGAAATGCAAATACCACAGAGCGTGCCACGTGCAAGCTCACTGTAAAGCCCATTATGTGATTAGTTTAATCGGGAATTGCTCGAGCTTCATTGCTCCAAGAAATGGCTGTAGCTTTATTAGGCTAACCGGACAATGCAAACAAAAATATAGGGAGCGATAATAGCGAAAAGACTGATCAATATCTGCTATAAAAATGCTGGTAGATTTAGTCTTTATCGTAGCTCTTATTAGTGTAATATGAAATTGTTTCTGTGTCTGGCAGTTGTGAGAGATGCGGTTTTGTGCAGCCACTTGTGTTCCACTGAGATAAATTCGCTGTGCTGAGAACAGCCAAAGCTATTACCCGTTATCTAAAAGAGCACGTTGCCAATTTTGATACAACCTTAAAGTAATCATCTGAATAATTGGGAGTAGATTGGAAAATACAGCCATTAAAGTCTTCAAAAAAAATGTAACTATGCTTCACACTAGTCCTTATCATTCTACTAACCTCCTGTTAGAATGGTTTGAAATGAGCTTTGCACATAAATTAATGTTTTAGTAGCAGGCGAGATAGCATTGAACTATTTAGATAACAAGCTCACATCCACGAAGAAAGACGGAAAATAATGATCTTTAAATAATAAAAAATAATTATACTTTTCGTATTTAAATTTATTCCTATAATTACACCTTACTAGATGGAATTTTTATTGGCATAACTGAAATTTCTGGATTTCTGTACAAATCAAGTGTTCCCCAAGGTATTCAAAACGAATACGAATAAGTTCCCTCTCTCTTAACTCCCCCTCACATACGCAGACTGATGTACTACAGGGTCTTTATCCTCAGGCGTGTGGGACTCATATAAACAAGTCACGTGATAAAAAGAAAATATATCTTTATATCTTGATGATATTTGTAGAAATAATATACGAACTATTTTTTGTTTGTTTGTTCGTTTTTGCTACACCAGAATTCAACAGACACACCGTAGTGTGAGGAACAAACAACCATGGATCCGACTTTAATAAAATGTAGGACTTCCTTTCGTTACCATAAATACAGCAATCCTACGGGTCATACTTTCCGCAAGCGTACAACAGCGATTAATGCGAATTTTGGACCTTCTTCCTGTGGATATGTGATGAAATTCTGAGCTGTTGTAGGGCGACCGTCTCTTGATCCGCCTTGACTGTTCAGTTCATCCCACAGATGTTTAATATGGTTGAGACTTGGACTCTATTGAGGCCAGTCAAGTGTGGTGATGTTCATGTCCACAAACGACGCAGTTACAGCAGCAGCCTTAAGACACGGTGCATTGTCTTACTGAAAGAAACATGGTCGATTCTGCGGAAATGCCACAAAGTAGGAAGCATTTTATTGTCCAGAATGTACAGATTCTTCTAGGAGTTCAATGTTCGTGGCATCATAGAGGTCCCAGGATCATCTCCAGTGCCGGATTTACGTATAAAATAAGCTACAGCTTATTTTATACGTAAAATAAGCTGTAGCTACAGCTTAGGGCCTCGCAATCTGCCGGGGCCTAAAATAAAAAAAAAGACCAGCTGATGTAATTTAAAACAGTAGGGGGCCTCTGGGTTTTGTATAGCTTAGGGCCTTAGCAAGTCTAAATCCGGCCCTAGTCATCTCCGAATTTCATAGTTGGGATTACTCTGGTAAGAGATTTTCACCAGGCATCCGTCACATCCAAACCCGTCCATCCACGGTTGATGGTGTAGTGGAGTTCGTCGCTCCATAATACAACTTTCCAAGCTTCCATGCCCCACTGTACACGCTCTTTGCACCACTGAAGACGTGGTGCAAAGAGCGTGTTTGCACATTACCCGAATCAAATGAACGTGTTTGCACATTCATTTGATTCGGGTATGTGGATCTTGCATGCTGTGATCCTACCATGGAAACTCATGTTGTGGGCCTTGATTCTGAATGTTTTTTGTGCAGATTCGTGTTTCAGTCGATGCCCAAAACTCTCTATTCAACGTGTCGGTCGACGAATGGCAGTTTTTACATATTATCCTTCTAGCACTTACGGTCACGTTCGGTGAGTGTGGTGAATCATCCACTTGCAATTATCTCCCTAGTCTTCCATTTCAGTATGGCATCACTGATTATTGATCTGAGATGACTTAATTTGTCCACAATTTGCCAAACAGATAGGCCTGCAACATGGCATCCCGTTCGACTGCTCTTTGAAACGCGGTCAGTTCTCTTCTCGCAGCCATTTCACTCAGACACAGTTGCACTCACTTGGGAGCATCAATTCCTCCAATATACACCAGCTACAAACACATGACTCGTTACAAAGCATGGTACGATGTACCTTGCCAGTGGAAGTGCTCATTGACTTCTTTCTAAGCAGTGTTTTCATAACTAAAGCACTGAAGATTCTTCCTGAGTACACGAAATACCGCTTAGAAACAACTGGTTGTACTGAGTGTTCATGTCAAATTATTTCCTTGTTCTCTTTTGCGACCAAAATTACTTTACAGTATGTCAGTTCTAAGAAGATTGGGATTCCAATGCAGTCTGAGACCTGATAATTATTTATAATGACTTTCCCAGTCGCCGCTTCCATTACTAAGCATGCACTTGAAGGGAGAATGCCGAGAAAACGAAGAGAAATATAGCCTAGACACAGAAGCTCTAGCTATAATACACATAGCAACGTGGGCACAATCCTAGAACAACAACAACAATGAACAGGTGCAGAATTGATTCTTAATACCTTAAGAACTCCAGTAAACAACTTGCTATAGGTAATCACTCACCCCACTAAGCATTTTAAGATCCTTGGGGAAATAGTACGAAAAACGACTGAAGAAGAATCGGCGTTTATAAAAAGAGAATGTCGATCCGAGGTTTGAACATGTTAGTCAATGATATTTGCATGCTGGATCTCTGCTGTCCAACAAACAGGCTGTGGATTTGTTGATTCTACAGTAACATAATATCTACTTCTACTAGTCCTTTACTCATAAGATTCCAAAAATCACTGATCTTTGGTAGAGGAAAGTAAACTTTTATATCCAAGAAGACTCTTCAGTTTATTTCCCCCTCTTTCTTATATATTTAGAATATATCAGGATATCTTGTGCAATATTTTGAGCATCTCAGAATAAACGAACACACAAATCCATTCATCTATTCAATTATCGTCAGTCCAAGACGGATTAAGACCTTTTATTAGAGGCTTTAGACAATTGAATGCAGCCGACTTGCGATTCTATTTTTATGTCTATACATACACAGTTCGGAGAGAAGTTAACAGACATCCCCACGGACAAGGTGCATCGTGCCATCTAACGAGTCGCGTGTTTTTAGCTGGTATAAACTGGAGGAATATAATGCTCCTAAGTCAGTACAGCTGTGTCCGGCTGAAATGTCTGCGAGAAGGGACTGACGGAGTTTGAAGGAAAGTTGATGAAAGGATGCCATGTTGCAGGCCTATCTACAACTTTCGGTCAAACTGGACCATCTCAGATCAACAGTCGGTGATACCATACTGAGATCGAAGCTCAGGGAGTCAACTGCAAGTGCAACCGCAGTGGACGATTTACCCCCCACTCACCGAATGTAAGTGCGGTGAGTGCTGGTACTACGAAGGATAATATGTAAAATCTGCCATTCGTCGGCCGACACGTTGAATGCGGAGTTCCGGACATCGACTGGAACACGAATCTGAAAAAAAAAAAAAAAAAAAAAAATCAAACGCGAGACTCACAATATGGGTTTCCATGATAAAGCTCGCAATATGCAAACTCCACATTACCCGAACAACATGCAGCGTCGTCTTTAGTATTCCAAAAAGCTTGTAGAGTGGGACGTGGAAGATTAAAAAGCTATATTATGGAGTGACGAATCACGCTGCACCTTTTACCGAGCAGATGGACGGGTGTGGGTGTGGCGGATGCGGGTGAACTTCTCTTACCAGAGTGCGTAACCCCAACTATGAAATTCGGAGGTGGCAGTGTGATGGTAGGGTTTTTCGTAGTTTGTGTTTCGTAGTTTGGTCTCAGACCTCTGTTTGTCGTGCCACGATAATTCAACTCCGAGATATATCTGAGCATTCTGGAAAATGCAAAATTTCTTACTTTATGGTGTTTCTACAGAATTTATTGTTGTCTCTTTCAGCAAAAGAACCCTGAAAAAGGCTGCTGCTGTAACTGCGTGGTTTGTGGACATGAACGTCACTACGCTCGACTGGCCTCCACAGAGCCCTCATCTCAACCTAACTGAACACCTGTGGGATGAATTGGAGCATCGATTGAGATCAAGGGACGTCCGCTATTCAACAGTCCAGGACCTCATTACATGATTATAGGAAGAATTTTCAAAAATTGTCATCGCTTGTGGAAAGTATGGCCAGTAACATTGTTTCTGTTTCAGCAGAGAAAAGAGGTCATACATCTTAAGAAGGTGGGCGCTATGGCTGTTTGTTCCTCTCAATGTGGTGGCCCTTCACTTCTTTGTAAGTAGTGTATGTGTTCACGAGGCCTGGTTTGCCTCTTTGTGGGGTAAAAAAGAGTTTTTCATCCCCGAGTTTAGGGGAGGAAAAACTCTGTCGCCTGCTTGTGAGATCAGCTAACTTACTTTCAGTTGAAAAGCCCCAATAAAAGTTCTTTGCGTTCTAGACGGGATTCGAACTAATGGGCTTCTGCATCGAGTCAGCTAAGGAGACAAATTAGAGCATACAAAGTACTTAAATGATAGATAAATTATGAAATTATAGTTATAAATATCAGTATTAGTTAGAATTATCAATACTAGTTTGAATTACCAAGACAGTTAAGTGCAGAATTGCACTTAACCTGAGCAATATGAAATGCGGAGATTTAATTGTCTACCAGTTTCATCATTATCATCCACTCTAATCAGCCTGGCGGGTTGAGGTTACCATGAATAATAGCTTTTCACTCCAATCTATCAGCAGCTGAGTTATTTAAATTTCTGTACGAGTTCAAACCATTCATGCACTTAATGTTTTTGATCTATTTCCTTGTAATTCTTCTCTCATAACCTGATTGGTTTTCATTCCATTCCATAATGTTTTTTTTCTTTTCCTCAAACACATGTTTTCAATGCTTTCCAGTCTCTGTTCTTCCTTTCTCTTTGATAACCCTAATTTCTGCAACATAAAGAAGATCTGTGAAGAATATCATAGCGCTATAATACTTTAATTTTAAATTATTTGATATGTGAATTTTCTCATACGTATTTAAGTTTTGTCATACCAGACCATCCTAATTTTATTCCGTATTTAATAGTTTTTTTTTCAAAATTTAGCCAGCGAACAATAACTCTAAATAATATTATATCATCTGCATATTTCATACAATTTAAATTTTGTCCATTTACAATTATTCTTTAAAAAAAAAAGAAAAAGAAATAAAATGCTAAAACCTTGGGAGAATGAAATACGATAAATGGATAAAAATTATTAAAATTCCTATGAAGAAATTCCCTTCATTTCCATTATATTTTTATATCTCAATGATTAACAATTGTATGAACATTGGAGAAGCAGCCACCATTACGTTCACACACTTCTGTGTTCATATCACTTTCGACTCTACTCGAGCAAATGAATAAAAATAAAATTATATCGGCGAGTTTTTTTTTTAAATTTTTTTTTTTTTTCATTGCCTGTCGTCTCCTGAAATTTCGAACAAGTCGTTAGACTTGATCTCTGGAAGTAATGGTCCTGGTAAAACCGGCTACTGACCCCGTCGTGGTCTGATTGAATTACCAACATATATCCCCCCCCTCCTAGAAGAGGGGGCCACCGATAACGGGTAGCTTATCGATAACCACATATAAAGACACCCCGAGTTGTCGAACCGAAATTGAATATCGTCCCCGAAGCTACAATAACCTTTCCTGTTAGCTCCGCGCCGCTCGACGGGCATGCATTGTCGCGGGTCGTAGCTTTACGTAGTCCAATTGCCGGCAAAGTGATAAAAGCGCGGACACAGATAATGCGCTCGAGGAAGAGAGAGAGAGAGAGGAGGGGGGCTGCTGTGGGGACGAACGAGAAAGTTTGCCTCACTGAGTGACCAGTCTTTGATCAGCGGGGAGTGAGATCAACTGCTGGTTCTTATCAAACAGTTATTGGTCACTTAATTGCGTCCCGTGTAAGTATGAGCTGAAGTATAATACATGATCACCCTATTATTGGAGCCTCCCTCAAACGAACACGCACGTCCAGGAAGCAACTATCGCCTTCATCAGATGAGATGGAAGGAAGTGTGTGTGTGTGTCAATACTGCGTCTCGTCCTTGACCAGTTGTGAAGACTGCTGAGTAACTGTAATAGCAAGGAGAGTTGCATAAAATAAAATAAAAAAGTTTTTAAAGAAAAAAATCTAAAGTTAATGTTTCCAGCGTTTATATCACCTTCCATCTGTTGGTCGAAATATAATATGATAGCCTACGTACACTGACTGTTCAGAAATAAAAGGAGAGCTACACTTTTTCATTCGACGTGCAATCATTGGTATCACTCGTTAACGTTATCATATGATTTTTATAATAGTCCACATCCACTTTAATAAAATGTCTACGACTCAAAAGTCTGAGTATTTTGTAACGTTTGTGATGCCATTAGTTCCATAGACCCATGACGATGAAAATTATGTCAGCGGTGAACGAGAATAAAGATTACTGCACGTAGCACCTCGTTCATTTCACTCAAAATGCCACTAGGAGTAACTTATCTACGTCGAATATCAAATTCCACATGCAGGTTAGAGAACTCAACCGATTTTAGAGACACTCAACTTCTTAATATCCATTATATGGAAACTGTAAGGGCAAGATGAAAAGCATACTGTTACTGAACAAGGAACTCTTCAACCTCGAATCTTCAGGGGAAAAACGGGCTTAAGAGCATTATATATAGTATATGTATTGTCAAACAAAATTCGCAGTCATAGACGCAGTAGAATTATCGTGGAGCATAAACACCAAAAGTGCATAGTGTGATCAAGAGATGTTCTTCTTCAAAACCACGTTAAAGAATACTGTGGGCCATGCCTATTTTGACAAATTTGTTAAGCGCTGGACATTACATCTTGCCTCATCGAAGTTAACGGTTCCATGTACATTCCCAAAATCACGAGATGATGCAACAATGAGCCGATCTATAGTATAGATTATGCATAAGACAATAAGAATTTCATGGATATGATATAATTGCCTAAAACGATAACCAGAAACAATTGTCAGCAATAGTAATGATGGGATCAAGCTAGAATAAACTGACAATTCCTAAATCAAACTACACTGCAAATCAAAAAGATTATAATCTTTTCGATTTGCAGTTTTTTATAACATATTTAATACCTATAATAATTATTATAGTTATTAAATACCCATATACTTTTTTTCACATCTACTGCAGTAGACTCCTTAGGCATTCGCTCTAACTAAATCTTATCCACAATAATTTAACCTTAAAGAAGAACACTGGAGAAAACCCTGCCAATGCTTTGTATAGCAATTTCCTTGTTCCATCTCTCGAGCGCATTAGTGAAAACGTGCTCACTTCTGAAGAATGTTTATTATAGTATATAGTGGAGTCGTTTTTAAACCTTAAAATAATTACAGCTTCCTACATGGCATGCAAAAAGTAATTCCATGACAAGTGTCTCACAGGTTTTGAGAGAACAGCATCAACCACCGACTCTTGTATTATGGTCAACAAAGTGGTTCGATGAAGTGATTGACCATAGAGGGTTATACTAGACAGCAGAGAGAGAAACATTCTGACTACATTAAACATAATCAGGGGTTAAGTTGCAAGGAACACGCCTCTCCATTTGCGGTGAGCTGGAGAGGCGTGTGAGGAAAGTGCTAGCAGAGGCCATTTTCACTAGCTTTAAAAGATTCAGCATTAGAAATGACAGCGTAATTCATATCTTGTGTCATAACTTAAAGTATTCCTCACCATTTATCTACTTATCCTATCACCATATAACCTGTGCCATATTAAAAATCTGCAAGTATTTATCGGTGTAGATTTTTCTTTGAGCTGAACTCATCAGAAAGAAACATATAAGATACATACACGAATGTAGAAAAGGTACATATTCTTATCTATACGTATCTAGATAATCGAATATAAATGCATTCGTTTAAATTTCGCCACGATATTCCATAAGTCAACACACGTATCGTAATCTAGTTGTGTTCCAAAACCTATTTGTGATAATATATCGTCACTTGTTTTTATATTTCAATATTTTGCCGAAATATTTAAATTATAATTTTGTATCAATGAGTTTATAAAGTCTCTGCAAACGTTATAATTTTCGACCCCAAATGTTAACGACACTACATATCCAGTATGATATTGCGCTGCTCGAAAAAGTGTAAAGGACATCATGTAAGAAGTATTTTGGACACTACATTTCAGGGTATAATAAAGATTTTAGGTCAGTAGGGCAAACTGGAACCACAATTGTGCTAAAGTGCATCACTTCTGAACAAATTACCGAATATTTCTTACTTGTATAACGTACATTATCGAAACTTGCCATAATGATTCCCTTATTTTTAAGAAATGAACGAAAGGAGTTTTATCTGAGGCAGAATCATCTAATTTAGTGATCATTGTCCTGCTTGTGGTGTAAAAATTGTTCACCACATTGTTCAAGTGGTAAAGGCAGAGCGATTAAAAGAGCTAAAGTAGTGATTAAGAGCTGCCCTGATTTAGAGGAAACATAAAGGATGATAGTTGGAATTAGAATGACCCATCTTACAGGCACTCCACTGTCTTATCACAATAAGAACACTGGTACTATGTATTTATATTTCTGTCGCTCTCATCAAACTCTTTATATTTAAACGTAATTGCTGTTCGCCATGTAACTGTCGGTTTGCAGCTTAACGTGCAGTAAAACTAACTCTTCCTCAAGTTCAATCAACTCTCTTATATCTATACACTTTTTTTTTTGCAACCAAAAAAACTTATCCTTCCCACAGTAATAAGGTACTACAGGTTTTTGACCTTCAGTAGATGTATTGCTATATAAAACACTTGTTCTCTGAGGTGCCGATATAAGCCATTCATCTTTAGAGATTTGTTCAGAATAGAAAAATTTTGAGACCTTAGATTTCAGATATGTTCAATTATATGTGCCTTATCTTCAATAGAATTATGTAAAGCATTCATAAAATTTTCCGGTACCGTAGATTAATAAAGGGGAAAAAATCTCAAGTGTTTGTACCAACTTAAAACTTAACGTGTAACTCATGACATCAAAAATCTCATAAAATACATAAAATATCAAAGCCAACTATAAAAGTTAGCAGGAATGTAAAAAAAAAATAATGTAATTGAGTATAACATCTTAAAACCGCGCGGTTAGCCTAGTGGCTTTGCGCTTCGCAACCATATGCCTGGGGAAGGAGTGTCCCAGGCTCGATTCCCGTTATAGACGTGAGGAATTTGAGGATCTTCCTCAAGCATAGCCAAGTTAGCCGGTCTTGGGCGCGGTCAGTAGGGTTTTTTCTGCCAGTTTATCTGGCGTTTTTCATCCCGCAAACAGGCAAACCGGCCCCATGAACATACGTCTCTACAGTCAAAAATATACTCCCCCCCTCCCCAGCGGCAGACCAGGCGACGGGTCGGTTGGGAGTAGTACTAACAAGAAGTCGCATCTAAAGTAACACGCGGACCTGCATGGGAAGCTCGAATAATGCGTAATAGAAGAAGAGTATAATATCTTTAATATTAAAACAATAAAGAAGATGAAAAATAGGAAAACAGCAGGAGAAGAAAATATAAAACTATACAAAAATGCAGATGAAAAATTTAGTGAAAGACTTCTGAAATTTTTTATTATGGTTTGGATGTCTGGAAAAATTCCCAACTCTTGGAAAAAAGCACTGGTTACTCCAATCTATAAAAAGGAAATAAAGACGATTACAATAACTACAGGGAAAATTAGTATGCTAAGTAGTGGATATAAATTATATGCAGGAATATTAAAAGGGAAGCTAAGCAGTATTGTAGAGGATAAACTACTAGAAGAACAAAATGATTTCCGAAAAGGCCGATCCTACATAGATCCAATTTTCACTTTAAATTTATTAATAGAAAAGAGAAAAGAATTTCAAAGAGAAACACACGTGGCCTTTATTGATTATGAAAGAGCTTTTGACAAAGTTAGTAGACAAAAATATACCAAACCAACTTTTACAATCCATTCAAGAAATGTATACAGGAAATAAAATAGCAGTTAAATTAGAACACATCTCAGAATGGAAAGTACCCTTATCACCTTTGCTTTTCAATATATATATATATATATATATATATATATATATATATATATATATAAAATTATAACAATCTGGAAACAGTATAACCCATTTGGTATACAAATAACGCCACAAATGGAGATAGATACACTACTATTTGCAGATGATCAAATAGTATTAGCTACATCAGAAGATGATTTACAAAGATCATTCAAATCATTAAATGGTATCTAAAAACAATATAATATGACAATATCTAAAGAAAAAACAAAAATAATGCCATTGAAAGGAACAAAAACCTAATAGGAAGTAAAATAGTGATAGATAATAAAATATTAGAACAAATAAATACTTTTAGATACTTGGGATGTGATTTATCATACGAAGAAGAAAAAGACATCGACGCCAAAATATCAAACTTTGTCAAAATAAATGGCATAATAAATAATATATTTAAACTATCCCTAGTACAAAAACACGCTAGAATCAGACTACATAATATCTTGTCAAAACCAACTCTACTATACGGAAGTGAAACGTCGACCATAAAAAGGAAAGATGAAAAACGAATTCAAACACTTCTCTTCTCCTTCAGAAATGAAGTTTCTCTGAAAAACAGCGGGATATACCAAGTGGGACCATAAAACAAATGAAGAAATCTTACAATCCCTGAAAATGAAACCAATTAATTACTACACAAGGCAGTATAAACAAAAATGGCTAGATCATTTAAATCGAATAGACAACAGCAGACTACCAAAAATATTATACAGATACAAAATAAGTAGGAAAAGAAGAATCGAAAGACCAAGAAAGAGGTGGCATGAGACCGGAACAAGCCACTTGGCCTGAGATTCATGTTAGGAAGAAGAAGAAGCAGAAATATTAAAACGTTATTATTATAATGTGTAACAGGTTAAATGATGGGACCTTATATTTGAAGTAACATGTAACTCATGCCACCAAAACAAGGCTCAGAAAGCAAAACAGTTACAAATTAAAACATACTACTTGTTAGTGAATTTAAAAAATAAAATAAAATAAAATAAACATGGTCACCTTCAAAATGCAATCTTGTAGGTGGGGCAAAACCAATCGATTATCTCTGCTTTGAATGAAAGTAATTAGAAGCATTTCTACAATATAATTCAAACCAGGTCTTTCCATCCAAGCTATGCATCCTTCCTCTGAATATATCAAGGAAGAGTCGTTGGAGGGAGTAAAAGAAAAAGAAAAAAGAAAAGAAAAAAGAGAATATTTACTACTTATATTAGCATATGTTATGAAACTGGCAATATTAACAAATTATTACCAGTAGCACCGCTTCAATAATATATAACATAATGTACTGGTATTCTTTTCCATGCCTTAATGTTTCTAATGGTTATCAAAGTGATAAACAGGAATTAAACTTTTAGTCCGCAGCGGCCAAACGATACAACCCTAGATGCTCTCGCCTTCTCCTCCCCTCTGTTAAGTGCTAATTTTTCACAAGACTGTGTCGACACTATCTTCATTTTGCTCTTTCTTTATGGCTTGTATCTATCCCCTGATTACGCAGTTTTCTCAATCTTTTTGAACCTAAGATTAATAAGATTTGCGACAAAGTCATACAACTTGTATATTGCCAAAGCCCGTTGTATGACGAAGGCACATTTGCATGAAAACTATACCACCACATTGCGTAATTAGAATTAATAGGGTCCGCTAATCCCGTCCTTTTAATATCGCAAGTTTCCGAAAAATAGGCTTAACGCTATTACGAGCTGCATGTAGACTCCGTTATTAATATTCCGTTGTGATTCATATCCTTCCATCACGCCAGTCGCTGACTGACGACCCTGGTCAGAATGAGAATGGCAGCTGTAGTCCCGCAAAGCCACCGGCGGTGGGCATTCGATCACCGCAGGGTGTCTCTGATGTGGAGTCAGCCATTTAGGCGGAATCAATCAACCGGCGAATGAAGGAACATGACTGGCGCTTACCATCAGCCCTAGCGAGCTCTGCCATCAGTGATATTCGGTAGCTTAAGCATTCCCTGTCCGCTTTCAACAAATTGACTTCAATAAGTCCGCTCGATTTCTGGCTAATGGTGTTAGCTTTTCGTCTAAATCCTCCAGAGCATGGGTACCACCAGCTGATTGCGGCTGCCCACAGACTTCGGGGTCAGTTTATACAGGGGATAGAATAATTACCTGCCGATCAGCGGGACTGCTGTTATTCACTTGGTGGGTGATTATGATGTCGTAGGCACTTTTTTTTTTTTCTTTTTGTTCATCTTCCTTTAGTTATTATAATTATAGGTCACGGACTTCCCAAAAGAAGGAAAGTTTCAAATACGAACTTATTGAAATATACATACTTTTAAATGAACAAAATAGAAACCGTGTGGGATGGGGAGAACTAAAGTGAAAAAATATTAATATCAGACTAAACAGAACAGACATGCAGTTCTAAAAGTGTGCATTCCTTAAGATAAATGATTAAGATACTGAAGTCAAAAGAAGTTTAAGGCAGTGATGTTTTATCAGCACCAATACAGTCCATTATTCACAGCAAAATTCATAAGGTGTAAATTTGTCATTTGGCGTAATATTCTCTTCCAGTTTTATATTTATTGGAATGGAGAGCAAAAACATTTACCTACAATTTTCTAGTTGGGAAGATGTAGTGTTTATAGTTAGCATGTTCAGCCAATTTCCAAATACTATACAGTAAGAACCGTCAAACCTTTTCTGTACTACCATCCTGGCGTCCAAAACTTTTATGTTTTGGAGTTATGGCTTTTTTTTTTTTTTTTTTTGTCCTCCGTATCCATGTAATTATTGACGTCAAGGCCGGTTCGTTGGTTAATCATGTTGTGAAACTAACTATAATTAAATAATAATAATAATACTTTCCTGTGATGTGAATTACTTTGGGGAAACTAAAGTCAAATACTTTTCATCTTGTTTGACCTTTTCTGTACGAGAGAGTGACTCAAGTTTTCATGAGGAAAATCTCTGTCATATCCATTAGGAAACTGACTCACTTTAGCTAAAAAGCACTTTTTACATGTGTTGGTATTGGGTATTTCCAAATAGAATGAATGAAGGATTATTGTTCTAGTTTAAGTGAATAGTTGAAAGCAATATATTATTTTCTCAACAACAAAGTTGGTTGTGGCTAAAAAAAAGTTCTTAAACGTTTCCGATAGGACATATCTGAATAAAATCGGGACTCTAATAATGTCCAGAAACATCGTTTTAAATTCATTAAAAATTTCGAATAATAGATTGATAGAGTGATAATAGAGTGGAATCATTCCTAATTTGTTCCCCTACTGAAAAGGTAAAGACTGAAAAAATAAACAAAATAAAATTCAACTATTTGTACTTCAATATAAGAATATTCTGAACATGAGGGATTCAGACAAGATGAAACGTAATTAAAAAGAATTCTATTCTATGATGAAGTGTGTGTGTGTGTGTGTGTGTGTGTGTGTGTGTGTGTGTGTGTGTGTGTGTGTGTGTGTGTGTGTGTGTGTGTGTGTGTGTGTGTGTGTGTGTGTGTACGCAGACATGTGATATGATTACTATTACATGAGTATCTGTGAAAAGTAGATTAGTGTCCAGATAACTTAGGCCATAAGTCATTTCTGTATGACATGAGTTAACTGCGCATATTTACTGAAGTGTTTGGTGTCTTTAAGGGGTATTGAGGTCATTATCTTGAGCCTCTACTAAGAACAGAAATTATCAATTGAAATAAGTTGTACATAATTCGTAAGACACTTTTTCATAAGTCAATATTTTTTAGCAAAATGTATTTTTGATGGACAGTTCTCCATATGCAGAACGTACTTAGGAATCCTTGCACTGAGAACCTTCATGTTAGAATGACGTAGTTTACTCCAGACATCGTTAAGCATGATTTAAAACTCAGTAGAGTATTAATACGACTGTTGATTGAGCTGGAGGTTAACGCATTAAGCTGCGTATTTGCCTTCGGTGTGTGTAGATCAGGAATTAGATTACAGCTTCAATTAGAACAGTAAGCCTCGCTTGATCCCAAACCACACACGGTTTTTCTTGTTCATCTGGCGCTCCCGTGTTTGATAATTCCTCTGGAAGCATTAAGATCAGCCATAATAAAAACGCGACACTTTCACAAAAACAGCTTATAATGCCCATCAACGCCTTTCAGTCCTCAATCCCTTTCTACCCTTCTGGGATTACAGGAGAATGTGTGATTGATCAGTATTTCCTGGTCTAGCATGATCTACCTTTTTTTTGTACGCTCCGTACCTTTCCTGACGGCACCTAATGAAGCACTGTTTAGCCGGCGAACAGAATGAATGGTAGATACGAAGGCAAGGAAAAAGGGACTTAAAGACACGCGCGACTTTGAACGCTGTATGCAAACGATGTGATCGCTATGAAAATGATATACAGTACCGCCTTAGTGCCGGTGGAGGTAATCCCGAATTTGAATAAATAAATAAAGAAACCATTTAAGAAAGTCGGGAGTTTTACAAACTTCTTACTCCGAGGGGGTAATGAGTGCACGCGAGTAAGCTGGAAGAAATGAGGAGAAAAGGGGGGAGAGTTTCGCTTCTGTCGGAGAAAGGGTGACAGTTGGAGACGCTCAGTGATAGATGCTATGCAGATCACCCCAGGGAAGGGGCCAAGGCTTAGATGAATGATAAAGTCAGTCTCTCTCTCTCTTTCCTTCTTTCTGCCTCTTTCTCTCTCACAAACACACGCACACACACCTAGTCGCTTTCCGATTCAAGCTTAGTTGCATACCATGCATAAGCGATCTTTGCGGTTTATCACCGCACTTTTCTTAATGTAAAAACAAAAGACACGAAAAAGTGGAAATAAGAAATGAGAAGGCGGAGAACGTCTGGTTCGATATATTATGACAGCGCTTCACTCGAGGGAAGATTGGGGAATGGAGAAGACAATTTATGACATATAACGTTTACACCCACGCTGCCAACGAAGAGCGTGCTGAAAGAACAGCAACCAAGGGGAAAAAAATGACAACATACTTAAAACAGACTGAAAACGTGGTCATGAATCAAGTATACAGCTTAAAAAGTTTCCATCAAATGAACAGAAAACACAAAAAGGGGAAAAATGTAGCTTTTAGAGACATACTTTACGAATTTTGATCCTGCTTATCCCCACCTCCTAGGTAGGCAGCTTAAACTTTCAGTTGGAGAAAGATAAATGACAACGGGGGGAAGGAAATCTGTCATTAGAGAGAGAGAGAGAGAGAGAGAGAGAGAGAGAGAGAGAGAGAGCTAAAGGAAATTCTCTTCTGGTTCTAATTAACCATAATGTGTGAGAAGTCAGCGACACAACACAGCTTGTTTTATGAGTCTTAACCATGTCGCCGCTAATTCTTGAATATTCACGCCTCACAGCGCAAAAATCACAAGCGTTTCGGATTCCAACAGTACCGTTGAGTTAAGAAAATCAGGAATATTAGACAAATAAATGTTTCAATGATGAGCCTTTTTGAATATAATTTCTTGTTATCAACATAGATTCATTATTTACTCACTGGAGATCCTTCTAGGTCTACTTTAGAAAAAAAAAATAATTTTTGTTTCTAATTAAGGACTGAGACTATGCCACAAGCCTCCTTTACTTTGTCGGTATCGACAAAGTAATTTGGGTAAAACGTCCTAGGTTCGAATAAAGTCCTAGATGCAAAAATCATTTATCATGCTATTCAACTGAAGTTGACTTTGCCAGTTTATGAGAAGCTAGGAAGGTTTTTTATCCCATAATCCAGCGAGCTGGTAGGAAAACCCACTTAATTTACTTGTAGCTCTATATTAGACATAAGACTAATCACCATATCCTACAATTTACCAAAACCAATCTAAGCAAATAACTAACCCTAAAGATGTGATTAATCGTCTGAGAATTAGAAATCTAGTCGCTCGCAGTCTAAAGTTAGTTTTCCTTAATTGGAAGCGACGACATTAACAATAAACGAAGAGAAATACATTTACGAAATATTTATAAATAAATTTCCGCTCACTTAATCGATACAGAAAGAACAAAGTAACTTTTTCTTCACCATTAAATGGCACTCCCGAGAGAATAATAACGCAATTTCGAAAGAAAAAACACGATCATTTCCCAGAAAATTAGTTTGACGTAATTAAAGTTACAATATCAACATTTAAGACTCGGGGAAACTTTATAAGTTTTCAATTGAAGGTGAGTTAACTGGTCTCGTGCGTAGGTGGTGATGTTTTTCTCCTCAGCTGACTGGAGAACACAAACAATTAAAAGTATATTATGCGAGTCTTACAGTGTTAGTTACTTAGTCTTTAATGCCAGCCAATTTGTTTCATCCACGGTACATAAGAAATCTTCAATAAACATCACACGATTGGTTCAGTTCGAAAAAAATTCCTAGTCCCCTCTTCGGTAACCTAATTAAGATCCTCCATTTCTCTTTGTTCCTAAAATAACTGCGACGAGTATAGTGCGAAACGAGATGGTTGGGATCTCGATATCCCCTCATTTTGCCTTGATTATTACACACACACACACACACACACACACACACACACACGCACGCACGCACGCACGCACACACAAAGGCCTGTAAGCTTATCGTGCTCATCGTATCATGGTGTGGATTGAGAGTCAACTATTCCGGAAATCATGCTCTAGAGACAAAACGCAATCTTTCAAGTCACCACAGGAAGAAGGCTGACGGTTTCACACCACACCACACGATTAAAATCATTCAACGCATAAAGGCTTAAACAAGTGTGGATGCCACATTAAGATTTAAACCAAGCGCCTGTTAACTGAGAGTTGGATCCGTCCAACCAAACTAATAAATTAAATTAATTGTTTAGTAAAACTACATCATGTGTATTTGCATTATAATAAACCTGTTTTAATCTTTTAACTACGCCTGGCCTGTCTCATACGGAGTGGTTTTTTGTTTTTTTTTTGCTGCCTAAATTTTGTCTTTCTTTCTTATCCCTCAAAACAGGCACTTCGGCTACAAGAACGAACTCAATTAACAGATGATAATATGCTGACCTTATAGTTTACACACTAGTTTAATAACCTTTGTTGCTTCGGCAACAGTAGGGTCGTTCACACACACACATCATTAAAATCTCTCTCTCTCTCTCTCTCTCTCTCTCTTTCGCGTTGATTCAAATGTCAAACTCCACAATTCCAGAATAAAAAGCGGTGATGTATGCTGTAGAGAAGACGTCACTTCTACTCTCACACAGTGAACATTGGAAATAGACTGTGCACCTTCTCTTGATTATGGTTTGCTGATCTGCATATTTTTATCCATCATAACGTCGACACCATTTGAGACATGGGGGACTGATTTCAGAAATAATGGAGGGGACTGTAGAAAGAAAGAGGCCACGAGGCAGACCAGTAATTTCATATATAAATAACATAACGATGCTAACTGGCGCTAAGAGTTATGAAGAGATAAAAAGGAAATCACAAGACAGGATGTTGTGATGTGCTGCTATATTTACCGATCTTCGGATTGATGCACCAAAGAAGAAGAAGAAGAACTTCAATACTTTTGCAGTTTTATAATTTCTTCTCACTCATGTGCAAATGACGAATAGCATAAACACTATAAAGGAAAGAAAGCTTTTATTAATGAAACACTATAAGGGAAACAAAGAAACAAACTATCATATTTAATGCTTTTTCCTCTACATTACATCACATATTCATTACAGAAGATGGTTTCCCATCCTTTTTTCTATTGAAACCTATGGCGAAATTATTAGCCCATCATATCTTCTCTCTTGGAGAACATTTCGCTAATAATTTGATCTTCGTTTTTTTCTGATTTTTTTTTTTTTTCATTACTTCTTTTTTCCTTTATTCTACAACAGACTTTTCTCGGGCCGTCTGAAGAGACTGTGGATACAGAACCAAAGTATTTATTTGGATCTTTCTAAAGAAACTGATGCAACAATAAATGTCAAGTGGCTTCCACTTGTTTGGTTTGTAGATGAAATGTTTACGCCTTGGAATGGAAGGATTTACTTTCATCCTTACGGATGGTAGGGGCAGCTATGCTACCATACTAGGGAAGTGACTATGAGCAAGGTGGTTTCCCGCTGCCTTACGTAAGTTAAATTAAATTTGAGAGATTTTTATCCCCTCATACTAAGAGAAAGATTGTAAAACTCTTTTCGTTTGTTTGTTTCTCCTGAATCAGAATAAGAGGCACATTTTATTCGAAGTCAAAAATTGTGTTTATGCAGTAAGCTGGAAGTAGATCGTGACTGACGTAGCACTTCAGGCTTCCAATAAGCGGGGCAATGGTCTCACACCTTGCGATAAAATTCATCTCCCTCTTAAAGATACTCATAGACATCTATACATAAATAATATGTTATCATAATGTATACTGTATATTATAATAACAGAAAATCACTACCAATCGATAGACCTACTTTAAATACAAACATTCACCATGCATATATATGACAGAGACAGAGAGACCGTTAAGTCGATCCACTGAATTTTACTCTTCAAGTACATGCCAGTTACATTATAGGAACATGGATCTTCCCTGATTCGAGGGTATAGTAGTAAAAGCAGTAAAACGGTTACACAGAGAACGGCCTCTAGATAGTACAAGGGATCCAACCTGATAGTAACGAATTCTATAGCTTCTGATCAGTTAGTGATAAATTCTACTGCCTCTTATCTGCCAGTTCGTGTCTGTAGGGGACCAAGTATGTTGGTATGAAGTGGGGCTGTCGAGACCACGCTTGGAGTGGTGACTGGTTTCCCTCTGTGTGGGCGGTGTTTTTGCTAGTCGCTTAACCTTCCAATGCGTGTCCCTCAAGAAGGACAAATTAGTTAAATGCAGTTTTAACGAGAATTACAAGATATTTCAAACAAAAAAAGGAAAAGGATTTTAAAACATAAAAACAACAAAAATCTAACATGAAATTAAAAAAAACAAACACAAATAACCATTACAAAGAAAAAGTTTCCATTTACACTTTACAACATTCTCGCGTTAAGAGATATAAACAATTTGTACTCCATCACCCACAGTCATCTAACCAGCTTGTTATTATTCTTTAAGAACCTCAGCTGACGAATGAAACATCTTCTATACCCGATCTACACTTTAAACAGTTTCTTCCGTCCTAAGAGCGAAACATTTACATTTTTTGACTCCGGATTCCCTTACCAAATCTTGTCACATTTATTTGCTGTCTCTACCGGTCTCAAAATTCTGATAATTATTCTGACAATTTGCTACCTATCTCTAAATCTCAATTTCTAGGGGCCGAAATATCCAAACAGTGAGGTCATATTCCTTGGAGATATCAACGTCCACCACTCAAATTGTCTTTTCCTTCCTCAGATCCATTGAGTAACCAGTCAGAGATGCTAAAGAATTCGATATTAGCAAAAAGTGTCGTACTTTTAGACATTTGAGATTTGGGTACCCAAATCCCCACTTCATTCTGTTCAAAAGAGGAAATCGAGTTAAGCGATGGTCCCTCTCTCTCTCTCTCTCTCTCTCTCTCTCTCTCTCTCTCTCTCTCTCTCTCTCTCTCTCTCACACACACACACACACACAGACACACATACTATATATATATATATATACATAAGAAAAAAAGCTGATGAAATTATTTCTTTGGGCTAGACATTCGACTTTGCTCTTTCTCACTTACTAAAATAAAAACACAAGAAGGAAACAGGAAAGAAACAAATTATGGTGTATTCATCCTTCAGTATTTATTCTCAAATTGTATATAAATATAGTCGGAGTCTATAGCCACCTATTTAGTTTAAAATGAAAATGAAAATAAAAATTTAATTAATTAATTAAAAGAAACGGGAGAGATCATCATATAAGATTTTCGTCTACTTTCAAGTTTTTTATAACTTATTTTTCAGCAGAATATAGTTATTTTCCACAATAGTCTCTTAATTTAGTATCCTTCTATTGCATGATCTTTTGATGACATATTTTATATTTTTCATAGCTATCTCTAATTGGACGATTCTGGAAACTATCAACAGTGAATTGTGATGTGCCCGATCTCCTAGTAAAATAGGAGATCGGGCACATCGTACCCTTCGTACTAAATAAAATAAAATAAAATAAACATTATTTTTACTCGCAATGATGAATGCACTACATGTAAACTGTTTAGAAATAGTTTGTTTAAACATATAACTGTAATGCGATGTACTCATATATATATATTGTGATACGCGGTTTATGCTATTTTGGATTATACAGAAAGACTCTTCCTGAATTAATTAAGCAATCGCACAGTCCTGTATTAATATATTAGCCTTTTATTTGAACACAAAAGCGAAAAGTAAAATTAGAAAGTTGTGTATAAGATTGTGAAATATGTATGATTTTCGATATGAGTTGCCTTCATACTGCATTAGATAAAAGGTGTAATCTTTGACGATTTCTTATATCACTCTGTTTTTTTTTCCCTTTTAATTTCACTCTTCTTATCTGTTTATTTCGCATGTGCTGCTTTTTTTTTTTTTTTCAGAACGAGGTCATCACTATATTAAGCTGAGAAGCTGAAATAATTTTTAACTTTCTCAGAATAATAAGGTTAAATGATCTGGTAACTTATAACACGTATGTATGCAATTTGCTTACGTAAATACCAAAACTAAAGATGAATCTCATTTCCTCTTTAATATATTCGACTCAATGACCCGTCAGGACCAAGTAACTTGGCTCTATATAAACTTAATTAATGTGGTTAATCTGAGAGAAAGCTGTTAATCCTCCCTGTGTAATCATATATAATTGAGTGTTAGGTCTGTTCTTATTCTTAATATTTCACAGCAGGATTTTCTTCAGCGTAAATACGAAATGAATTGTTTCGGTATTAGGCTGCACCTTTCCTAGCTATGATCATGATGAATTAGAACTCACGACGTTAAAACTTTAGACTGGTTCCTACCTGAAAGAATTTGAAACAGAAATTTTAAGAAAACGCTGATAAAAGCTGATATACGGGTATTTCGATGATTTAGGCTTTTAAGTATGTTGATGAGAAGGCACTTAATGCATTTTTTTTCAGCCAGAACTTAATATATTCAAAAAAGACTCTGCAATTTCATAGCGTTTATTTATATAGTATACGTCATTGCACTTATGTGTTCTGTACTTAATCGCATTTTAAAACAGTTTGTTTTGTCAAGTGCAAACTTCCTACATTGTCTGAAGCGCACATAATTAGTGCCGTCTCAAGTAAATTGGAACAGCTTCATTCAATTCTTTTTACAATCCAGAAATGTACTCAACTGTCTCTGAGCAAAACTGCTTCACAATGGTGCCATTTAGCAATTGCCTCTCTTATTGCAGTTCATTTGTTTGTCAGCTACCAGCAAGAAGTAAAATGCTACAACGAGTCATTACATTGACGGATGCACTTCAAGCACCCCTCCTTTGACAACCGAAGCGATATTTACAACCTCTACGTCAATTGACCTTGGGCAAATGAATCCGAGAACGTTTTAAGAAAGGGAGTGAATTTAGAAACTTGTAGGGAGCCCACCTACCTAGGGCAAGAGGCTATAAAACGTATGACACTCCGGTACCCTCCCGTACCAAAGGAAATAATAGGATAGGGAAAGATCGGGGGTAATGAGCAGTTACTCACTATGGTCATTTGTCCGGCTTCACGACCATTAAGTCATTGAGCATGATGTCTCCATTAAGTTTCTGTCATTGCTGTCAATTCTGGTGACTACTTTGAAACGTTGCCTTACAGGCCGAGTAAGGGAATGCGAAGATGATTGCGATACCCATCACTTTGCTGTCAGCGTAGAAACCACTGCAAGGCCAAGTGGGAGGAGTGTTGTCTAGGACTGCTTGCTAAGACTAGCTTCTGATTTCGAAACAGCATTTTAAACTACTTAAAATGTTCGCTTAAATATGATAATTGTACCGCGTTTAAATGCTGACAATAAAGGTAACACCACGAATTTATTTGTCGTACACCGTACATGTTTCCAGATTGCATTAGATTCCAGTGATCAACTGAAAATTTTAAATAATCTATCTCGAAATGCTGTGGTATATTTTATAACAAAGCAATTAAAAAACTAATAAAAACAACAACCAGCGAACCATACTAGAATGCTATTCTGTTATTTTAATTATTATGCAAAACCATTTCAAGTTTTTCAAATAATAATTGAGTAAAAGTTCATCAATGCACTACACAGCAATAAAGATAACGATGTATTAGAGTGATTTCCGTTACAGTTGTGTTTTTTTAGAGAGTTGTAATACTTAATCTCATAGTTTAGATTCGTTTCTTATCGTAAAGATATTAGATAATGCAGTCACTTAAAGACACGTCGCAGTTGGCACCTTGAAACTACACAATGCATATCTTCCATTAGACTTAGGGATTGGAGTCATCGCATCGCTTAATGCAAATAGTTGCTTTAATCTTTAGAATCAATCAGAGATTCTAAACTTTCATGATCGTTAGTCACATTGAAAATATTTGTTTAGTTGTAAAGTGCTACAGGTAATCCTTGTCCTTCTCTCTTAAGACATTTTTATTTTATACAGAGTTTCATCCAAGTAAAAAATAACGCAAACACACACGCACAAAAATGTAAGGAAGTGTCTTCCATTTTTTTTTCATTACTTCACACTTCAGTCTGCTTATACCACTCAAAAATAGTGAGTATATTTGTTTTACACATTTAACACATTTAAATGACTTCACATTACTATATACTTAACATGGCGTAAACAAATGTAGTGTTTGTGTTATCCCGAAGACTCAGTTATAATATCGTGATAATCGGCTAATATGCTCGCGGAAGTATGTTTAGAGAACAATTTAAAAATTATCTGGAGAAAAGCAAGAAACTGTGAAAGGTGTCCAGCAAACTAACTCCTTCCTCGATTGAAAATGAATTAGAAAAGGTCCATGGTTCTTTTTACCATCGCTCACGTGTACCTTATTGACACGGATTAGGGCACAGAAACATTTGCGTTCACAGCACTTATGTTTCTTTCTTTTTTTTTTTTTTTTTTTTTGTCTGTTTGTTTCCTTGCCGGTGTGATCATCTACGTGCATACATAGTGATTACTATTTCTTCATATTTAAACGCAATCTTAACAATTCCCCTACCATCGATTGCTCACTTACTCTAAGCAAGCAACCCATCGGCTTCGTTTGTATAATAGACTCGGACGTCCTTCATTCGTCAACCAAATACGTGTGACCGAATTAGAAACGTACATTGTCGTTATGCGCAGATTATCTGTACACATAGATATAATACGGCCTGATCTGTTTCAGGCACCGACACGTCACCCCCCCACCCCCCCGTTGATGTTAAGACTCGTCAAAGACCAGGTGACAATTTCGGTTTCTATGGCAACATATCGCTCTTGCTATCGTCGGCAATATTGCAGACGATTAGGTTGTCAGAAAGTAATAGATCCTCCAAGCGCCGTTCATATCGTAGTAAACAGCCAAATATAATTAATTGGACATCCTCCCCCCCCCACGCGCTATCGACAGGTTTATTAAGCAGGTAATACGAAACGAACGAAGCCAGGTAATCATTTATCAGAATTGCTTGCTGTCAGGAAAACTTTCAAAACCTATGCCTTGTTCGAGCAGTAAAACTCATTGACACCCGTGCTATTGTCACGAGGCAAATATTGTGTGCCAACAGCGCCCCCACTTAATATTCATTTTTAATGGTACGTAATGAAGTGAATCTGTGAAACAAAGAATCTAATTACGTAGCCAGGAAGCCGAGAACTGCCGTTCCCTCATTAAAAAGGGCTTAATGACGCCGCAATTTGAAGCCAAAAATTATGCCGTCGTGATAAATGAGTCCCGGAAGTGGAAACGAAGCAAAAGATTAATAAAACTTCCGCAATCCACAGAGGGAGATTATTTGGAAGTTTTCGGCACCCTCATTATTTACACAATTAAACAACAATGTCATTATTGCTGGCGTTGCCGACAGGAAAGTGTATGTGGACAGAATTTATTTCAGCTCGTAAAACGGTAGTTACATTCGCATGGACCATCTGTCACAGACGAGCTGGTCGCCGTTGACAACTGGGTGCAAAAATACCTGTCGATCCGAACTATTCCCACATGTGGCTTTCTCTCCACAGTGCAAGTAACTTGATGCTGAAAGAATAAAAAAAAAAAAAAAAAAAGAAAGAAAGAAAAGAAAAATGGAAGTCGTACTGTTCTCTCCTTCCTACCATTATTATTCCTTCTTATATTACTTTCTTTTTTTCTCTATTTTTCTTTTTATCTCTTTATTGTTTCTTCCGATTTTTTCTCTTTCCTTCCGGAGACTTTATTGTAGTTCTTTATTCATAATGGACTAATTTTTCTCGTAAGATAGGAAATTCATTCTTAGGCTTCATCTGGCTAGTGGAAAAAAAAAAAAAAATTTAAGCGTTACCAGATTTCCTATTTTTTTTTTTTTTTTAAAATACTTAAAATACTGTTCTGTTCTCTAAAGACTAAATTGTGATTGTTCTCTAAAGTCAACGGAATTAAATATCTCATAAGATATTAGCTTGAAACTAATGTTCCTATTTCTGGATGAATTTCGCACAATATTTTTAACTTCTACTAAAAGAAATTACAAATAGTCGACGTCTTGCAGAAGGTAGAAAAACTTCGCAATCTTTCTCTAATCATCTTTGCCAGAATATGAAGGACATACATTTCCGCTGGTTTAACATATTGTTGTTGTTGTTATGTGCTATCCAGTCGCTTTCAACTCTTGGTAATCTTGCGAAAAAAGAACTTTCATCTCACTCGGCCTCCTGTCTTTTCTTTCAGTAGTTATAAGTTCAAGTTGGTAAGTTCTTTATGCTGGCCCAAATCTTATGCTGTTTTCTTCTCATGCCCTGAATCTTCCCCAACATAACTGCCTTATCTGCTCGCATGTTCAAAGTGCATCAAGGAGGCGATGATCGCTTCTGTTTAGAAGCATTCAAGAAGCATTCTATCTTTATACTCTCAAATATCTTCTTATTAGTAATTCTTGCAATCCATGGGCTTCTTAATAGTCTCCTCCACGCTCATAAATGAAATCAATCAATCCGTTTTCTGTCTTTCTTCTAAATGATCAGGCTCATACATCACTATTGGAAATATCATTGCTTTGAAAGTTCTAACTTTTGTAGCCTTTACATCAAAGCCTGTACATATCATCATTTTTGTCAGGTTTGCCATAGCTTTTCCCCCCATGGCTATCTTTATTTTAATTTTATCTTCACATTTACCATCCTTTCTTATTATGGACCCCAGCAAGTCACAAGTTTCAACGATCTCTGTTTTATATTCCTCAATCTTAAATTCATCCAAATTGCCAAAAGGCATCACTTTTGTTTTGCTGATGTTTAAATTAAGTCCCTTTTGTTGCTTTCCCTCTTAACCACCATCACAATTAACCACCCCAGATTTCCCTTAGTTTCTGCTATGAGGATTGTAGTATCATCTGCGTATCTTAAATTACATGAAAATTATATAAGAAAATGTTAAGTTGATTGTTAGCTGTGTGGTTACAATAAATGGAATAAATTAAATAAAGCATGTACTAATATGGTACATTTATTTCATTTGCACATTATACCTATAAAGTATATAAAGGAGCTTTGATGGTTGGTTATTGTTTAGAAGTTCTGTTGATGCGCTGGCAAGAGATCAGATGTACACAAACCATTGCATTAACACTGAAACACATATATGCACACAAACAGAGAGAGAGAGAGAGAGACAGAGAGAGAGCATAGGTTGTTTCAGCGTACCTTAAAATCCTTCGCATAATATCCGATAGTTTAATACTTTTATCTATACTGGAATAGGGTTTGAATCTGCACTGCCTGGATCGCCATTATCAAGACTTTGCAGCTATTTTAGTTCATATCAGCATCAAGGCAAATTCCAAAGATCATGCTATTTTAACTTGAGTAATCTTGATTCTGCGAGTAGCTGGGTAATATCATGCATATAGATATTTGAAGAGAGTGGGAAGACGAACGACTTCTTATAGAACTCTACTAGTTACTGGTAACCCTCTAATGCAGGTTAGTGCTTATAATTTACCTATTTCAATGTGCCTTTACTTGGCATTTCTAACAAAGTTCCAGCAAGTATGTCATAAGCTTTAGGCACGTTGATTAAGATTACCACGACATTTTTTTTGTTGTTGTTTTTATTTGAAGTAGTGTGGATTAGGTTTAAAATTTTCAAGAACGATCCGCTCCATAATTACATTAATAACCGGTAACTATCGTAGGTCTGATTGCTGATTGAATTTCTTTTTCGTTGTGCATACCAAAGTGCAATTATTGTGATCTTTAACATGTTGACTATATGTTTATTTTAACTAATAAATAATAACAACAGTAGATATATTAATAATATATTGAAATATCCGTATTAGTCACAATAAATCACAACTTAAATACGGAAATGTGTGGAATTTTTAATTATAGACGAAACGACATTATGCCAGTAACCAGTAACTTGTGTAAAAAACAAAAAAAATGGGAGAAGGCGGATTTGAATGGACTCAAAAGGAGAATGAATTCTTACCTTCTTTTTACAGTGTGAATTCTACCTTCGTTTTTCGGTGTGTTTGGTAACAGTATGTGTGGACAAATAACTTAAGAATTCTACTATTTGTCTAATTTCGAAAATTAACTTGGCACTAATTCTCTAACATCTGCCCACAAATTTATTTGCAAACTGAAAACAGCGATGTTCAAATTCTGAATAAATCAGAAGCGCGAAACTGCAACCATACTGTGACAATTTACATGCTATTCTTCTCATATACGTTGAATCTGAAAAGGTATCTCATGCTATATTAGTGAATTATGATACTCTGGATTTGCTTTATCCCTAAGTAATATGCTAGCGGTGAATTCATCAGAAACTCTTGTAGTATTCACGTTTCTCAATATTCTTAACCAATAACAGTACGCTCCTAAAATATCCCATTTTTCGTTCAATACCATTTCTGACATAAATTGTACTCAAATAAAAATCGTTTGGAAGGAGTATCAGTGCACATTGCTACAAAGCAGAATTTATTGTTGTCATAGAAACATTGCGCCTGTGCTCTCAACGAAATAGTTTATTAACATGCAGAAATAAATTCTAATGAAAATTTCGACATCATAAAATTCAAGTTTGGCTTTCGTATTAAAGAATATTTTATCAGATACTTTAGTAAGATTTTTTCAACTTCAGCTTCTTTTCTTGTAACCAAGCTTTTTTTTCTTTTAATCTGGTTTAAATCAAGAAAAGATTTAAACTACCCATAGTTCTGAAAACATTGAAAAATCTTTCTGACTGCGAATAACGCCTGGAATGTGATTTCGCAATGCATCTAAAAATCTGTTTAAGATTTTTAGTTGCAGTGCGAGATCACATTAAATGAGATTACGATCCCAGCCCTGAAAATATAACCAATCTAGAGTTTTATCGTATCTCAACTTTACAAAATTCTCCCAACGACTCATTTCAAATTGCAATTTGAAATGAGAATGTGGCATGAATGTACAAAGATGACGAAATATAAGAAATTAAAAGTGCAAACGTCAACAACATTTGAATTCTGCATTTCTTTTTTTACTCTTCTGTACATTTTATTATTAATGAATTGTGGTTAACCGTGCATTTTTCATCTACGTTTCTTGGCTACTTCTTTTTCAATCTCTCCCTTTCTCTCTTCACGCAAGTCTGTACTGTAACGTTCCTAGCACAGAATTCCAAATTGAATTCCTAACCATGTTCCGCCCCTCACAGTAAACTGTTATTTCGATGTATACCAATACAAAAATTTTCTATTACCGGACTGGTTCGCCGAAATCCATTACTTGGATAGATTGAACAGTTTCAACACAATCGCGAAAAGAATATACTACAAAAAAAAAAAAAAGACAAGGAACTGTACATTTAGGAAAAGGTACACAGTTGTATAGGCGTCGTGCCAGTAGCAGCAGGGAATATCTGTCTAGAGAACACGCAAAAGCGGGAGAAAAAAAAAAAAGGAGCCAATAAACTGTTTACCGAACAAATACAGGGCGTCGCCAAGACGCTAAGCACCCGTAGCAACCGGGACAGTGTGTGCGTCTTCTCTGGGAGAACGCAGGTCTCCTAATTGATGGGTTTAAGTTAGTTGCGCGATTATCAGGCAAGCAGCTGCCATAAGTGGATAGAAACACGCACGCAGACTCATTTATGCTACCTTCATTTATATCCATGTGAAAATAATTTTCCTAATAGCTTTTACAAGCATTGGGGAAAGAAGTATGGTGGGGGAGAGAGTTTATGATGAGTTTTCAAATGAATAGCTCGTACGATGATAGCCCAGCACGTTTTAACTTACGCCTTGAGCGTGGAAAGTGTTCGTGACACGTAGCCATTGTTGGCCAGTTAGCTACTGAGCGGTAACAACTTGGAAAACCTCAAAACCTGTTATTTGTGATGCTTATTCTCAGATGGTTGAGCAGGACAACGGACTTTCCCTCATCAGGAGAAAAAATCATTTCCAATGTGCAAAAACAACAAGAAATGGAAACTGAATGTGGGGAGAGAAGATTCAACAATGCAAAATATTATTACAATTATTGTAATGCATTCACCAACAGAATATTAATCACAATATCCTTTGTGGTTGTTCGTATGGAAAGGATTCGTGAATACATTGTCTGAATGATCGATCTTCTCTGCACAAAAGAACGACGAACAAATTCATTCCTTTCACGGGCAATTTGTATCGTATGCGAATTCTTTTTATGGGCATCTTTGAACCATCGTAAACAGCCACTTTCTTTGAGACTATAAGAAAGGAATATTAAGTGGACATCATGAATATAAGATATCGTTGTATAGAATCATTTAATCTGGAAATAGATGATGTCATTTCATGAGTAAACTTGCAGAAAAATTGCCGAAAGGTACCTCTATTACAATAAAGAAACTTGAATGTAAACTACACTGATAGGCGCACACGCCCTATTCTTGCATTATGTACATCACTTATGCGCGTGATTCATATCCCACATATAATTCATTCATATATCTCTGGCTCTTTAAAGTCGGACTTTGTGCGTGATGAGAATATTAGCATCTTTAAAAATAATTAGGTTTGGCTATCTGGGGGTTGATTATACTAGTAATTATAGTTAAGTTTCAATTATTTAAATAGATACAATGTTTTGTTGGTTTTCCCCCCCTCAGATTTTCGATAGTTATAAATTTTCATTTGAAAACCGCGTGGTTAACCTAGTGGTTTCGCGCTTCGCAACCATATGCTTGGGGAAGGAGTGTCCCAGGTTCGATTCCCATTGTAGACGTGAGGAATTTGAGGATCTTCCTCAGGCATAGCCAAGTTAGCTGGTCTTGGGCGCGGTCAGTAGGGTTTTTTCCCCCAGTTTATCTGGCGTTTTTCATCCCGCAAACAGGCAAACCGGCCAGTGAACATACGCCTCTACAGTCAAAAATATGTCCCCCCCCCCAGCGGCAGACCAGGCGACGGGTCGGTTGGGAGTAGTACTAACAAGAAGTCGCATCTAAAGTAACACGCGGACCCTGCATGGAAAGCGGGAATAACGCGTAGAAGAAGAAGAAGAAGAAATTTTCATTTGAAAAAACGTCTTTACGAATGATCTTCATTGAATAAATAATCTTGAAATATTACTGCGTCTATGTTAAGACTGAACCCCTTAAAATATTTCTAAACGATGTGTCTGTTATTCCAGGGCACTGCAGTATTATTGTTCAAAAATAATAATAATAACAATTTTCTATGATACAAAGCCATTATCAGAAGAAATGAAACATGGTTTAAAGGTATGTCAGTAGCTGCCTGAGAGCGTTAACATGGTTGTGAAAGAGAAAGCAAACGAGTGTAAGAGAGAGAGAGAGAGAACTCAAGTTTTCTCTCATTCATTCATAAATTATTGCATTTACTAATGGTTTGATCACAGAGCCTACGTTATCCTGAGAAACAGATTATAATTAAAAAAAAAGTTATATCTTTGAGTATCACACTTGGAGTTATAATATATGAGTTATTAATGGCAGTCTAGCTGTACTTTTTCTGTACAATGATTTCTGATGAGAAGAGGGTATTTTTGCCATCCATGTCTATTACTAGTTCTTTCCTGTTTACCGGCACAAGTCAAATCGGGGGGTGGATCTGATATTTTATAGCTATTCATTAGCTGCGTGTATTCTTCGCTGCCACACGATGATGCAAGTGGTGGACACCTTTAGTGATTACAATCTCCCATGTAGATGCAATATTGCACTGATCTTTTTGCTTTTGGTTTATTAAGTGACAGTCGTTCAACACTCAGAATGGATGTGCATTATAGCTAATATGGTAGAAATGTGCATAATCTTAGCAATCTTATATTCTATTACTCTATATTGACTTATAAAATTTCGACTATAACAAACTTCGCTTTTTATTAATTCATTGCTTCATTTTTCATTATATTTATGGAATTATCAAATTAGGAAGAATTCCAGTATTGAAGACTTTTGATTATATTATTATGATTCAAAATTCTGTTTAAATTTCATCTGATCATTTATTTCAAAAATTTTAAATTTAAATTCCATTTAGTTTGAGAATTTTTGTTTACAGTCCTTTCAAAACGAACGAAATATTTTTTGAAAATTATTTTAATTTCATTGTGACGTTATTTGTAAAGACAATGATTAAGGTTTTAATAGTAAAATCCAAATTAATTAATTGATGTGTTGTGCATTTATGTGATTTTAGAACTTAGGCAGAAATAGAAATGGTGTAGTGAGAAACTTGGTATAATCTTTATGGGATATACTCCGGGAAGGAAAAAAAAAAAATCAGCGTGATTCAATAAACACGAGAAATGACTACTTGAAATGTCCACGTATCATACCAGCACACCTTAGGCTCTCATTGTCTACCTGTTATCGCTGCAACATTAGTAGCTATGATTAGGACAAAAATTCTTAAAATGGATGTCGCGACATCCTGTTGAGCCTGAAGTAGCTTTAAGGAGTGTCCGCAAGATTAGAAAACAGATCTATTTAGATAAATGATGTCGATAAGGACATTGCCACTCCTAAAGCGGGGTGCTGAGGGAATGTTCATTGTCCTCCAAATATTTTTTTTTTTTTTTCAAATGAAAAAAAAAAAAGTAGAAGTCTGTGTTTTAGAATCTTTCCATTGGCACAACTAGGAACAAAAATACGTAGTTCTAGTATTATAGATAAATTCAAGTGCTGTAATGGTTGAGGCAATATTGCCTGCTCGTTTTGTGTTAAGTTTCATTTCGTAAAATCCATTAACTAAATATTCCACTGATAATATGTTTCTTCTGATGATAGTTTGGACAAATGCCTGAAATAGAAATGCCTCAAAAATGATGATTGGAAAAAAAAAAAAGTCAATGAAATCACCAGAGGGTTTTGGGGTTGTGTAAATAATGCTGCGGGAAAAAAAAAAGAAGAAGAAGAAGAACTATATTTGTTGTAGGTACAGAATATAT
Source organism: Typopeltis vanoorti (assembly GCF_054136105.1). Taxonomy (NCBI): domain Eukaryota; kingdom Metazoa; phylum Arthropoda; class Arachnida; order Uropygi; family Thelyphonidae; genus Typopeltis; species Typopeltis vanoorti. The sequence goes on from NC_143552.1 coordinate 38,849,122, forward strand.
CTTTTTAAATGTATGTTTTTATGTTGGTGACTGATGTTAAAATTAATATTTCTAAAATACTCTTATTAAATTAGTATATAAGTAGCAATTTGTTGATTTATCCTCATACCATTATCTGATTAATACATTAAATTACTTTCGTTAACTGATAATCTTACCAACAGATATCTCTTATTCTATTGTCATCTTAATCAGTTTGTATCCAGTCAGTGCAGTTTTATTAGAGAAAAAAAATAGTCATATTTAAGCTCAGCTTTCTAAACTGAATGCAGACTCAAGACATCTCAAGAGAACTCATGAAAACAGCAAGATTATCTTATTCCTCTGAAAATTTTGCCACGTAACGATTAATATATATTATTATTATTATTAATCCTGATAAGATTTTCTTTGATTTTTTTCCGTTTCATGTGAACTACTTAAGATTAGTGCCCACAATTTCAGCTTGGTTAACACTTAATGCGTTTTTTTTTTTCTTGTCTACGGTCACCCGTAGCCTACCCGATACATTTTGAATTGAATAGGATAGGATTTCATTTGATCGTATATGCACTCAAATAATTACTAGCTATTTAAAGACGAAAATTATATCTGCAGAAAGCTATGAATGCCGATACTGAGTACAAGATAACTCGAACGAAAACCAGCAGCGATATATTTCAAGCAAATTTTTAAACCGATGTTAATGCAATAGAATCAAAAACTCATGGTAATCATTAACTCACGATAATCCATGAGTTCATCACCAGTTTTAAAAACAGATCAAAATGATTGAGAAAATGATTAAGATTAAGAAAACATCTAAAAGCGAGAGACATATCAGCAATCCAGGGATTTCAAACACAGTCTAGATTAAAACTATTTTTCAAAAAATATGAAGTGGATTTTTGAAGGAGAGACTCTTATTTCCTACTGTCAGAAAGGATCAACCTTTCTTAGTTATGATTTCTGAGTTGGAACAAAAATGAACCAATTTTAAAATTCACAAAATAAAATCAACTAATGAACTTAAAAAATTAGGCACTTTTAAGCTAACATCATTTTAAAAAATACTATATTTCAACTATTTTGTGCTCGGCCTGTTTGTTTACCATTCACTTTGTCAATCCACAGCCCTCAGGGGCTGAGGAATTGACTGTGGAAGGACAAAAGAATAAAAAATAAATAAAAAATAAATAAATAAACTGATGCTTGCGTGACAACAACAGTAACATCATTGACAATAATATATATATTTAAAAAATGTTGAAATATTAATGGATAAATGAAAACAAAATTTTAAACAATGCATATTTAGTCATTTAAAAATAATAATGTAAATATATATATATATATTAACCGGCTATTAATAATTTTTGATGTTGTTGTTGTTGTTGTCAGAACCTGCGCTAGGGTCTTTGGCGCCCGCATGCAATTTCTATCTAAGCACCCCTTGTAACGATCCGGGAGTGTGTGGTGTGGTTCTTTCACGATAATAAAAATTTAAATTATTTGAAATTTCTTAAATAAATTTTGACAGAACAGCCACACGTTGGTTCGCTAAATGTAACGAACCGGGGGTGTTGACTAGGCAGGATAATCGTTAAAAACCCGAATATTCAAAAAATTCTTAAAAGTCAATGCAAATTTTGACAAAGCCAATTCACTTTAATCGTTGAATATAATGATACAGGGATTATATTCGGGCTTTCTCACCGACCCAAATCGCTAACAAAATTAAAATGAATTTTAATTAAAGTTAAAATTTATTTGAACTAAAGTTTAAAAATTTTTTTCATTTTACAAGTTACTAAATTCTTAGAAACTTGTAAAATTTTTTAATAATTTTTATAAGTGGAACTATCTTTTAGGAAAATAAAAGAAACTCAAGATAGATGGGAAAATAAGAAAAGAATTCAGAAATAATTAGAACATTTACTATAAGTATTCAAAAAATAACATCTTTACAGAATAACATAAATAATTAAATTACATAAATATACTTGAATTTTTTTAAATTAAATTTTCAGGGTTTTTGATTTCATATTCACAAAATTAGAAATAATGGTCTTAATGTCCAATTCCTCACATATAGCATTTTCAATAGCTATTAACTCCAAACTAACAAGCCTTTTATGTGACATACTTGCTCTTAAGTAGGTTTTAATCAATTTCAACTTGGAAAAGGAACGTTCGCCTGGCTCGTAGTCAAATTGTCGTGTCTTCTTACGTCGTCGAACTTCCGTACCAGTTTTAAATTCTTGTTCTTCATCCACCTCTTTTAGAACTTCTTTAAAATTTGTATCTGATCGATACTCTTGTAAGAATATTTTTAAGTTTTCGACAGATTGTAAAGCAAGTGTAATGTTCATATTTTTTTCTTGAAGCATTTTACTCATAGGTTTATTCTGTTAAGTAAATCATGCCAAGTTATACGAGAGCAAATAAATTTGTAGTCCTTTATTTTAGCACATAATGTTTGTGCTTCATACTGAGTTTCTTTATTAAAATTTTCATTATTTAAAATTTCAAAAAGTGCATCGTAAATTTCTCCTAACTGATATCGTAGAGGGCGGATTGCATTAATTTTACTTTCCCATCGCGTTTTTGATGACTGTTTCAATGTTAATTTTTTTACAAACGTTAAAAGGATTGCCCAATGTTTGTAAGAGAATGAAAAGAAATTGTATAATTCTTGAATAATTGCAAAGAAATTAATTATATCTACATTCACTTTGGCTACATTGTTAATGATTAAATTTAGAGCAGCACATGGCACGTAAAAAGCTCGAGGAGTTTTGTTCAAAAGGAAATTTTGGAGCCCATATTTTTTACCGTTCATATTTGCTGCATTGTCATACCCTTGACCTGGCATGTCTTCAATGGGGGTGTTCCATTTTTCCAGTTGCTCCATTATTGTTGCACATAAACCACGTCCTGTGTAATCTGATATATCTACAAAACCTAAAAAGTTTTTCCTGACAATTCCATTGTCGCAGGAAACAAAGCGAATCATAATGGTCATTTGTTCTGTTTTACTTGCATCACGTGTGCAGTCTAAAATTATGGAATAATATTTAGATTTTCGAATTGATAATAAAATTGTATCCCTGATTGCGTTACTTAAAGTTTCCAATATTTCTTTTTGTTTGTCTTTACTCAAATAGTGTTCTCTATCGTTTCGATGTAGGGCTCGTTTAACATGATTTTTCCATAACGGGATCAAACTTCCCAAACAGTTCGACTAATTTTAAAAAATTGCCGTTACTCCTTGCATATAATTTATCAGATGATCCGCGAAAAGCTAAAGTTTGGCGACCAAGGAATTTTATAAATTCAATCAAGCGTTCTAAAACACTCGTCCAATGTTTCTTTTCCATTTCATACATGCTTTGAGTCTGGCAATCAATAGTAGTTTTTTTTTTTTTAAATTTTATCACGTTCCTTCCATTTTAAGAAATTTTTCATGTGAGTTAAACTAGGCTCATGTCTATGCAAAGTTTTACTTAAATTTCTCCAATCGTTATAACCTTCTACAAGACTACTTGATTCAGTAGGTCCAAAACGTTTGCAACAAAAGCAAAAAACAGAATTTAAAGTTTCGGAATAAATGAGCCATATTCTTGGCACGAGCTCCCCGTTTTCCATTTTTCTATTATAATACGTGTCGCCAAATTTACGACCTATGTATCTCTGGGATATATTATATATTTTTTTTTGAACAGGCCCCATTTCAATTAAAACAACTCGTAATTTTTCATCAATATTTCCCCATTCACCTGGATCTTCTACATTTACAGAGACTAACAATGTGTTAGTTTTGTGGTCAACTACAACTAAATTTCTCCTAACTGTTTTTCACTTAAATCATGCGTCTTGTTATTTTGTTCAGTTGCAATAGTACTTTCATGAAAACTGGATGATATGCACGGTTCTTCAACTCTGATTTCTGATGTATCGAGTTGGTTACAATCTCCATCAGAATATTTTAATATTTTAACAAATTTATCCCAGTTTGTTTCTTAATATCTGCTTCTATCGCAGCATGACGCTTACGATTTTGTGTACCGGATACCTTTTTTTTTTTTAAATTTTTGATTCCATTTCTATTTTATACCCACAAGAAATTATTACACAACTCGACACAGAGACGAAATAATAGTCCGCACTGCGCTACTGTCAGCAGCCTACCGAGATGCGTACCATATGACTGGCTAACTAGCAACAAATGTTTTGTACGAAAATTCGTTTGCATAAAAACCGTTCGCCGTTTCACTTTAGATAGACTGCAGTAGACACAACATTCTGCAGGCAAGTTTAGCCTGCTCTAGCTGCAAAATTGTAAACAGCCAGCTGATCAAAGAGGCTGCAATATACAATTTCTTATAATTTTTATTCGGTATATTCGGCCTTATTTATTTTAATATTGATCATTCTAAGAATTTTTTGTTTTTATGATAAAAATTTTGTTTCCGAAAAATGAACTTACTAACCATGCCTCGGCAGCGGCGCCCCCTTCGCGGCGGCGCCCGCATGCTCTGCATGCCCGCTTCCGCCAGCCCTGGTTGTTGATGTCTTGTCCTTTGAAGAGTCTTAGATGTTTCCATGTGCTCCTTGAACTGCTTTGGCTATGTCGATGATTTTGTAATAATTTTTGATAACAATGCTTATAAGCATTGAAATTCGGGGTATTATTTATATTCTTTTATATTATTTATAGCATTATTTATATTGTGTTAAGTGTTGTGTGTTCGTACTGCAATTGGTTCTGTAATGAAGTTATTACAGTAGTAACTTCATTTTGCATTACAAATTGTAATTTATAAACCTTAGGTTATATTATTGAGACAACAAAAATATCTGATTACGTCAGTGTTCACAGGTAACTTGAAAATTCCTGAAGTTCTCAAGGACAAGCGTAGGATAAAACAGCACGTGTGTTTCCATCGAAATAACCGGTTCCTCCCAAAAGTGATTATTTTCTTGCCTGTTATAATAATGCCATATTCAAAACTTTACTACTCCTGTTAAATATCACTTCAGCTTTTCATTTAGCATCTTAGAATGGCATATAACTGATTACCAAATGTGAAAGTATTGAAAATATAGTCAAGGATCGGAACATAATATTTGACTTATAGAAGAATCGAGGCATTTTACTTCAATTATACGAGATCCCAGCTTTAGATTAGCAGCAAATCAACGTTAAAGATAGCATGTGAAATAAATAATAATAAACAAATAAACGTTTCGAGAATAGCGTATGAACAACGGGCTGAGGATACATCCTAATAAAGTTATTACGTATATAATTTGTGTAGGTAGCCATCAGCAACACCTGCACAAATTTTACTGTAGGTAGTATGTAGGTGAATTGCAATAATAGTCTTACGCATGATTCGGATTACAGCACAGCCAGATTTATTCTCTGAAAGTGTTATATTACCAGCAGTAGAAACTTGTTGAATTAGTGACATGTATAATTCATCTCACTCATCTAATCTATAATTAAATTTGAACGGTATACACAATCATGTGACTGTTTTATTATGTTTTGTTATTAATAGATTATATATTAAAGTGTTATATTTAAATTTGCACAAAAATTATGCAATGATTCTGATTATGTGTAATATTGAAGATAAGTACATTAGTCATCCGCGATAAATATAGTTCCTAGCCGTCGGACAAATGGTTTGTATGATGAATCCTTATAACTGTTAAACACCTGGAAAGATGGAAGGTTATCGAATCATCATGAAAGTTTAAAGTCGACCATTTGGGACTGTTTCAGAGTAATGCAGATTATTATTTCTCGTTCATTTTTACTGAAATAACTCGGAGATGAAAATCATCTCCTAGTTCTTCCTTTAGGAACTTTGCGTGACTTACAATAACTTATGACGTCACCACACTCGCGTGCGTCGTTCGACGTGCAGTATTAGTCTCTCCTCGGACAATGTGGTATATTCTTCATTACCGAGATTTTAAATCGTGTGTTTATTTTTTGGGGAAAAAAATCTATTTTTCTTCCTGTTTTTCTGGAACGAGTTACTACACCTAATTTATGGATTTCTTTGTTGAAATTTCATATTTGTGACATGTTTTGAAGGAAAATAATTTAGCGGATCAATTACAATCACCGTGTATTTGTTTGCAAAAGAAATTTCTCTTAGGGTATTATGAGTAAACAAACCATTCTGAGAATTATATAGAATGGTGCTTTCGGAGAGTAACAGTCACGCCATCCGCTTCCTAAGCTTGTAATATTTCAAGGACGAAGTTTGTTAAGCGTTTATCTTCTGTCAAACAATGCAATTGCAAACTGTCGATTCCTTTCATATCTCATATAAGTTTAATTGTATACTCTTAGTTTGCGTTAGACATTTCGTGAGAGAAGACTTTCATCATTAGATTTTCAGTTGTGTAAACAGAAATGGGAATTACATTTCTGTTTTAATAGTTGACCAGGTTTCATTTTCTTAAGAGATATGAATAACTTTTTTTTTTTACTTGAAGTATACTGAAAGAATAATATTGACAAGCTATGATCACTATTGTTAACACAACATATTCAGCTAACAGTCTGTTAGCTGAATATTTGGTGTCTATATTCAAGTTATTTCTAGATGGGCGCAGCGCTTACCTAGAAACAGTTATTAGTTGTAGAACATTTCATTTTATTACGCATTAATTGACGATATGCAAATTTTCGTATAACACCAATAAAATATTTTATTAAAATTATCTATATTTTATAAAAAAAAATATAGCTAATTAAGATGTCCTCTGTGAACAGACCGTCAGTTATTGCCATCCACTACTTAAGTACTATAAAATGAATTATGTCTTGAGTTTGTTTTAAGATAAACTATTAAAACAAGATACACAAATATTCATCATAAACGGTATGGTGGTGCACTGAAATATTATTATTTTTTTATAATTTCTTCTGAAATCTTCATCTTACCGTGTTTTCGAAAGGAATATTACACTGATTTATTTAGTTTATTAAAAAAATACATGCTTCAAACGGATGAAGAACACTGCAGGGAGCTGTTCTATAATGCGGAATTAATAAATAAATACAGTAAAATATATTTGTGTTTTATATCATTCAAATCTCGCAATATCTTAAGGACCGCATTATCTACAGTGTGGATTCTACACTGTCCCTTCTCACGTTCCATTGTTATCCACCAAGTTTGAGACAAGACATTAATTACTGCGATATTATATTACAAGCAAAGATGCGAATGCACTTATCTAGTCATCCTCACTTTTAATGTATATACTCTATATGGATTAAAGCACCGGTTGTAAGCAATCCAATTTATTCGTTTTTCAATCCAAAATCTGATATATAACTGCAAACGGTTTTTTATACTGATTATACAAAAATATGCTCTGCACATAACCGTTGGCCGTATAAGGTATTGCAGGGTCATCAATAAGCATAAAATGACTAATAAATAGGGTATATCTAAACTCGAAAATTTAGGCTCCCTCTTGGGCAGAAGATGCAAACTGCCTTAGGCGGTTCATGATTTATACCTATAGAATTCTTGGACCCACTATCACCACGTTTTCCATATTTCTTCTTTTATGGGAGGTTTTGACCTTTTTGCCATTCTCTTGGATAATAGAACGAACAGTCGCCCACTTCAGGTGTTTTTAGACAATTTCTTAGAGGAAATCAAGATAGTAAAAAGTAACAAAATATAATTCTAAAAATAACAGAGAAACAGCTAAAACGTTTCTTAGCTCTTGTAACCGGATGGTCATCAACTTAGTCAATTCAGGAGACAGGTGCTTGTCTGGGGAGGGGGGGGGTATAACTTTTGGATAGTTGAAAAAAATGTAGTTGAAATAACATTTGTAGAAGGAATATGGGGCTAGAAATATAAAAATTGAGGTTTGTATTACAAAAACATGAATGCAATATGAAAACGAGTGGAAATACATTATCACGCGCTGTGTTAAGAATGTGTTTTGGTGGAAAAGGTGCGTTTTTTTTTTAATCGTCAAACAGTACTTTTGCCGATATAAAAATGTTTCGACCACATCACCAAAACAATAGCTTGTTCGATCCCCCCCCCCCCACGTCTCCGTAGCGCAGTCGTAAGAATGATCGTGTCTTTTATTGGAGACCTAGATGTTAGAATCTTCTTCTTCTATGAAGGGTAGGGGGGAAGAGACATTTATAAGAACTTCCATCTGAAAGAGTCATCCGATCAGCTTTACTATATTAGTACACCCGAAATCGTCCGTGAGATTGATTGAAGATGAATTGGGGATGCCAACATCAACTGTGCACAACATTTTGACCGAGCGTTTGGGGCTTCGTAAACTGAATTCGCGATTTGTTCCCCACAAGTTGACTGACGACCAAAAAAATGTGTCGAATTGAACAAGGATTCAAACTTCCTTGAAACGATCATTACTGGTGACGAAACGTGGTGTTTTGAGTATGAACTCTTTTTGAGTATGAGTGCTGAGTGGTGACCACCAGAAGAGGGGCATCCGAAAAAAAGTCGCTTGGAGAAGTCAAAAGTAAAGAAAATGCTGATTTGTTTCTACGACTCCAAGGGCATTATCCACAAAGAATTCGTTACGCCTGGCCAAACGGTCAATGGTGAGTTTTATCTCGAAGTTTTTGAAGCGATTGATAGCGAAAATTCGTCGCGTACGGCATGAGTATCGTGATGCAGGCAGCTGGTCACTTTTGCACGATAATGAACCATCTCATCTTTCGAACATTGTAAGACAGATAGTCCTACCACCTCCGTATGAGACGGAGGTGGTAGGACTATCCCTCCCGGACACTTCGGGTTGTCATCTCGCACAATAAACAAACCAGACAGAAGAATACACATAATTTGATAGGATTAACCTCCCTAACTGAAGCACTATCAGTAATAAACCATTTATGATCTTAACAACCCTTGTAGAACCCTCTATAGACTCCAGAAGATTCTGGAAATCAGTCCACTATAGAGTGGGCTGCAAGCGGAATATTCCTGAATACATCGTTGTGTAGTCGGTATTGACTGCATAAAGATATTACTCGCGTTAGATGGGTATACTTCAATCGAAATACAAGAGTAACAGTTCGGGTCAACTTGCCATCCATCAGAGGATGTATCTGATTAAAGGTTGTCTTTCTTAAATTATCAACTTTTCATGAATTGCACTGTGATCCTCGTAGTTTCTCCCAGATGATGGTTTTCTATGCCCAGGATGCATTACCGCAGTTTTCCCACACTTAGAATCAGAATGATCAGTGCGTAGTTTATTGCTACAGCGGTGTATTACTGCTTGTTATGGGCATTGTGTAATTTTCAAGATTGACGAGCCGGATGTTCAACGGTAACTTGTGCGTGACAAAATTGCACAGTGATGCGGAATGAATACGGGAGCATTTGCCGCCAATCTGCACCTCGGCTGCCGCCGAGCTGGCACGTGCGCCTATATACCGCAAATGTAAACAGTGATGTAGTCTAAGCACAGTGGATTTGTCTGTAGACTGCATACACAAAACGTGCAGTTAGATTTGACCCAATATATGTAACAGTGCATTGTGGGTAAAATGAATGGTTTTATTGATTTACAAAATATTAATTTCTGGAAAAATTTCAAAAAGAAATCAGTTAAATTTCTTTAAACTGTGCGTAATACCGTACTGTACTTAGATATAATAATATCTAAAATATTATTATATCTTTGATATAAAAGCGACCTTTATATGTTCCTCAATTAGTATAGTTTTGAAAAGATTCATTAAATTATTCACTTTAAGATGCTTGTCATAAAGTACTGATAACATTAAAGCACTCCAGTGTAATGATATTAGCTTTTACTATGAGCAATAAATTCCCGTTTACGTGTGCAAACTACTAACATCCATCTTTGACAATAGTCACTGTGGAACACTTTGTATGATATGCATTCTATTATTTAAGATGAGAATTTCGTATTCATTGCTGTCTTCATATGAAGGGGAGTATATTGACATTTCCACGTACTGTTTCAGTCCATGGTTTACTTATAAAAGTTTATAACGACAGAAAGTAGGGAAATGCTTTTGGGGAGTTATATTCGAACGTCTCAGTTCTGACAGGTCATGCTTTTATATCACAAACATTTTAAGATTACAAATACGAGTGAGAGATGAATTGATGAGTGGGAGGGACACACATACACATCAGTCTTCTTCTGACTAGACATGGGTGGAGAAGATAATGTGAAATAAATAGCTAATCAGAATTCTAGTCAATGTGTGGGCAATTTTACGTTTCAAAAATGACAGAAAGGCAATCTTTTGTAAGGTACGTTGCATTAAAACATTAATTTATGTTTTCCATTGCAAAGGCTTCAAAAAATCAGCCTACGAAACTATTTATGAATAAATAATTAAAATACTACGTTTTCTATATGCAAAAGTAATTGTTCTTACAATAATTTGCTGTAATTATTGTACTTTCAGTTACGAGAGGTATGGTATATAAATGGTGTTCCAGGAAGAACAGCCATTTGTTGTTTATGATGTTAAAAACGGTGGGAAATTCTAAGGGTAGTTTTGTTATAGTCATTGGTAGCATAAATGATGCCTAAACTGAAGTAGACAACAAACGAATGTTGATAGTCTGCAGTAGATAAACGAAGATAACATCTCTTATGCGACATTTTAGAAATAAATCAAGTAGTGAGAGCAGAGGAAATTATTTTTATTGTCACGGATCATCAGCCCTCATACATCGGTCCGACCAGCTTTAACTAATAAGCAGCAGGTGGCAATATCTTGTCAATACTGTATATACACGCAGCCTTAGGGCTTGACGCATGCGCAAAAACACTCTTTACAGTTTTTTTCGGGCTTTCAAAATTACAACTGGTAAAGGAACTCCCAAATCGAACTTTCAGTACGGTGCAATCTTGTTACATTCATTCATTCATTCTCTCTCTCTCTCTCTCTCACACACACACACACACACATCGAATCATCGACTATCTGTCCAGAGCGAGGAGTGGAACGTGAAAAAGAGGAACAAACTACCTTTGAGAGCGAATACTCTTCGCCCCCCCGCGTGTCCGTTTCACTGGGGACAAGCGGTCAGCTGAATATTGTTTATTTGCGAGCTTGTATAGAGTGGATAGGGTGCGACTAGAGGTCCTATCATTGGCCGGGTTGTTGTCATCGAGCCAAGGTGTGCAGGCGGAGGTATGTTGTGCAGAAACGGAGAAGCGGCCGTCAGTCCGAAACCGAACGTGGGAATCAGTGGACGCGCCGCCATTCGCAACTTCTCGATCTCCGCTTCCTTCAGTCTCTTTTCCTTAGCCCGACGGTTCTGAAACCAGATCTTTACCTGCGTCTCGGTGAGGTTCAGGGAGCTGGAGAACTCGGCTCTCTCTGCAATTGACAGGTACTGCTTGGTACGGAATTTGCGCTCGAGGGCCAGGAGTTGCTGTGTAGTGAACGGCGTCCTGGGCTTACGATTGCTCTTGTGTTTCCGGAGTTGGCACTTCATAGCGGGCAGCTTCGGGGGCTCTCCAGGTTCTAGCAGGAAAAAAAGAAGAAAGATAAAATCTACAGCACATATGATGGATTTCATTTTCTACATTCATTAAAAATGGATCCAATAATATTTAAACGTGCATTGAATAAAAATAAGAAAGCGTCATTTGTGATAATATTTGTGTAAATGATTGTTATTTCCACTACTTTTCTTAATTGATAATACAATAATTTTCACTAAATCAGGATTCGTATTGAGCTAGTAAAATTGTGCATTGTTTTGGACAAATATAATTTGAAAAATGTCTTTTTATAATCAAGCAGTTGTAAAAAATAATAAAGTTCAACAAAATTCTCCCCCCCCCCCCCCCATCTTCTTGTTGTAGGATTTCAATTTTCTAACTGAAGCAGTTATGAAATTTTGTATAACTTTGGGAGGAGTACATCCAACTCATGTTACTTTCACAACATCTGTATTTAATATTGAATAAAACTACTTCTACAGTTTGAGTGAATGAATTTGCCTTTTGAAATGACTAAACTTTAAGTTGAACTCAGCTGAATCATAGTGTACCAAAAGCGACTGAAATGCTGAACATAATGAAACTGAAACCATTTCTATCTATTTCCCTCACTAGCCAAAGTTGAAGTTGAATGAATGACTGAATGAATGAATGACTTCAAAATATTTGGAAATAGCAAAACTCCGTTTGGAAACATAAATGCAACTTTCGTCTGTGAAAAATGTAACCTTAATAAATACTATAAACTCATGAAATAAATCCTCATTCAGGGAGTGGAATTTTAGTGGTAAATACTGGGATATCTCGATTTTAACTGCTCTAAACCGACCATCTTTTAAAAAATAAAAGATGACGTTTTAAGATAAACGTATTCATAAGTAACTAGTGCATTCAGACTTTTCTTATATATGAAAATTAAAATACAATTCTGGTTTGGATAGATATGTAGGCTTGAGGTTTATCATTGCAAGGAAAATTCCTGAGATGGAAGTGCAAACATCTCTGGAAATATTAATGAAGTTAGTCACTGATCTCTTTCACTGCTAAGGAGGATCGCTTGCAATCTAATGGCAGTAGGATTGGATTTACTTCTCTCATGACGACCAGTCCATGTTGAAAGAGTGTATATTTGTATCGTTAAATGTAAATGAGAGCCATCACAAACATCCATGCCAAGGTGAGATCGAAATCGGTAGCTTTTGACTGGAGAGCAGATACTCTTAACCACTCGCCAACCAGGGAGGCTACGAAACAATAAATTTCAAAATTCAATTTGAGGAGAGCCCCCATAACTCAGTGGGTATAGACGAAGCCATTTAGTGGGAAAGACCTAGGTTCGATTCCCATCAGTGACGTGAGGAACCTTTATCTTGTCTCTTTCGACGAAAGGTGAGTTAGCCCGTCTCATACGGAGGTAGGGGGTTTATCACCCGGAAACTCGGGTTTTTCGTTCCCCAGAACAGGCAAACCGGCTCCGTGAACACACGCATCTACAGACATAGGATACTCCTGAAATAGGGGTGACCGACCTATTCCGTGGGATTTCCGGTTTCGAATTCGTAATATGCGATGAAGCTAATACGTAACAGGCCGCTAAACCTAATACGCAAAGGAAGAAGAAGTAGAAAATCCAAGGCGAAAAACAAATCAAGCATATCGTCTCGTTTCGAATTCTATAACAAACCTTCGATTCTATTTCTGAGGTAGATCAGTTGTTATCGACGATTCCATTTGACTATAAACATTTGGTTCGAATCTCGCCTAGAAAGCGAACATCGGTCTCATACCGACTTGGAATATTTCTTCATCTCTTAAACAGACTAACCATCTAGAAATACACACACACACACACACACACACACACACACACACACACACACACACACACACACACACACACACACACACACACTTAGCAGACATAATTCACGGACCTCATAAGCTTTAGTTGTTTAGGCCATAACTGCAAACAAAAACTTATTCTTAGGTATAACCCTCAAGACGCATTCCTTCTAAACTCCCCACTTTCTTTATGTTTTGTTAATATCAACTTCATATGCTCATGTAGTTAGAAATATAGCGTAGTAACGCAGAAAGTTGTCTTCTTGAATACGGTATATATAAAACTGTGTGTGTGTGTGTGTGGACGTATTTCACTTCACCGAGTGTATATAAACAGGTGGCTATTTGCTATTTGACAAGGAAAAAGCACATTAACACTTTACAATCAAAAACTACAACTTTGGTCTAGTGCAGCATATCGGAAACTCATAATGCAAATGATAAAATAGAAATCTGTTTTCACTTTATAAGTTTTAGACAGTGCTGAGATTTTTTGGAAAGATTCCACATTGTGGAAAACCTTTCTCTCACAGATGGCAGCCTAGAATATTTGTTTATACTGTTGTTCACCCTTCAACCGCTTTGACTTCCGACTGACATGAACATCTGGACCTACGGCACTCATTCAGGCCCTGCTCAACAAAGAAAAAAAAAAAAGATCTCAGATATCATATTTGTTATTTGTTGGGATAAACAAGCCCACTTGGGGGGGGGGCTGCTCTGATCCTGTTCTAAATCAAAATCCTTTTAGCAGTAATCACTTTTTCTACATATTAGACCAATACCATCCCCTTCTTTATTATAAGAATGAAATGCATAATCTACGTAGTGCCTTCAGAGTAAAATTCTGTTAATATTTGTATTATATTTAATATTCGAAAGCCAAACATAATATGTAAAAAGCATCAGTTGATGCCTTTTATAGACGTAAACATACAAAAAAAAGCTTATATTTTATAAGACCATAACCTTCCACAGAACGTGTAACCTAAAACGTAATCTTTGATTAAGAAGTGCTAGTTACGTTATCGACCCTGAGATAAAAGGAAATACCGCAGGGGCTTAGACGTGTCATTTTTCATCTTACATTCTTCTTTTTTGAGAACGTAGGCACCAGAGAAGAGCTCAACCGCCTTGGTTATTTGTTATGTCAAGTTACCCAACTTCAAGGCTACGAAAAACCAGCTTTATTTTCATAATCTTACACCGTGAGAGCATCTTAACATTAAGAAAGCGGTATATTTTTCAAAACCTTTTTTGCTTTTTTAAAAATCTTCTTTTTATAACCATCAAATCAGAAAGTACGTTTTTATCTTTATCTTAGAATTAAGCTGATCATCAATGTGTTCAGTTAGATTAGACTATCTTAATAAATGCAAGAATTTGCTTATATCGGTGTGTGCAGAAGCTTGAAAAGGTCAACTTGATTTATTGGAAATACTCAGCTGATACAGTTTTATTAGGGACTATCGCGAATATATGAAATACAATCATTGCATATCACACTCTTTCGGAATAAATGATCACTTCCTCTGATCCATGGTTTCTAACAACTTTTTTTTTTTAATTTAGATTTTAAAAATTGAAGACTTCGATAGTGCTACGTAGTCACTTGTTTTCCAAGAAACTGTATCTACATTAAGGTTGGCGAAACATGAGATAAGTTGGCAACTAAACAGAACTCATATGAATTGCATTATGTTTACAAACGGTGTCGCGACTTATCAACAGCATACATACTAATTCAAAAAATTAAGAATGCCACATATCTTCAGAATAAGGCTTCGTCATTCTGTTTCTTCTGGTATGACCCTAAACACTTCAAAAAATTTCTTAGAATATTGTATTAATTCAATCTTAATAACCAATAATACATCGTTAGGTCAAACACTGACGATCAGTATTATAGCCATCATCGTTGTCATTCACCTTCAAACAAGTATGATTTGACTTCTCTAACCCAAACATAAGTGTGGACACTGCTGATTAGGACGTATGCGCGATTCAGGAGGCAGATTGTTAAGGAATGTGCAATTTTGATTCTGCTTTCTTATGTTCGTTCCTCAATTTCCGTGGTGCATCAAATAGTTTCTGAAGATGTACAGTCAGAGAGTTCCAACTATTTATACCCATGTTACATTTCTTTGTATTCGCCTTGAGGTAATTCCTCAAGGTTTCTTCGTTTTATTTTTGGGCTCCCTTTGGAGTTCCGAGATCTGTTTCGGAAGTTGGGTATTTGGCATAATGATTATACTGGCAACCAAGCGAAGTTGGTGATGGGTAATTATTGCCCTTAATAGTTGTGCAGTTAGTTTAGTCAAAACAATAATGTTAGTGTGCCTGTCTTTTCACCGAATTTTGATGATTCTTTAAAGACAGCATCAGTATCGGACAGCAGTATTTTCCCAGATATTTCAAGTGCCTGCGGTATGTGGCCAATGTGAAACATTGGCCACATACATACATTATCAATGCTATAAAACTCACCTCCCACTGAAATCGGCATGTTGTACAAAGAAATGATTTAAGCTTCTTATACTACAACACGTTTTCACATAGTTTTCAGCGACTATGGAAACAGCAATAGCATAATCTCAAAAAAGTAACTTCGCAGAATTAGGTTTAATGACCTCACTGTCAGTATCAGTCAGTAAATCTGTGGCTGAAATTCGCTTTACTTATTCATATTTTCGGATAAAATTCACTCGCACGACATCTTAGAAATTTCAAATTCTTCTGGTATCCCTCTCACAGTCTCGATGACTCTCGAGGAGGGTCACTTTCTTTCCTCATCAAATCGACGAAACCATCCAAAGATCTGTGTATACATTAGGTCCTATTTTTTTGTTGACATAGCTGATTACTTGATAATATCGTAAATGCAAACAAGGCGCTTCGTAATTTGAAACACTGCAAAAAGTACCAAGTAACAAAACTTTGATTTACAAGCTCATCACTAACACATCTAGCAGTGGTCGGCGGCCCGGTTTGCTTAGACTTGTACACATATGCCCTACTGTGTTATGCATGTAGGCGAATGTATATACTTTTTGAAAATGCCTCGTTTAAATACCAGGCATTCAGAAAAATTATTATTTTTTTGTATCGTATATGCAAATATGAATTAATATTTAAGTAAAGAATGGAATTTATTAAAGGAGTAATTTGTATTATGTACCGGAATTCTTTTGGAAAGAATTCCATTATCTAACTGTTCTAATAAAAGATACTTAGAGTTAGCTGTACGACTTTCTTTTAGGAAGCGAAAGTTCTATGTCAGATAATAAAATACATAACGGTATTAAAATTATATAAAAATAAGTATACTTGGACACATCATTATATTTCAGACACGTATTGCACTCAGTCAAATAATGTGTGTGAACCTTCCTTCGGTCCCCGATCACACTTTATACCTACACACACACACACACACACACACACACACACACACACACACACACACACACACACACACACACACACACACACACACACACACAGCTGGCAAGGAAAATAGACGCAGCTCATTGGCTTAACTGCACTATATCACTGCCGACCTCCTTACCACACTCACTCACAGAGGGGGGGGGGGGGTCCATTGCCAATTGAACACACCAACTCATTGAAGTATCCTGCAAACCAAATCAGATTTATTTTTCTCTGTCAATTCCGACTAAGAAAATATATAAAGTGATCATATGCCACAACCATATGTAGGTTAATTGCGCTACTTGCCGAAAATTCTCTTGTAGACAATAAACAATGACGTTTTCCAAGACAATTCAGGTCTACAGTAATTATCAAGGTGGTGTAGAGATAAAATTCATATCTCACCTACAGACATTCGCAAACATTCATAGCCATAGTAGGATTGTACCCCACAGCCTGTTGTTAGAGAGCTGATACGTTAACCCTTCCACCAATAAGGACGACGATGATTTCAGTGTTATTTATCCTTATTCGGATCCGTCAAGAAAACATTTATGGATTCCTTGTCGTGTAAAACAAGGCACTTTAGTTTATTTATTTATTAAAAATTTAATTACTGTGGTTTACGTGTGTATGTTTAGTTAGTTACACTTTAGTTTGGATAATAAAATAATTATGAGCCCGATAACTTGATGTCATTTTAAGTCGTAACAGTTTCATCTATTAGTATGCAGAACAATAATCTTGCCAATGTTTTTTTGGTAAGGAATTCGTGCACAGAAACATAATTCTTGCGGAATAGATCGGGGATTCTTAGTTCTTGCCGATCACCTTGCATTTTATCCTCCTGTGCTTGTTGATGAATGTTTCCCAATTTCCAGCACGATAAAAGGTCCCTACGATTTTGAATTTGGAAAGCAAATGAAATATTTCAGTTCTGCTTATTGTTCCATTTCTGAAAGCAAGTTTATAATTCTGAAAGGTTTCTGAGACAGTTTTAGCCACTTGATGTGAACATCGTGGAAAATAATAAAAACTGTGATATCGGGAGAAAGAGAAATCCGAAAATACACGTTTATCATATCTCGTAAATATTAACCTAACGACATCTAGAACATGACGAAATAAGCTGCCTATAGGTGATAAAATGTCATGAACGAAACAGAAACAGGTACTGACCGCCCCTTTTTCGTATTCCAATCTCATCGCCTAAAGCGATACCAGAGGCACGAAGTGACCAGAATTACGACTAATCTCGAAACAGAACGGTGAAAACTTACGTTTTCTCCATTTCATCTGCATAGGATTTAAGTTACTTCTTTCAACAGGTTACAACATTCACCAAGATGCTGAGCAAAATTATTGCATTTTTCCAGGTATAGATGTATGTTTCGGTGTTTGAAATTAGTTTCTGATGTACTGCGCTTGTTCTCCATCTGGTTTGCCTGTTCTTCAAGAAGTAAAACTAAGATCGCCTAACGTGTGTTAGGTAATATTGAAATGTCAATATAAATATCCACCCATTGATCCCCAATTGTATTTGAACCCTAGTCTTTCCTGGTTCGAAGCTTCATTCGATTACTTCCGTGTGATCCTATCGACTGTTCTACACTGGCAGGCAGTGTCCGTATGCGACAGTTATACGGCATATACAGTACCTATTAAGTTTATACTTGAAACCTAATGATATCTGCTTCGATGACTTTCATGTCATTTTGTTACACAACTTGTTTGTCTAAGTGTACCGACCTGGAGAGTCCAACAGCGGTGGACTCTCCAGATAAGTACAACGATAATGTTTTTAAGACTCCAGGGTAAGTGCATGAAACGATATTTCATATCATTCCCAACTTCAGATTTATTTGAAGCGGTAATCACATGCCTTTAGGATATCTAAGATTCTGATTCTGTACAAAGTTTTTTTTTTGTTTTTTTTTTTTAATTAACAGTACTTTATTTGTACGCAGAATCTTTGAGCTTTCTTTGAATAAACAAATAATGTGCATCCCCAATTTATTTTCAAAGAAATTAGGTTTATCTTTTCCTTCCAGCATTACTTGACTTCAAAGATAATTATATAAAATTTGGATTACATTTCGAATATTGATCTTCTCACATCTAAGAGAATGGTTCCTTGAGCAATCCAAACTTTAATAAAGCTCTATAAATTTTCTCGATTCCGTGAAGATGGAGAAAGTTAAATTGATAAATTGATCATTCATCCCTTCCGTTACTGATTCAGTCCATTTATATCAGAGATTTGATTTCGATCGAATTCATTTGCAACAGCAATTCCCGTAACATTGTGGATCAGAATTAGCTACACTCTCGTTGTTTTCAAAATCTGTTAAGATTTCTCTATCCAGCAGACGTGACTTGTGCTGTTCTTGAGTAACTGTCCTTTATATTTAGTTTCAAAATAAACCAATAAATACATTCGCTTATGATTGGCAGAATGCTCTCGAAGAACTTTTTAAATTATTACCGGATAATATTTATCCACCATTAGGAGGGGTAACGATAAGCTAAATCAGTGAACAGTACTGAGTAAATGTACGAAATGAATGTTGTCAATGCGATGCAGTGCAATAGTTTCGCATGCCTTAAAACAATGACTGCTTTCGGTATAAGATACCTGAAACGAACTAATATAAAAGGAGATGCGAAGTTCCCTATTGTCCATACATATTGTTTCACACTTTGATTTTAGGACTGTTATTATCACACAGTCAATTTGGTTCTAATTGGATCCTTATCGGCAAATAAAGTTAGGGTTGGTTGATTAAAATGACATTTGAAAATACTAAAGTGTATATATAATACAATGTACAGCATAAGCATAGCGCGTGTTCTCTTGCCGAGTTTTCTATTTTATGGGGAAAAACACACGAATTTTCTGTGGTAAGAGGGGATTTTGCTAATTTTTGATAAAGGCAGCCTACTCCCCTTTCAGCTGTAAAATCGTTGTTGAAGTTTCTTGCGTCATAGTTGGAATTCGAACCCAGCTCTTTCCAACAGATGGATAAAGAGAGCATAACATCTTCGCCACTGAGCTAAAATAGACAGGCAAAAAACAATAGAAGATGGGCAAAAACATTGATGGCCGACAAATAGACAAAGAGAATCAAGAGCCTTTCTCATGTCATAAAAAAATTCTATTTCCTATAGAGAACTGCGTTTTTTATTACAGAAGTTCAATATCAAGGCAACTCCCGCGTAGAAGGTGATATTAATATTAAACAATAGTTATTAACTCGGACCGAAACTTCATTTTTTTGATTTTTGCAGATTCTTTTGATTTTTAGCATAGCGATGATCTTTCTAAAAGATAGCTTAGTATCCTTCCTTCATAAGTAATTTTAATTAAAATGCTAACTTATTTGTATTCAGATCACATGTCAATAATCGTCATCATTCTCTTGTATTTTGACTGTCGACAGAACTCATCTAAGAATAAACTACAAGTACTATCAAGAATGCTATCAAACACTTCAGTTGCTTAATTTAAATGTTAGTTTGCCTTTAATTGTCGTCATGTAGCCACAATTGTAATAGCCTGATCTAAACAACAAACAATTCTTCTTCAATATATTCGCAAAGTTCAGTTTGTTCTTTTTTCTTTTCTTTGAAAGAGAGATTTCGGAATTAGATATAGCAGGAATATGACTGTGTTGGTTCCATGATTTCAATCTTTTTCAACCTTCACCTAAGTCCAACATTCTGGCTATATTGGATATGATCAGCACATGAGGATTACAATTACAACTTTAGGTATATATATCTCTAAATTGCTTAAAGACATTAAAAAAAAAAAAAGAATGCATGACGTTACTGCTTTTGATATCCTTAACGCATTTTTCTTTATATCCTTTATTTTAGAATTGTAGTTTTCAAAGAGGTTCTTAAAATATTTTAGTGGATTTGCGGAAATTCCATCATAGCTGATGCAAAAGTACTGATTTTAAAAAGTAATAAAATAATTTAAAAAAAACATTTATAGAAACATTCCATTTTGTTTATTCGGCCCTCGGTACTGATATCTTACAGAAAACTGTTTTCTCTTTTATGATTTATTTTATTGCGGTAAACATAACATAATTCATAAATATATTATTCAGCAATTAGATTACAGTTTTTATTAGTCATAAATACACAATTTTATTGCTACTGTGCAAGCGAACATATAACTGAAAGAAGAAACCTTCCAGGAGAAAGTTGGATAAACAGAAAATATCGATTAATATAAAAAACAGGAGAAACAGTATGTGTGTGTATATATATATACACACACACACACACACACACAACTCATTCTACCCAGGCTATTGACTTGAACAGAATGTTGTAGCATTTTAAATACTTAATATTATCTTTATTATGAACATTTGCATTAAGGAAACGAATCTTATAATAATAAACAAAAATAAATTAGCAACTTGGTAAAGATATGAAACTTCCTAAAAGTTATCACTGTTCCAATTATTATAATTGTCAATAATGTATGGGTTAATTCTAACAGCAAAGAGTTGTCATAAAGTCAGGCGTGACTCATACGCTACTATCTGATAATCAGCCTCAGCAACCATTTGAACAACGTCGGCAAAGGTGAACGAGGGATGGGTGGGTGGGGGGAGGAAAAAGGATAGGAGAGTCAAATTTGTCAAGGAAACGTAGAATAATGAACATACCTGTAACGAGCCAATAGCATCTAATCAGGCTTATTGCCCAAACGCACGCAATCTACCATGTTCAACGACATCAGTGTAGTATTCGTTTCCAGAATCAACATCTTCATTTAGTGAAGCCAGTGCCCCCTTCCTATAGTTCCGGTAGGGCAAAATAACCTCCTCTGTTTCCCTCCCTTTAGGCGAGCATGCAAAGTCCTAATTTTAGTAGCGTCTACAAATATCAGAGCGCCTACCGACCCGATGGTTTGAAATGGGGGAAAGGAGGGGAGAGACTACTGCGAGAGTTAACAGGCTTACACACCTTCTCGTTCAATGGCGCCACACCCCTCGCCGGAACGTGCGTTTCCTCTGCAAGGCCGCTGGCTTCACACCTCGTGCTGATTTGAGGAAACAAAAGCCGTTGGCTAAATTGACCCTGTTCACGAAACTCGGTGTCGGCTGTCAAAGCAACGATTGAGTTGTTCTCTTGGAGACAGTCAGAAAGCTTGTAGGAGTGTAGGGGGAAGTAGATTTGTAATGAGTAATGGAAACTAAGCCCTCAGAAAATAGAAACAGGGAAATGACCTGCATGCTTTACTAGAAATTAATGACAGAATGAGATCTGAATGAAGAAGCATTCCCCCCCCCCTCTCTCTCTCTCTCTCTCTCTCTCTCCAGATAGTCGAAATAGACTCTTTCAATAGATTACAGCTTCTTCAGGTTATCCATGTAAAGTACAACGAAAAATTCGGAATTATATACTATAATATTTTCTTATGACTTGTTCCATCTTGCTTTTCCAGGTTCTCGCACAAGTTAAGCCATTTCATTAAAATAAATAAATAAATAAAAGGAAGAAGAAAACTTCTGCACTTGTTCTGGATAATATTGTATTACATACTGTACTTTTACATTGTATTATCCAGTATACGTACTTACTACAGACAGATGTAGCGTAAAATAAACCTTGTTCAGGATAGGTTGCATTTAGTATAAACACGATAAGTACAGGTATTATATTTGAAACAAGTTAAATACATTACATACTTGTTCGGTATTCTGTTATAGTTAACTTGTTCAGGATATAATATTCTATAATGTATTCCAATCCTGTGGCTTTTAGCGCTTTCCGAATAAAATTCATATAAATGCTTTCCCAGCGAGCATCTGATCGATCGCTGCAAAGAATCCTAAACCTATCACTCCCAAAGAAGCGGACTTAAACGAGAAGACTCGTGGAGATAACTATCTACTGGTTGGCGTGTCTCCCAACAACTATTTACCTACAGGTATTCATCATTCGTATCACGCTATGTATAATCAGGTGATGGCGGTGGATACAAGCTTATTGAGTATCTGTGTTTAATCTCCTTAGCTCGCATGCTGTTAGGTCGTAGGTAGAGTGAGGTTTATCGCCTGTAGACAAACTGCTATAAATAGCAGGTCAGACCTATATTTCTCTGCATTTCTCTTGTTTTCTGGCTTTTCTTCTCATTTAAGATAATGATTGAAATAACAGAGGAATAAAGGATGAAGCGATTCTGAATATATCATTTGTTACTTTCTCCTACTTCTGGGTGGCCTCTGAAGTACAGTTGGTTTCGACGATGTCCTCTGCTTACAAAGCCCAGAGTTGTAATCCTATTTAGCACATAAAGAACCATCCTAAGTTTTCATTATTATTATTATTATATATATCTTTCTTTTTCTTCTACGTCACCTGAAAGTAAGTTACTGGTCTCATGTAGTGGTGAAAAGATTTTTGTTCTTTCAGGAAACCCGGGTTTTTCATTCTAGAAAACAGGCAAACCCTCAGATACAGGACACTGGCCTCGTAGCATTTGTGGTTTTAGCTGTAATTCTAAAACAACATTCGCTCACTTAACTTGAATTTACACTACGCATACGATTCAGAAATTGTGCGCGCGCAAAATAAAAATTGTATTCATTTTTACTAAAGACTGAATAATCTTCAGTGTTGTACCTGAGTGAAATGTTTCAGTTATATTCCCATTGATACTTCAGATTGAAGGGGCATTTTTGAACAAAGTGGAGTAATGATCTATTGGGAATTGGGATTCGATTCCACTGCTTACAAGCCGTAGGACTTGGGTGCTCATCCCACCGTGGGTGTAAGTATTACTGAATAACTTTTAATTGGGAGAGAAACTCATTTTCTGGAATGAGACCACCAAGGGGGGGGCTCGTGCATAGGCACCGCGGAACTGTAGCATCCCCAATTTTTCTCGATATATAAATATATTTATTAATTTATTTCTATTTGCTTGTAATATTTAATTTTATCATCAACAATCCTCTTATTTTGTATAAAAAATAATAAAAATCATCTTCTAGCACTTAGGAGGGCGAAGGACACTAGCAGCACTGTGTTTATTGCAGTGTCATATTGATACGCACGCAAGCATATGCACATCATAGTGAGACGTGAGCTATTAGCGTGATGCGGCACTGTCCGTCGTGCAGTTCCACTGTTGTTTATATGCAGTTTCGCCAATAGTAGAGTGTAGTGCTTATCATGTTTACTCCGTCTCTTTAAATATTTGGACATTACAATTAAAGACATAACATTTGTTATGGTTTTTGTTTTAGAACATTATTGGGGTTATGATAATTGATTTTATTTTTAAGTAATTTTGAATTATACCAAACTTATAATTTTATCGATAATAAACAATATTGTTTCATGATAATTTTTTACCACAATTTTGATATTTTATCCAAACACGTATACATAATCAAATTTTAGTCAAACTGTTAATTATGTAAGTGATATTTCTGTGATGAAAGAGTCCTCATGACAGAATTTCAGATGTTGGTGATCCTTCATTCCAAAATATAAAATACAATTTAAAGTTGTTTATTAAGTAACAGATTTTTGAATTAAAAACACCAACATAAGAAGAAGTTAAGGGTGTTTCAGCATATCATTAATGACATTTTCAAAATTCGCTTAAGATGTTTAAGATATAAAAGAAGTATCCTTCGCCTTGAGTTTATTAAAACTCGAATATATATCGTAGTTTCTAATAGCAAAATGTTCAGGTAATTAAAATAAGAAAGGAAAGAGACATAGCAAAGGCACCCTATTATTTCCTTTTCCAAAATAAATTCTAAATATGAGACAGAGAAGTGTCTATCATATATATATATATATATATATATATATATATATATATATACTTATTTTAGAACTTATTTTAGAACCTAAAATAAGTAGATTACTTATTTTAGAACCCCCCCCCCGTAACATTCTCCTGAGGATGTTGTATTGCTGATCGATCATAAACTCTTGGATCGGAATCCTGCAAGACACGAGGAGACTTTACAAATAAATAGTTTTTCAGTTGAAGCCAGGTTTATTTGCTCTCATATGAAGGTGGTAAGTTATCATCCCGAAAATAGACGACAATCTGTACTCTGGGGAGGCCCACGTTTAACCTAAATAATAGGCGTCTCACAAACCTTAGTTGCCTCTGTCATAATTCCAAGAAGCTAAATAATCCGTTTGTTTTAAGAAATTCTGTATGTGAAA
The DNA here is from genome assembly GCF_054136105.1 of Typopeltis vanoorti. Taxonomy (NCBI): domain Eukaryota; kingdom Metazoa; phylum Arthropoda; class Arachnida; order Uropygi; family Thelyphonidae; genus Typopeltis; species Typopeltis vanoorti. The sequence goes on from NC_143552.1 coordinate 38,874,133, forward strand.
TCCATAAACATTGTGTTTGTAGATGCCTGCATAAATAAAGACATCTGCAAACATGAGTTATTTAACACCTGTGGAGGAATTTATTCTTATATGCAATTCAAAAAAAGTTTGGTGATCATGAGAGTGGTACAGAACTATTGGTATGGAGTTTCCTCCCCCCCCCGTCCCTACTGGGGCGAGATGAACTCCCTAATAGGGGGATTAAGTATTTATGACTGTACATCCGTGTGTGTTCACGGGGCCGGTTTGCCTGGTTGCGGGATGGGATGAAAAAGCCCTACTATCCACTCCCAAGACCGGCTAACTTGGCTATGGCTGAGGAAAACCCTGAAGTTCCTCACGTTACCGACGGGAATCGAACCTAGGACACTCCTTCCCCTGGCATATGGTTGCGAAGCGCATAGCCACCAGGTTAACCGCGCTGACGTTTTTCTAATAATAACTAAAGATAGAATACTGAATAAGCCTTTAAAATATCACTTTATTTCACCCCTCGGGCACATTTTCAATTTGAATTCTGCTCAAGAAACATTATAAGCCTATATTGCATCGCTACTCTGAGTAGGCTAAAGGGTTTAATTGTGATACCCTCCTTGGTAAGTCAACGAGAATATTCAAACCATATATAATCATTATATATAATAATATATAATTCATTATATAATTCATATATAATTCATTATATAATTCATTATATATATATATATATATATATATATATATATATATATATATATATATATATATATATATATATATATATATATATATATATATATATATATTATTTCAACCGTCATCTCCCTCGTCGGGATCTGCTTACACACACACACACAGAGAGAGAGAGAGAGAGAGAGAGAGAGAGAGAGAGAGAGAGAGAGCTGTGAAAGCTAGATATTGTTTGGTGAGAAGGCAAATGATTGGTAAAAGGCCCTAGAAGGGGAATCTTGATTTTGAATTTCATTTTGTATTCGTTTATTTTAAGATGCGCCAAGTGAGAAAAGGGGCTTCTGCTTCATTTAATATAATAAGCCGAAAGGCTATTTTACCGGCGAAATTGTTAATAGAAAGGGGGATGGTAAATCCCTTTATGTTTTAATAGCCGGGTACGAAACTCGGATCGAAATCCATAGAGTTTCATGCCGAAAAAACTATCAGCAGGCCCAAGTGTAAATGATCACTTGGTAAGTACAACACCAGGGCAAATCCATGCAATGAGACCTCGAAAAAGGTTGAAACCGGTCTGGGTAGTGACCTCCTCTCATAATGTAAAACAGTATTTATACATCTCTTAGGAGCTGGCTTTTACATTATGAGAGAATATTAAAGTTAGTGAGGGATCTTGCTCCACCTTTACATGGAGTTGCCCTGGTGTTGTACTTACCAAGTGATCATTTACACTTGGGCCTGCAGATAGTTTTTTCGGCATGAAACTCTATGGATTTCGATGGATTTCGATCCGGGCTTCTGCTTCTTTTTCTGTCCAAAAAAAAAAGAAAAAAAAAACTAGATCCTTATCGATCGTGTCAAAAGTGCTCGCGGGAAAAAAGGGATAAATTTTACTTGGATCATAAATTGATGGATTCATCTAAATTATGATGACTGAAAAGGAATGATAGATTTATTCTCAGTGAATTATTCTTGTGAAATAAATAGTCTTAGTGGTGGTCTTAAGATGCCAATCTGTAAATTCAAAAGAAGTGTGAAAAATAATGTAAACCGCTATTCACTTTGGCAACATTAAGTCAATACCTGTGACTTATTGATTTAATTGCTTGCATGAATATACGGAGAAGCTGAACACACGGAGTTTGATTAAAATCGATATTAGACAGATTTAGTGACTTGTCTGATTATCTACAATTTTGTTTTATTCTTATCATTTGCATTACCTAAATTATCCAGTTCTTGTTGAGAATAGGAAAGATAGCTAAGCATGAAAAGGTCTAACAACTGTGGGTTCCCCAACCGATTGGTTATTTTTGCCTTCAAGACTTACTTGTCTATGTGCGTGCGTTTTAAAGCAGAAAGCAACTGAATTTTCGGATGCCATTTCCGTAAGAGACCACTAGCACACCTCAGTTGAAACTAAATATTTTTCCTTCCGTGTTAGATGGCCTACACACCCAGGTCTTTCAACCATATAATTTATGTACAAAGATATGAAACGGTATGCCTCAGCGTTGTACCATTCCTCAAACACTTTTAGTATGACTAAAGGTGTGAAATATTTTCCTGCGATTATGAATGAATGATGACGTCACTCTAAAAAAGAAACGTCAAATTGAATTGTCAGTTATGTGTTTCCTTTCCAGACCTGAAAGGCCATGACTACAATATTTAAATTCCTTGTACTGAAATAGACTTGCAGATTTTCAAATATGGGAATCGGATCACGAATACAATCCTGAAAGCGAGAAACACACTAACTAATAACGGCATATCTGGGATTTGTTTGGGTGGCAGTGAGTGAGGGAAGGTAATTCAAAATATTGACGAAGTATAATGACTTTAGCCATCTTAAATGTAGAGTTTGTTTTCCAGTATGATTATCTACATTGGAAATTCTTCTGTAATCAGTATTCCTGAAACAGTTCAATGTTTACTAGGCGTTTTACTACCTTCCTGAAAAATTGAAAAGCGGTTTTTTTAATAAAAAGGAGTATTTTTGTTGTATTATTTATTTGGATATGTGCAAATGCAACGAATTCGAAGTGAAAACTAATACTTTGAAACAGCATTTGGCAGCAGAAAAGAATGTATACGATAGTGCTGTCCAAAGGTGGAAGATAAAGAATCAAAATACAGCACAAAACGCAGAATCTCTTCCCCACCTAAGAAAGGTTGTGATCCTTTCGTAGGTGGGGTCCTATCTGGAAACCTTGGAAACCAAACATGAAACTTTTTTTTAAGCCGATTCACAACTCCAACAATTCTTCTAACAATTACGAACATCCACAGACATCAATGATCACAGTGCAATTAGAACTCACAGCCTGTTTTATAGAGCGGAAGATGTAACGAATCGCAAACCACGAGGGAAGAGTCAAACTCGAGAAAGAGACTAATTGTAGCAGTTGTAGTAGTTGACTAATGTTTCATCTCTTCTTTTCTTCTGAGTTTCATAACAGCAAAGCGAAATGAAATCAAAATTTTCCTGAAAGAAGTAAAATGCCCACAGAAGGGTAGAATATTCTCAGTTCTCAAGAGATATAATAGTGGATGTGTGTACAAATTGTATTCTATGATAAGCGCCTCTTCTGAAGACTGCGGTCGAAAGCTTTTTTGATTGGTTAAGATCGTTTAGCAGAACGTAAGACCATGAAGGAATTACAGTATGTATGTTAATTGAATGTAATAGGAAGAAACACCTTTCATCTCTATATTAGCTCGACACTAAATAGAGCTCTTCTGTATGGCCACTCAGGCTCCTTCGAAAGAGTGATATATTCCCGTTGGTTGCGAATACAACATTCGTATTACATCACGAAAGTGAAAATGTCTTAATTATAGCTTTTCGACAAAATTTGAATTACTCGTTCTTAGACAGGTTACAAAATGGCCAGAGAACATTGACTATGGGATGGCAAAAAAATTAAGTACCGTATGACAATAAAATACGTTTAGGAAAGCCTGCTTTAGCCCAATAAGTGAGAACCTCCGTAGCTCAGTGGCTATCGACGATGTCATTTGCTTAGAAAGATTTCGGCTCGAATTCAGTCCGGGATGCGTAGAACATTTATTAGGGCTCTTCAGATGAAGGTGAGAGAGAGAGAGAGAGTGAGTTATCCAATCTCATATGGAGGTGGTAGGGTTTTGCCGTTCGGAACCTCTGAATTTTCATCCAACAAAACAAATAAACCGGCCAGAAGATCACACGCAACTAACAGACGTAATACACTCCCTTATAACCTTAGTAGTTGTTTCGGTTCTTACTCCAAATGTCCCAATAATGCATGTAAAATAAGAAGCGATGTGTTCTTTCGTTTTTTTTTTTTTTTTTTTGTTTTCTTTGAGATCGAATCCCAAAGTAAGAAATGCCACAGATGTATATATTTCGACAAAGCTGAAAAGTAAGCCGAAATATTTAATCAGAATATTGTATATTATATTCATTCCTATAATCGATTTATATATAAATATGGAACTACAAAATAAAGAAAGGCACACTAAAATTAATGACCCACTGTAGCTTTTTAAATTGATGAGTACCCTTTTTGATTTAAGATTATTATCATGCTTAATCACCAGTATAACACCAGCTGAAATGTTCACTCCAAATGTATTACTTTCATGTGGGTGGGTGTCGCGTCAATAGACTATCGAGAACTTGGATTTCCAAGAAGGGTGTGTTAACCCCTCCATTCTATGTTTTTCAATCTTTATCATTATTCTGAGAAATATCATGTATTGTTAAATTACTTTGTTGCATTAAACGTTATTTCTACATTATATATTGCATTTAACAGACAAAATACACCAACATATCACACCATTAGCTGTCTCTCTGCAGCCATCTAGTTCGACCAATGTGGCCATTTCTTGGAAAGTCAACGATCCACTTGCCTCCAGTCAATGGTGTTTGCCCATTAGCGAAGATAATCTGGGCTCAATAGTGAAACACTGACCATTGCACTATGGACCACATCTTTTTAGTGTAGTTTTTGCACTAAAAACATCCAAATCACTATTCTTAAAAGTAGAATGAAAATAGTAACAGTGGGAAATCATCTTAGATAATAAATGAATTTCTTCGTCCATTGTGAGGTCCCGCCGAGGCTATTAGGATTAGAAGCATGACGATGCTTGAAGAAGTTCTATCTTTGGTCTCGATGGTAGGGTTTCCGGTTATTTAAACTATAGTCTGCCCAAGGATGTAATCCTAGTGTATTAAAAAAAAAGTTAACGTTGAACCAACAGAAAAATTTATTTCAAGCTGTTCAGATTGATTAAAAAAAAGTGCAGAATTTAGCATTCAGTTGTGACATCTAACAGCCAGGCAGTGAGTATCCGATTGATAAATGGAGATTATTATTTTCTTCTTGAAATTCGGTTAAAACAGTCCAAACGTCCTAACTGGCATGATATACTCCTCGCTTTTATATGTTTAGGTCATAATTTCAACGATACCCAGATACCAAGATATTACATCATTTGCTATTATTTTCATACATTTCCACGATTATCTCTACATAATATTGCAGAAGTATTGGACAATCGTCGATTTATTAATTTTTCGTATTCACTCCCATAGACTGGATATTAAAACTAGCAGAGCATCGGTTCGGATTATCTACAATTTTGGTTCATTAAATTAAATACTTGCTCGATTGGTTTTACATCCCCATCCTATTCAAGTGCCATCTCCTATCTAGGAGGTTGAGTACCATGGATTGACCCATGGTTAATTAACTACTGGCGTTACGAGATGTGGTGGGGACCCTATCTCTTCCACATATTGTCGTAAATCCGTGTGTGTTTATGGGGATGATTTGCTTGTTCTGGGACGAAAAACCCGAGTTTCTAAGTGGGAAAAAACTCTACCTCAGTATAAGACCGGCTAACTCATCTTTAGTCGAAAAAGAATAGATATAAGTTCTTCACGTTATGGGCGGGAATCGAACCCAGGTCTTTCTGACCAAAGGGCTTCGTCCATACCGACTGAGCTACGGAGGTTATGGTTTTAAATCACAGAATGTGATGTAAGCATTTCCTGTATGTATTTGTTTTTTTTTCAGAAAGGTAAGCGAGGCAGATCTACTGATAAGCAGGTGTATTAGACATTTCTCTTGTGATAATCCCACGCACGAAACCCATAGCACTTTCAGTACTTCTGGTACGCCTAAATATAAGATAATTTGGGAATCATGCCCTATAGACCAAACACAACTTTATCAAACCTCTAATAAGAAGAGAAACGTTCTCACACTTTGCGGTGAAAATTATTTGCTTCCCAAACGTATTCACAAACATAGGAGCCATAGTGGGATTTGAATCCCAAGCTCATTGAATTAAAGATGAGACGCTTATTGAGATTCTAATTTAGAAAAACGGGAAAAAAAAACTTTTTCAATCAAAAAAACTATTCTCTTCACATAAGGTTTATAGTAATTAATTTAAATTTATTATTAATATTAATATTATTATTATTATTATTGCTCAGCCAACTTTCCTTGGGCGTACTGGGAGAACTCGAACCAGTTCTGTATACGGGAGGTAATGAATACCAGTTTAAATTAGTAATATAAGTTGGTTAAAACAAGTGAGATTAAAACCTGAAACAAGTGAGGTATTAAAATTTCGGTGAAAATCAATTTTTAGATATAATAGTCGATAATTATTACCATAAAAGTTCAGAGTTATCTACATGAAGATAATAAATTCAATGAAATATCAATAGAAAAATTGATATTTTAAACATAATTAAACTTCTATTTATTTCTTCAAGATTATTTTGTATCCATATATGATAATTATCATTTTATTTATTAGTATTTTATTTTCAAAAAGAAATAATAAATTATTTGCATGCAGACAGAGTCTTTTTTTAATTTATTTTTGTTACTACATTAAATTTACCAACGACTGTGGGATTGGTTTTAACAGAGTTCAGCCCATATGGTTTCCAGATGTTATTCAACGAATTCCATATTTTGCCACTTATAAAGTAATCACATTTGCTTTTATACATTTAATAAGCCTCAAATGTTTGGTAATTCCTGTTCTGACTAAGAAGGAATTTGTTTTTATTGTGCACCTAGAGTCAAATAAAAAATCACATCTTGATCCAAACTAAAATTCTTTACTTCTAGCTTTTATTTTATTTTATTTTTTTATTTTTTAACTCATTGTGTTCATTTCCTTTTCAACTTAAACATACAAACACGCCGAACAGAATGGAGAAATTAGCGATGCTTAGCACGTGCCGAACAGTGGGAACTCGTCTCCGGGAAGAACGCACAGCAATCAAATGGCGCACAATGAAACATTCGAAACCAAGCCTGTTGACTGAACGTGTAGCGTTTGTTTAAACTAGTGAATGACAGATGATGGTGCCGTGGTAGTTTACGGTGAACTGTAGTACGGTATATGATCAGCTGATTCCTGGTGTGCTTATTGTGTGGGTGTACAAATGAACCCTCTTGAAGCTCAAAAAAAAAATAAATAAAAATAATAATAATAAATCAGTACGGGAAGATTTTTATTAAAACCTGTAAAGGTAATCTAATCAATTATAAAATTATGGACAATTGTTAATTATTTTAAAGTATAGAATGTTCTAAAGTCTTCATAGAAATCAGTTTGGATGGACTGATTCTAAACTGAGGACCAAATCTCTTTCCAATTGATCTTTTAGTGGATATAGAAGGATGTATTTATTGTCGGATAAATAAGAAACTTTTCACTTTTCATATTTAATGTGCTGATTTGGGCATATAACTTAATACGAAAATTGATATTCACGTCATCACCATTGATTTCTGCATAGCTTAGAATAAAATCATTCTATAGCATCTCTTTCACATTAGCGTTCGGTGTTATCAACTTCATAAAAGAAGCAGAAAAGCAAGTTCCTATATAGTATACAAGGAGTTCAGTTTAGATGAGTTGATTTTGATTAATCAAAAACCACTCAGTTGATGAAGGGCGAAAGTTTTTCGATATGCAAATAAAGTTCTCTGAAATTAAGTTTATACATCTAAATTTATACAAGCGTTAGGGTTTGGACCTTTCAAAGCACAAGTTATCTACTCTCCCTCTCTCTCTGGCACACACAAACACACAAAACACACACACACACACACACACACACACACACACACACACACACACACACACACACACACACACACACACACACACACACACACACACACACACACACACACACACACACACACACACACACACAGAGAGAGAGAGAGACTTGCATGTCACTGACTAGAATGGTGACATGTTCTTCCATCATATTACCAAATATTATTACGTGTACAAAATTTCAAATATCATTTAAGTATGAAATTTACATCGAGCTTCCCAGCATATTAACCTAAAGCATACAAATATCACTTCCATATTAGCATGAAACACGCCAGAGCGTGACGGTTCCTTATTAATGAGGGATTTAGAAATTGAAAAAGCCTAAAATATCTCAGTATCAACTTCGGTGCCTATTAAGCCTATTCCAAGCCTTCATATATCGATTGCTGAGCAATTTATGGCACTAAGTAACAATTTTTTCACACACACACACACACACACACACACACACACACACACACACACACACACACACACACACACACACACACACACACACACACACACACACACACACACACACACACACACACACACACAGATTGGGAAAGTGCCTGAGTCATGAATTGTTTTTGTGCAAAATTCGAACCATCAAAGGCTGCAGCAAACGCCTATGACTTAATTACATTTAAGAAAGAGGCGTTTACAAATTCCCGATCTAGGCAATCACAACTGCTTTTTTACATTATGATATTTCCTTAAAAAAGAAAGAGAAAAAAACAACAAAATATGTTAACTTATTCAATTATAAAGGAGTTCAACAACAATACACTCCTCAATAAATCTATTATTACCAAAATTAAAGTTTTCCTCAGGAAAAATGTACATGAAAAAATTCAATAAATTAATAACAGACGGACAGAATGAAAACATATTCCTATTTGAGTAACATTGTGTTTGCCTCCCCTGTTAGCTGAGCATGACTTCCGTTTCCGCTGCTTACATGCCTGTAATTGTATTTAGATGGCAGATGAATTTCATTATTGAGTGGGAGACTTCCAATCTGCTTACTGGAGGTTCGAAGACATTAAAAACTCTATGGCAATAAGATGGTATGAAAAAGTTCAATATTTGATCTTCAGATCAAGGTTCTCAGATTACTGAAGTTTTGCCTATACACGATGCTAACACATAATATGCATTAAAGCTTACTGTTATGTTCTAATCCCAATTAATTATCCGTTAAATTTAGATAAACTTATGTGTAAAACTTTGCTAATGAAATTGTGCAGAGTGAAATCGAATGTACATGCTTGTGTGTAGATAGTTGATTAGTTGTTAATCCTTGCAACACATTAGGGCCATATATGAGCAGTGATTAACAGAAAGAGAGAAGGAACGTACTGATGTTCTTTTCTTCTGAACAGAAGGAAATTTTTAGAGAACACTTAGTGAAAAGGATTTTTCAAAGAGTGGAAGAAGATACAATGAAAGAGGAAAAGAAAATATTTCAGTGTGTTTGCACTTGATTCTGAACGGATGTTGAGCGACTATTTCTTGTATTATTATAAGCTTTGAAAAAAGTAGAAAAATGATGGAAACCAGTTTAGTAGAATAGTGCCTGTGGAAGTGCCTTCCGGAAAATTAAAGCGGAAGTAAATGTCTGTTCAGAAGAGTATCGAGAATTTTAGAGCATTAGAAGATTCGGTGCTCCGGCAAGTGTGAGAACAGTGTGCAGAATTGAGTGGGTTTGAGATTTAATTTCAAAGCAAATCCTCGATATTGTTCTACGTTTGAAAGCCATGGATTCCACTTGCTGAATTTGCCCATCTAGGAGACCTAAAAGTGGCTGATTTCGAACTCTTTGCTTTGAGTTGAATGAGTAGTTCTAAATTCGACACTGACTTATGCTATGGAAGAAATATATTTCTTTTTTCGTTATGCTGTATTTACCTTCTGGTACGGTCTTTAATTATACCATTTGAGAATGCATATGCTTTTCCACTTAATTTTCAATACGAGCAAAGCAAGACAGCGTCAGTTTTCACCCAACTTCCTTTACATCAAAGAAGGTTTGTGATGGCCTTCGAGTTAACTGTTGTTGCTGGGTTGTTTTTGGATTTACGCCCGAAGCAGTTACGACTATGTAGGTTGTGCGTTATGACAGTTAATCGCTTGTATTCTTCTCGTATTCTGGCTAATTGGTTTGTTTGTTTGTTTACGATTGAAAAATCCGACCTTCACACACAACAGAACCATTCTAAGTTAAATTAAGGACAAGGAGGAGATTATACTCCAGCAAAATACTGTTTTTCAAGTATCCTGAATAATATGCACGACAACGGTATTAGATGTGTTGCGTTATATGATTATGTGATCCTAATATATCTGCCACTGTCCAATAGGCTTCATTCATAAGTCCTGATTGCACTACCATGAAAAGTGAGCGCAGGCAGATGTGAGGCTATCACTGGACTTACGAGGGAAATACCAGATGTCAAATCTCGATTTTCCCCCATTTAATTTGGCATTTGCTTTCTTTCAACCGGTATTGTGCATTCAAAGTGATCTTTATGGAATGCATTTTGGTGTAGCTGATTATTTTGGTGTACATTTGATGCTGCGTCATTTTCATCGCTGTTTCTTTATATTGCGTGTCACGAATATGCAGATCGATTTTGCTTTGTTGATGGAAAACATATACAAATTGTGTTCGAATCTATGTTAAAATATAAGAAAACACTTCACTCCCCCTAGTTATGCAAGCATTTGCATTGCAAATGGATTTAAAGTGGGAGATCAGGACCGGACTTGTGTTTCCAACATAAGTTACTGCAGATATGCATGATATTTAAGAAGACAGTTAATGGATATGCATTAGTAAATTCTATTTGCTATCTCAGTGGTATGGAGAGAATCCTAGTGACCATGGAACGTATTTTTTTTTTTAATTTTTTATGTGACTCTAATCCAAAGGATGGGGAATTACAATACATTAGTAACGTGGATAGGCTAAGAATCTGTTCGATTATTTATTAATTTTATATGTTTTAAATATATTATTACAAAGTAAAAATATATTTAAAGCATGTTTTAAATATATTACACACTGAGATGCATCTCCCATGTAAAGACAATCACAAACATCCATGCCTTCGACGGGATTCGAACCCGTTGCCGTTGATTGGAAAACAGATACACTAACTACTGACCAACATTTTTCTTATTTCTGTTGGTTCGATGTCAACTATGAGCGGAATTCTTCAGGGAAAACTTATAAGTAAATTCTCACAGACTTCAACATATATTAATATTCCAACATATAATTTTGGCTCCTGAAAAGATGAGGACGGTAAGATAACATTAAACTCATATTATCTGAATTCAGAATATCGAAATCAATCATACTCACCTATTTTCGCTTATACGCAAATCAAATTTTTTCTCTTTGTTTCTCACTATTATAATGAAAATATAAACAAACCCGGAAAAATCTTCTCTTAACTTGTCCATCGTCATGAAACCTCGCATATAACTTGCCATTGATGTTGCCTAAACCTTCAGAGAATTTGAAGCCTGCGAAAGATCATGCTTATATGATCATCTCAAAATATATTCTCCAAAGAGGTTCCATCTTCAAGGATGTTCACAAAGAATGAAAGAACAGAAACGTATAGGATGTGTAGCCACTTCATCTGCCGAATCTGAATAAACAAATACCCCTACTTTCCACTGTTAAGTCAATCTTTCTCTCTCTCTCTCTCTCTCTCTCTCTCTCTCTCTCTCTCTCTCTCTCTCTTACAGTTGCGTGACGAACATATTTGTTATATGTTATAATTTCACTATTGCTTGAACACCTGAAATACAGAATAGAGATATTTACGTAATATTAGTAATTCTGTGCTTCGCTCATTCAACAAATGACGAAAAATATACAAAAAAGCACATCTGTTTCCACAGGTGTACTTAGGGTATCTAGCGAGAACGCAGACCTCAAACTGTCTTGTTAGTAATACAAACTCCAGTTATCACTCTGTTAGCATCGCTTTGAATCTTCTGCCACATCTGTTTCTGTTATTTTAGTATTCTTGAAATATATTCTGACTAAAAACGTATATAGTTCACACAATATTTCAATACAGTTTAGTCCAGAGAATATTAAGTAGAGATAAAATATTATAAAATGTACTACGAGATATGTACTACATATCTCGTAGTACATTTCTCTTCAAATCCCGAGATATGTAGGATTTGAAGAGGAAAAAAAAAAGAAAAACACTTTACTGATCTCAAGCACAGTTTCAGGTAATTTTCTAAAGTATCACGTATTTAATACCGAAGTACGCAACAGTAGTTGAGGTAACGCATGTTTAGCATCTTAAGATGATTACGATGATAAGCATGCGAAGTATAAACTGCCTGAAGCATTTGAAATTTCAAGTACTTTACGTATCCCTTTCAAATATTATTATAATACTTTACCTTAATTTTGATGCTGTAACCATCATTAGTGACGCTAAATATCCACAATACTTATAAAGTTTCAAAGACATCTCACTTATAAGGAGCATATAAATCAATTTGATGTGTTTACAAAGGTACTTCCAAGAGTTTTAAAGCAAATTTATATTTAAGATTTACTATCGATAGTTGAGTAAATAATTACATAATGAACTGACTACCATCTGTCATTCGTCGATCTGAATGAACTGTCCAACACATTTGTTAGAATAATGGCCGAGAAGCATTCAGGGATGATAAATATGTTTCGTTACCGCTTACATTATGAATTAGAATAATGGAATATATGAAAAATAAATTAAAATTCAAAAATTTCAATGTATGAAGTTTTATCCTCCATAATTAAGTAGACTTCTATCAATTATTTAAAAAAGAGTAAATTTTCGTTTATATAAGATGCAATTGACATCGGTTGAAAGTTTACTTTTTTTTTTGTAAGACTTACGATCACTTATATCATGAAGCGATGTCAATGGTAAGACACCATTCCTAATTAAGTGAAACTAGCAAGTGTTCTCTAAGAATTCAATACAATCATTTGAATTAGTAAGATGATAGCAAAACAAAAATAAATAAGTAAATAAAATATTATTAGTTGTTTTTCGTGTACGGGATTATGTTGAAGACCCGAGTTTTATTCCCTGAAATCATACTAATTATGAAATTTATGAGGTAAGTATTAAAAATGTCTGATATATTGCAGAGAAAAAAGTACGTATAATTTATCGTATGAAATATCAAATGCGACATGGAGAACAACTCTGATTCGTTATCTCAATGCGAAATTATTCTTAGTGATTATTTTTGGTGTACTTCGTAAATTTGTTGAAACCGTAGCTGAAAATAATTCTAATTTTTCAAAGTGTAAAAAAATGAATTCGTCATAATAAACTACTTAATTAAATAATATTAAGTAGTTCACTAGGGAGAATTCATTTTTTCACTTAAAGTTAAAGGTCGTTATTAATATTGACTACGAGTTGGATTCGAAATATCGAGGTTCGAATCCCGTTAATCTAGAATGTAAGAAATATTTTAAGACTTTTCAAGTGTAGGTGAAAAGGATGGAAAATCTGAAACTTCCAGAGAAACCCATTTAGCTCATTTCTTGTTGTTTACAAAAAAACAACAAAATTGTAAGCGTTTGTATGTTTTCTTTTTTCCTTTTTTCTTTTTTTTTGTGGGAGGAATGAGATTATTGTTATTATTCTTTTTTTCTTTGTTGTTGTTATTGTTATTTTAGTCATTAATGTATCGTAGTTTCAACGATTACTAATCCGTAGAGGAGACCACAAACAGTTAAAGCTTTTGCAGCTTATTATTTCTTTCATTTAAAGATATTTAATTTTAAACACTTTTTTTAAATAAAAATGTTAATTCTTAATAATATCATCATTTACAGAAGAAAGAGATTATATCTTAAAATTTGGGGATTTATAATTCATTACGTTTCAACATCATTTACATTGCTTTAACAGACTAATCTTTTAACTGAATACGAAGTTATTATTAATAGAATTCCATTCTTGTCGGAATCCCATATTCGAGCCCAGTTCCGGGCACTGTTGAAATGAGATTATTCAAAAGAGGACGTGGCGATTAAATGGTGGACTAATACTGAATACAACAGAGTTTCTCGCCGTTTGTTCAGCGATTCGTTTAAGGTCGGAGGAGATCTACGTCTCTTAGACATGAAGATTTAACTGAGAAATGGACCATACATAATTAAGATATTATACATCTACCTATTCTCATTTTTTTATGACTATAACTTTCTTTATCTTGAATCAGGCTGTTAACCTGGATGGCCAAATGGATAGCTTAACATCTCTCTAACCGACAGGCTGTGAAGTCGAATCCCATTGTAGGTAGGCGTGTTTGTAAATGTCTTTAGGGAGTAGATGATTTTTATCGCGCAGTGTGGCATCATCACCCTGCTTGCTGGAGGCCTGAAGTAGCTTGAAAAGTTTTACGTTTGATCTCTAGAGCACGGTTTCAGAATTAAGGAATCCTCATCCCACTGACAGTTTTGATACTAATGTACCATAAGTCACACCTTCCTTATAAAAATTTAATATTATGAACCTTTAAGCGTATATTGCAAACAAGTTATCACCGTCTTGTTCTAGCAAATCATGGCACATCCGAATATTTTATTTATATGACATTAGGGTCGAACGTTTTAGTTTTTTAAATAACCTTTAACTTAGAACAAAATCTCACTTATTATTATTATTATTATTATTATTATTATTATTATTATTATTATTATTATTATTATTATTAGAATTTCTTATTTGAAAAGTTACAGTAAATAAAACTATTGTTCTAAGAAATTAAGATTACTAATATTCTGTTGTTAGTTTCCAAAGAGATCCTTGCTATGGCAAAAATGACAAACCCAATCCATTTACTCATTTCCTTTTCTTCTACTTGGTATCTCAGTAATATATTCATTACTTAGAGTTTTCAGTAAGTAAGCTACACTTAATACGTTTCTCGAATATCTTTAAAAGTCACCAACAGTCAAAATGCGATAGAATCCATTTAAAAAGAAAATCCCTTCTAGTTTGACAAGCTGTGATAGCTAATAAAGACGTGTTAATTTTGGGAATTATTTTTGCTAAGTAAGAATAAGACAAAGAGAATTATTTATGAATTGATACTTTCAATTAATATAATACTTGGTAATATAGTTGGTATTGGACACCTACGAGCATTGGACCAATGGTTGTTGACGATGATGTTAGTTAGTATAATAGGAAATAATGCTTGCTACCAATAGGAAAAGGTCTAAAAGTTTTAGAAGAGCAGGAAAAAATCAGGATTGGTTTGAAATTAAAAATCGAAAATATTGTAACAACAGCAAGGGAAAAAAAGAAAAAGAACGACAAGACATGAAGAAGAAAAATTAATAACTCTGGACTGCTAAGAGCATGGCACGTATGACGGCAGTCTCGCATTCATATAACTTTAGGTGAACTTTGACCTGCATATTCCTTTCATTCATAATTCTTTCCCCACAGCATCCCAACTAGTCAAAACGCTGATTTATTTAAATAATTAAAATTGAAATACTTACTCTGTATAGGCGAGAGAGTCCTTGCTGCCTGGAACCATGGCAGTGCAACTCCGAGGGGATGAGTCCACGGAGATGCAACATCAGGCGGTAGTGCCAACACTTTGCTGAACGAGGGCGGAGGAACTGCAGGATACCTGCCAATTGGCACCACATTAGGCTTAGTCACGTTTTCCAAGATCCCGTCGACGGTGAATTGCTTCGCTTGTTTCGTCGGACTTTCCAGCGCCGTAGAAAGTTCGGCTTGATGAAAAAGCTCCTTCGAGTCCTGACTCCTGTGCACAGTGAACTTAGCTGAACCGCTGCGGGCTCCTATAGAACATCTTGGGTCAGCTTCGTCTGCCAGCAGTGATGCTACCGAGAAAGAAATCACTTTGGCCGACGCTTCCTTTCTTCCTACGGATTTACATACATGTTGGTTGTCCGTTCGGGTGTTTCCAACGGGTGATGATGAGGTCGTCGTCGAAGTTAGACCGGACACACCCGTTGGCGACGCTGCCGTAGTAGAGGTAGCAGACATGGGGGGAGAGCTAGTAGCTTCTACCAGTGACACAGTTTCCTGTATAGAGAAATTGCTGTCATTTGAACTCAACTGCATGATACAGTGGACGCGACACCTGACTAGAGAATGACCGACAGCAGAAACACGTGCGTTCACGCATCACGCAAGACCTTCCGAACAAGCCGACATATCTCTGAGAGTAACCTGTCCTACTAAGCACACGACATGTTGGTGTCCTCGACTTTCTTATCTCTTCTTCCGATTCTTTCTCTGTGCCACAGATGTAATGCCGAACCCAGATTCTCGCCTCCTACTGCCCTTACTGCTACAACAACCATCCCCCTAGTTACTGGCTATAGTTTACTTAGCGGAGAGCCACGAGGGCGGTACTACTGAGCGCTGGCATCACGATGATTGGCAGGAGAGCGTGCCTAGAACCCGCCCAACTGTCAGTATAGTGCCAACAGCGGATGACACAGAGAGTTATAAAATGTCTTATTATAGGCACCACTTCAGGCACGCGCTGTCAGGCTCGGAAACGGGCCACGACGCTTCCGATTACGGCGCTATCTGTCACGATTTGTCAGCCATGCCGCTGACAGTCGGAGCGGCCCACTCTGAGCGGCTGAGGCGCCACGGGACTGTAAGAATTAACTGTTGCGATGTAGCTGGAAGCAGAAATAGGTGAAATAAAAAGAAAAGTAGCTCTTTGTTTGATGGGTGTATGAAAGGACGCACAATAGTTGTGTACGTCAACAATCATTTGTTATCGTTGCTCGTGGGTTACCATAATAATGTCTAATTGAAATACTTAACTAGTGTTGGTTCATCTTAAATGTCATTATTACAATTCGCTTATGTTAAATCCGCCTTCAAATGAGTAACTTAAATGTTTTCTGACTATGATGATGACGATAATCATCATCATCATTAACGTCTTTCTTTTTCATGGAAAGAAAAGAAGAAGGGAGTGGGAACAGAAATAGTTAACTTATATGGGATTAAATGCAATATTTTTTGTTAATTAATATAATTACCGCTTCTTTATCAGTGTTTTCATTAGTATTTTTCTTAGAACTTGTAATCCGTTGGTTTCGAATATAATCAGCCCCTGTTTTTATACGTTCTATGATCATTTCTTCAGATTCATCATTTCATCATTTCTTCAGATAGCCGTCTATTCTCCTAATATTCAGTTTAAACGATCAGTCTTCTCAGAGTAAATATGCTGATGAATTCTTGAATACTAAGAATCACAGACACTATAAAGAGTTCTTATTTTTAATATGAATTGAGCACTATTGTCAACGGGGCAAAATTCCATGGATGGTTTCATTCATTCGTATTATTATTAACTGTATATTCATCGATAAATAAATAAATTTGTTCTTTTTTATTACCTATATGATTGTTTATTTTTATTTATTATTATTTGTTTATTATTATTTTTTAACCAGATACATATTTTCTTAATGGGAATAGAATTTTATTTTATTTTATTTAGTGGTTTAATAGCAAAAATACCGTCACATCGTTCTTCCAATACTAATCGTTCAAAAAAACGTTTCTGCCCAGTTTTACAAAATGCGAATGATGCGGAATGGCAATTGTGCTATTTTTGGTCAGAAATTCTTTCGTAAAGTAGACCGATCGGAAGAATTGTTGTGGCGGAAAAAAATCAATGTCCAGTGCTCTACTTTCCGATCAGTTTTCACAGCATTAAATAAAAAATATGAAAAAAAAATCATATTTTTATTCCAATTTTGAACATGAAAACTCAACCAAATACCGAAGTTATGCGAAGAGTTTCCATAGAAAATCATCCTGTTAGAAGCAGAGCATCGCAAAGGACGCAGCTAGTAATCTCACTTTACGAGACGTTACTTCTCACTTATTCCAGATACAACATAAAAATTAACGGCCAGTGATCTAGCAGATGCCATTTTACATATATCCAATGGACTAGCTATGTTGTACCAAATGTATTAGCAGCATTTATTAGGCTAGTATTTTCATGTAACAGCGATTTAACATAAATATTCTATCTATCAACTAAAATACCAAAACATACCCTCCTTTCTAATACCCTTCATTTTATTAACCAGTTTCCCTCTCAAATATGCCAGAGCGATCACCGTATCTCTCGGAAATTCAAACCATAATCTTAGGCCAGTTTCCTCTCCTATGAAGAGCCCTTCCCTCATGTGTTTTCAAGTTCCTGTTCTTTGGAGATCAATCCATACTCACAATATGGGATGATCTCCAATACTTTTATTCTCCCTTTCTATCCCAAACTACTATTTGCACACTCCTAATCCAAAAACGATGGCTACAGAAATTCTCCTTCCGAATGTTGGCCTTCATTACTAATTCCAATGAAAATTCGTTTTTTACAAAGTCTTGGTTTCCCACAAATGTATCAAGATAGCTTAAGAAAAACATTTAGAATATGCAAGAGTGGTTTGAGAACGGAAATCCAGATTTATTTTCAGCTTACATTGAAGCGCAATACAAATGAAATGTAGTCATTAACAAATCCTAATCTGAGGGTGAAAGGTTTACAAAAATGGAACTCTTCCATTTTTGTACAAATGGCAGGGGTGCGTCTTGGACTCTTTCAAATACCTGTAGGCGCAATTCTGCTCATCTGTGATTTTGCCTTCTCTCTCTCTCTCTTTCTCTCTCTCTCTCTCTCTCTCTCTCTCTCTCTCTCTCTCTCTCTCTCTCTCTCTCTCTCTCTCTCTCATCCAAACGGCTTCTCATTGCACCACCCAAAGACTGAGCACACTTCTTGGTATCATTATATTAACTGCTTCATAGGCGATCAAGAAGAATCTCTTCTTAAAATATATAAAAAAGCAAACCACTGCATGTTTACATGTTTCGATGTCTTTCACAAGAAAGGCATCGAAAATCTTAATTAACTTAGATACCAAAAATCATCTGGCTCTGTTATCCCACAGGCATATTTAGAAGTGCAACTAAGGGATTCTATTCTCGCATTTATCAGCTTCCGTATCTGTGCGCTTGGTGTGTGTGTGTGTTTCTCCTCAATTTACTGGCTAGTGGAATAGCAATGCTACTTTGCTAGGGAATTATGATACAACGAGACGGTTTCCGGTTCCTTTCTTTTTGCAGTAGTGTTCCATGTCTAAAGATGTGTGTTTGTTCACGGAGCCGGGTAGCGTGTTTTGAAGGACGAAAATAAATAAAAAAAAAACTGAATATTTAGAGAGAGAAGAAACTCTGGTGAGTTAACTGGTATCCGTATGAGAACGGCTTACTCACTTTTGATTAAAAATCCCCGATGAAGGTACTTCGCATCACATGGAAGATTCAAACTCAGGTCTTTCCAATCAAAGAGCTCCGTCAAAACTAATTCAGCCACGGAGGCTCTGTATGCCTTTACAAAGTTGGCCTATAAGTTACGAAGGGAGTTTAAAGATTTAATAGCTTATTTATTTATTAATTATCTTATTTTTCCAACAGCTGAAGGAGACCATTCGTGGTCTCCTTCAGCTGTTGGATTATCTGGGGCTTGTTCACATATACCTTTTCCTTCAGGGAATCCCATAAGAAGAAGTAAGGAGCTGTCAGATCCGGAAAACATGGCGGCCAATTAATTGCAGATCCTCGCTAAATTATACGCGAAACAATTTTCAAAATAAAATTGCACGAGTTTGGTTCGTTATTGGGTCTTGAACTTTTGGAAAGATTCCATGATTAATTTCCCAAATGTTACTTAGAAAACCTGAATAAAATGAAATGAAAAAAAAAAATAATCAAAAAAGTTATTCACATTTTAAACTTCTTCGTGACTTATGGGAAACCCTGTATATACTCAAATAGCATTTACCTCGCAGGGTAAAAATGACTTACGTTCAACCCTTTTGAATAAACAAATAAAAATAAAAAGCGATAACAATATGATTGCTATATGGACTTCGCTATTTTACAACCGTATCAAAACTTCCACCCTAGGTTAGATCTCGCCAGACAAATACCACAGAAGTGTTTGGATAAACTTATGCTTTGCTCTTGACATTTCTAATACATTCGATCGGGTCTGAAAAAGAAATCTGCTCAACAAATTGCTATCCTATTATCTAACTTTCATCCTCTGCAATTGGGTTGCCAATTTGTACCTTCGTCTTTCAAGAGAGTTCGAGATGTATGTTCTCTTGGATACCCTTTTTCACTTGTACATAAATGACCTTCTTTTACCGACCTCAAATCCAGTCTATCTATTCCTCCTACTCATTTCTTAAACTTGTCAGTACTCAACGTTTTAAACTTCAAGATCTTTTACCACCAGTGCATTAAAGAATGATATCTTCGTTCGATTTTTAACCTAGTCAACGTCAATGCAATAAAATTCGTCCAGGCTTCATTTTTAGAGAAAATATTCACTACACCTCTTCTTTCATGATAAGCAGATCGCCGGACGAGATCAGATCCTTTTTCTTCGGCTGACATTTACTGCAATCTTTTTTGGCACAAACACATCAAATCCACAGCTTACACAGCCTTCAGAAATGGAGTGCCTTTTTCCTCTCTCAAGGCATTATTTCTAACCTATTCATTTACTCCACCAAGTCGTAGAATATTCTCATGTTTGGCACACTACACCAAATACCGAATTTAAAATTCTTAATGTTGTGCAAAAGAAGGCATTTCGACTAATCTATGCTCGTTTTCTCTTTCTTATGGACTCCTTCCGATTGATATCGTACATACGGTATGTTTCGTCCGTTTGTCTTTTCTACAGATATGCCTATTGGCGGTGTCATATTGAACTGATATCCGCCTCTTCTCAACTTTCTATTATGCTTGTAATAATCGCGAGCAGAAGCAGCTGTTCAACATTCATTTATATTCGAGTGTTAATCCATTCCTGCCTCTCCTACCTCCTCTTCGTCTTCACTTTCTCTTTCATGTTTTCGTCATGTCTCTGGAACACCTATTCTGCACGCACTATTCAAGGTAGTTTGTGTAGTATCATCATCATATAGTTATACAGTATTATCATCACAGAGGTGTCTCAAGCTTCGCATGCTATCTCTTAAAGATATATTTATGCGAAATTTCACTTGCGTGTGGGAGTTGATAATTTATTATACCGAAAACCGTGAAATACGGTCTAATCCAAGAAAAGCCTGACCGTATTGGGAGATGCCTACCGTAATCCCACTAGTGACCAAATGGTTTAGACATTTCATGTCATTAGGCATTTTGCTTGAAAAATACATGTTCAGTGACTAAATAAAATCAATTGGCCAATTTGATTTTGGTCAAAATCATGTGCAAACAAAAGAAGGCATTTCGACTTCTGGAATTTTATAACTGAGAGGCATCGGAACACACAACAGAGGCATTCACCTTTTCTATCTAAGGAGAACCTGAAAGACGATTGTAGGTGAAGAATGTAGGTCTTGAAGAGACGGAAAATGTGTGAATTATGTAGACACACTGTCATAAAACACAGAAATTTCATTCTGTTTCGATGTTTTTTAATCCTTTCTAAAAGGCTATCAAATTAACAAACTTGTAAAATCACAAACGAGATAATTGTATATTCGTTTTATTTTTTAAACTAATTTTCACGTTTTAGACCCAGCTACATCTTGTCAGCTTTTAGTTTTTATGATGATTTAAAAGTGTTTATTTTTCTCATACGACAATATTCCGCTGTGCAAGTTGCACTGATTTAAAATCAATTCGCCCTACTACACATATCAGCCACTGAATTCGAAATTTTTATTTAATACTTTGTTGGAACTCCTTTAGCACAGCTTACAGCACATGTGCGGTTTGGCGTGTGTGTGTAAGGGGTCACTAAACAGTCCTTTAAATGGCTCAGATTTGACGAAAAAAAACTTTGCTCTCGGATCTGTTTTGTTGGAAATGTTCATACATTCTCAATAGGGGTCAGATCAGGGCTGTGCCATGGCCAGGAAAGATGGTATAAATCGCTGTCATGCTCGCTGAACCACTGCTGAACAATTCTTGCACGACTGACAGTAGCATTGTCGTCCATGAAACAAACGTCACCTGCTGGATAAAAAAAATTCGATATTGCAGGATGGACTTCATCAATGTTCAGATATTTTTTAGAGGACACCCGACCTTCCAGTAATATCAGGAGACCCGGTCTCTACCCACAAAACATGACCTACGCCATCATACCATCTCCAGAACCTTTAGTTGCATTTACAAGGCAAACTGAGTTCGTTGCTTCATGGGGCTCCCGCCAAACTCTCTGCCTGCCATATGTTCAGAACAAAGTATTCGTGACTCATTGGGGCACACTACATTTCTCCGGTCTTCAATGTTCAGTCAGGGTGTTCCCGATACCAATGTAGACGAACATTTCGGATCTTCGCCGAAATCAGTGGTTTCCGTAGAGGCATGCGACTACTAATACCGAACTTCTTCAATTCCCTGCCCACAGTTGAGAAATAGATTGGGAACAGCCTTCATTAAATGCTTGTCAAGTGCTGAACACAGGAAGTCCTATTTGTCCGTACAAGCCTTCTCAGACGATGGTGATCTCGTTCCTAACAAACTATCTTAGAACCATAGTTATGCATCTTAGACAAGCAATGTGGGTTATTTTCCAATGATTAAATGCCTGGGATATCGCAACTTTTGAGAAAACAGTCAACTCTGCTGCTTTCCAAATCGTGGCACCAGCTAGTCAGGCCTTTATCGAACTCCGAAAAATGCTTTGTTTTTCCCTATTGTGATCAACACTCTTGACCATTACTGAGTAGCAGCATTTCTAAATAATCGTCTAGAACGCGTGGTGACGCATGTGACAAAGTATTTTGCTTATACACTGCGTAAGTGACGTTTTCCTATATTCAGTGGCCGATCGCATAGTGTTCAAAAGGATGCCCTTTTGGAGAGGCCAGAGGCAACGTTTGATGGCCTAACTATTCGATTTACTATGGGATTACTGTTGTAGAAATGATATATGAAAGAACATACTATTTTAAAATTATTCTATTAAATGATTGCAAAGCTCGTGAAAAATATGCGCATGGCGTTCATCGTACTACATACGATTCTTAATATGAAGAAAATATACAATGGAGGATTGAATAAACACGCCAACTTAAGGAATATTAAGAAATGTTAAACGCATTTAATAATCCAAGCTCTCCAGGGAATTAGCATTCCCTGGAGAGCTTGGAGATTACATAAGACTTACGTTTAGCTGGCAATGAAAGTTTGGAAAGCGACAGTCATAGCAGTGGACAGTATGACTGTGCTCGCTGAGTAAGAGAGGAAGGATGAAGTTACAGACTTAATAGCATATCATGATGGAATAATTCGCTTCATACGAGCTCCATTAATTTAATGATTGGGCAGTAGAATGTCTACATAGTCTGATATATCTGTTTAGCACGTATTCTTTAGCTGTCGGTTTCCGATAGCCAAAGAATATCGGAAACAACAACAACAAAAAATAATAATAAATAAAAACATTTTTTTTAAAGTATTTGGCTTCTTAACTAGTCTTCTCAGAGTGGCAGTAGTATATTTAACACAAATGGCACAAAAATTTATTCAGTATTCTAAAAAAGTAGATTTGTTTAATATATATATATATATATATTACTTACGGCTACTAATATCGTTCAATAGTAGGAAAATGAGTCTCCACTTATACGATGATCTAAAATTTTAATTTCTTGCAATGACAGAGCTGCCTATAATCGAAGAAGTCAAATCTTTTTATTGGAGTATTTCAGCACTAAAACAGGATAAAGGAAAGTGCAACATTCAAAGGTTGCAATTCCATCAAGAAAGAGGGCTTTTGTAATACTGGGGCCTTTCTCAAAATGGGTAGGTTGAAGATACACTATCTGCTAATAATTGTTCGGACACTTTAGCAATTCACAATTGATACCAGCAGGCGAAACCTAATATCGGATATGTCCACTTTTGGCTTTCATCTCCTCCTTCACCCTTTGAGGGAGGCTTTCCACCAATGTGAGGCAGATATCAGGTGGAATTTGTCTCCATCCTTCCATCAAAGCAGCACTGAGTTTGGCGTCAGATCGAGGACGTGCTGCTCTGGACCTCAATCACTGTTCCAATTCGTCCCACAGGTGTTCAATGGGTTGAGGTCAGGGCTCTGCGCAGGCCAGAGCAATCGTTTAACACCCATCTCTTGTTTCCACAGTTACTCCTCTACCACCAAACTTTACTGTGGATACAATACACTGTGGTAACAAGAGTTCACCAGGCTGCCTCCACATCAACACCCTACCATCAGACGGGAAACAGGTGAACCGTGATTAATCGCTCCACAATACCGTTTTCCATTGGTCAATTGTCCAGTTCACACGCTCTTTGCACCAGGCCAGACAAGCCGCCTTTTTCGTTGTTGTTGTTGTGATGTTGTTGTGTGCCGCTGCTCTTGAGTGGAAATCCAGTAAATGGAGTTTTTTCATACAGTAGTAGTGCTCAGCATAGTGTTACTGGTGCTCTGGAACCTCATCACCAATGCTCTGTGCCGATTGTAGCCGGCGTTTGCCTGCCACTCATTTTAACACACTCCTGTCTTTGACAGTCATTTCCGGCGGCCGCCCTGGGTGTTATCCTGCACTAGTCATGCCAGAACGTCTCCATTTGTTGATCAAATCGCCAACCGTTGATTTTGGATGCTCCAGTTGAGCGGCCATAGCATGTATGGACATGCTCCCAATGTGACAGCCCACGATGATACCTCTCTCGAAGTCACTGAGTTCACGTCGTGTTGCCACCTGCATTCAACTGCTACGATGAAATACTGCTTCCTACTATCCGTACACCGGCTTTTGTTATTAACAAACCTGGACTGCTCTATAACTTCAAATAATAACAGAGGTGTCCGGACAATTATTGGTAAATATCACTGTATTTATAACCTTAACAATAACTTCACGCACTTATTATATAATGAGAGTAAACCTTTTAGTACAAATAAATATAGAAATGAATAACAGAAATAATACTAAATGGATATATGGAACGTAAGCAAACGCTAATATCTTTAGCCTTTGCCTATTTTAACCAATTTTAGATGGAAATGTAACACTAAGGGATATAACTACATGGGAATATAACACTACTGAATGTGAAACTATAGTTCAATCAAAACATTACTTTTAAATTAAATCAGACCGAATCACGCAATTCAATTAGTTGACGAATTAAAGTGTTTGTTCCATCAGATAATATGAATCCGAGTATCCACGTTTAAGACCTTGTCCTTTCAATATGAGGTTCGCTTGTGGCGTTTTAATGTGGTAACACTTTGTTCATGCATATAGTTCTGGTATTGAAATAGCATTACTTCCTATACTGAATTAAAACCTAAACGACTTTTCCTTCTTTTCTAAGATACTCCTGAATTTCTTTACATTAGACATATTCTTTACTGCATTTCCTTCTATTCTAGCATAGTAACTGCGAAATTAACTTTTGCCAGTTTCCTATAGAAAATAAATTATTAAAAGTTAGCATTATGTTTATCTTGCAAAGTACTCATAACATTTGTTATACACTGGATAACCTTCATTTAATTTCTCCTCGTTTTTTCATTCGATAGTTAAAAAGACCCTCGCAGAGTTATAATTAACTTACGGTAATGTCCTCACTCACAAGTCAGATGTCATCGAGTTTCCAATTTTTGAAGAAAAAAAAAATGCTCATACACAAAACTTTTTATAGGCATACTAACTACCCCAAACTGCTAGCGAGAGAAAAAAAAAGTATAAGAGAAAACACGGTAGAAATTACGGAACCATCCCCCTTATCAAGGTAATTAAGGGTTATTAAAACATTAGAGTGCGGCGTCATCGGGGAGGTTAATGATAATGGACATAATTCATTCATAATATTGATCTTCGTGAAGAGGCTAATTTTTACTTGAATTTTAATTATAATTCTATTTTCGCACTTTTAACGAACGCAGAGAGAAATGTTTGAAAAATTTTGTTATATTCTAGGAATGAGATCGATTTATCGAATAAAAAAATCATTACGCGAATGCACGCACTCGTGCAAAGAGAGCGTGAATTAAGGCCCGCAGTAGTTTGTTGATTTCGCTACTAACTTCGCCATATTTCTGAAAAGAATGATTGTTGAAAGATACGTGGACACTAGCGCGCTCTACTGAAATGATAAGAAAAATATGATATAAAAAGATAATAATTGGATTAATATTATATTCGTCTCTTTTCATTGTTATTAGTTGAAAAGCTCAATTGAATAGCTTCAGCTTTTAATTTAAAATTCAATAGCAAGTTTCGTATCTCGATTTACTTTTCCGTGAAATGGTGACTGATAAATGGAAATTTATGTCACCGTACTTAAAAAAAAAAAAAAATTAATTTGTCGCTGAATGCACACATTGAATTGTTCTGGTTTCTTTACATAAAAAAAGATGAAGACATCCGAAGTTAATGAGACCTATCAAATGAATTATGGTAAGAAAATAAATATATATTAAGAAAATGCTCGTTTGCCTTCTATGGGTGTTTTAATCGGTCTCTTTCTTCAATTGTATATATCGTTGACCACAAAACCAAACGCTTAAATTTCATATCACTTAAGAAAAAATATGAAAATTGCCCCGAGCTGCTTAATAATTTTTCCAAGTAATTTTAAAGATTATATTCAACAATATTCTTGCTCGCATTACGTGTATTATTAAAATATTTTTACGTCAAAAATTTTTGACGTAAAATTTTGAAGACTTTTGACGTAATCAAAGTGCGTTTATCCAATTGTTCTCATTGAGCTGTTATTTAGAAAACATAATGGAAATATAACCACGGTAGTAACTATTTCGGTCTGCTACCAAAACCGGTAGAGTTATCTAGGCTTTAATTCAGGGCATTTAGACCCGCTTACCAAAGCGACTTAGCAACTATTGAAACCCGATCCTTGTATCGAACCGACTCTGCAACAAGCTCCTACGTCACTGACCCCTCTCTACCTTCGAATGTCCACTGTGTCGCGACAGAGAGAGAGTGAGAGACCGCTCACGAGACAAAAGCTAATCCCCAGCGGCCACATTGTTCTGTCGTCATCCGTCAAGCGACGACGGGGGAGAAGAGGTTGAGGGGTAGTTGATAAGGGTAAACCTCCCCAAGAGGATGGCTAATGAACACCTCCACGCTAACAGGAAATTAGGGCCATCAGTCTAGCTGCAGTACCATCTGATTACACGCCATCCTTACTGAGCGCCTCCGTGGGGGAGAAGGAGAGCGGAGAATGCGTGGAAATTTACAGCCCGATATGACCGACGGAGAGGCTTCTTGTTTCGGACCTCCTTTATCGGCATATCGTGGGGTTGC
Organism: Typopeltis vanoorti; assembly: GCF_054136105.1. Lineage (NCBI taxonomy): Eukaryota > Metazoa > Arthropoda > Arachnida > Uropygi > Thelyphonidae > Typopeltis > Typopeltis vanoorti. Next base: position 38,901,350 of record NC_143552.1, read on the forward strand.
GGCGCGACGTAAAGTTGGAAACGAAGAAGATAGGACGTAGACGCATTACAAAGATGACGTTGAAAATGTCATTTTGCCTATCGCCTCAGGAGTTTTACAATGATTTTTTTTTTCTTAATTATTACGAATAGCACGCTTAGGGCTTCTGTTTTCTATTTCACTTCGACGGCATCTTAAACCGAACGACGACGACGCTCACGTCGATGGCGCCACCTATCGACGAAACGGATAACTACAGCCTAGGCGGGTGTACATACAGATTTCTATCGTGGAGTCAGTAGCACTCCTCTCCGACTGCCGATGAGGGTGGAAGACTTGTACGCGAGGAGGTGAAGTAATTTACGACGGTGATGGATGAAGCATAACTGGCGCCTCTTATAGTCACGGGATCTGATAAGGTGCGATCAGAATGTCATGCCACACAAAATGAATGAGGGCACAGATCTTGTGTGGCAGAATTATTTACAGATAAATTCTGACGAGTAATATTCCACAAACGAATAGAAATTAGTAATAATTATTATGATTAGCCAAGATAAAATGTCTATTAGACCACTAAAGAAATCATACAGAGACATTTACAATGTTCCAACAACCTACAGCATATGTCAGAAGAGTCCGATTTGTCAGTGAATCTCCTACAATTAAATATCAAAAAAAAGAACAGAGAGGTGGGGGGGATCATATAGAACTTTCTGTTTATTCTATTGTTGTTAGCTATAAGGATTTCTTAAATAGCAGAAATATCCCTGCGATTTATGACTAGTGGCTAAGTATGAAGAGTAAACGAAGGGTTCACGCCATATCTATCGAACTGAATGTTTATTTTCTAAAACAAAAAAAGAATAAACAAAATATATGTATCGTCGTAGATCATTCCGCATCTTCTAGGAATGCTGTGGTGCTTTGATTAAACTGCAAAAGAAACTAGTATTATATATTCCAAGAAAGTCCTCCACAACAGAGATTACATCATTATCCGACCATAACGAGCAACAGTCTTTTTTTTTTTTTTTTTTTTAAGACTTGATGAGAGATCGCAGCCTTATGGAAAACAAAATAACGCTCAACAACCTTAAAATTCTAATCTCTCGCAGTTGCTTACGAGATGGCATCTCCAGCATCTTCTAGATTATTTAATGGGATGGTGTGTATATTTTTTCAATCAGGTCCGAATTTCTAGTAAACCTCTTTGGCTGTTTTGTAGGAAATAAAATCCGAGTTTCTGTGAATAAAAAAAGAATATTTACCATGTCAATATCTGGTGAAGTAATTTTCTAGATATTCAAGGAATGCATTTTAAAGCAGCCACGGTCATCCGGTCTGTGTATGTAAGAATGCTTATCATAGTCGGTATCCAAAACAGTTTTTTTTTTTTTTTCTCAGGGATATATACTTATGTAACCCATTTATGTTAGACATTACTGATTTTCTACCATTACTAATATTGTAAAAGAATGTATAAGTGCCTATCATGCTTGTTGCCACAGGTGAAAAGAGATGTAACTTCAACAAATGAAAACGCATCCAACCAATGTATGAACTTTCCTGTGTTAAGATTAAAGTTCATACGTTGGTTGGAGGAGTTTTCATTTGTTGAAGTCACATCACTTTTCCCCTGTGGCAATAGGCATGTCTGAAATAATAATAATAATAATAATAATAATAATAATAATAATAATAATAATAATAATAATAGCGGCAATTCATTTATAAATAAACGAGTTTCCGATATTATTTTTTTTTTCTTTAGGTGAAACCATTCCTTTTCCGTAAAAAAGACGTACTTCACTTCTCATAATTAATTTTCATTTAAAAATGCCCGTATAAAGATTCTTCGCGTGGCAGACGTCATTCAAACCTATTTCCAGGCAAAGAGCATTGTGTATATTTAGAAAGCAACGGAGGAACTGATTTTTTTTTTTTTTTTTAATTTATTGAGCGATCTCTTTACAGATTTCCTCTACATGGCATGAAAAGATGGATTTAAAATATTTAAATGTTAAAACTTGGAATATTTTTCTGTTTCATTTTTCAAGTTAGGAGAGCTTTAATAATCTTTCAGATCTAATACTCTTTGGGGTTTCAATTGGAAAAGAAAAAAAAGTCTACCTTTTTGTTTCACGCAGAGGAAATTTTGTAAATAAGGGGTCGGATATAAAATCTGAACCTTGAATTCGGTAGCGGAAAATATCGTCTGACGATGATACGGAGGATGGAATATTGTTGGAGGATGGAATATTGTTGGAGGATGAAAACTGAAGAAGAGGATGTCACGGTTTCCGATCCAGTGGTGATGGTTTTTAATACATAGCGTCTGATGTTACCAACGGTAATTAAGCATATTGTAACTTTTTAGGATAATCTAATTCTCTTTAATTAGGAGAATAATGTTTTTATTCTTATTTTTAACAGAGACTTTCAGGGAGTCAGGGACTCATCGAGAGAGGCCATAAACTACACGCACCAGCTATCATACTTATTTTTGAATTCATTCACGCTGCTTGCGCTCACAATCCAATTACAATCTATTCCAATCACGCACCACCCTATGAAAGCAAAATCTAGCGCTCACCCACTTCTCAGCGACATTCATTCTCAACTTCTAAGCTGAGAATAATATATTAGTATATTATTCGATAACGTCTATAACGACGGAGCCTCCGCAGCTCAGTCCAGTTATATTTTATTTACACCAAAGCATCTAAGTACATTCAAAATAAACATATGTACAACTATTTACAATATATATACGCATGTACATAGAATGCTTATTCTATTGGGCATTTTGATTTACATTTTTTCATATCTAGCAATATCTATATTTTTACAGTTTATTCTTCCGTATTTTTTAACATCATAATCTGCTCAGTGTCTGCTTCTTCCTAAAGTCCTTTTAACATGAGCTGAGCAGGTATTTTTTTTTTCTTTTAATATAACATATCTTTTGTATCCATTCAATTCTATATTATGAATTTAAGTTAACAGTCACATATCTATTTTCATAAATCATATTTCCTTCTATTATATGATATTCATATATTTTTGTTGTATATTTTCACTTACACATGGGGTTCGATCTACGTTAGTATATCTTGTTAGGAGACACTTAAAAAACAAGCCTATGTAAGGTTTGTTTTAACATATACAGGTTCGGATTTTACATTGTGAATTAATCTGACAACTGAATTCTATTTACATATACCATATTTATATATGTACATGCATATAAACACATTTACATACACATACATATATAGCTATTACTACTTTACATATAATACAAATTCTCTACATATGATCATTCATATTCTATAGATATAATTATTTTACCTATTATACATATTCTATACATATAGTTTCTTTCATATATTTTTGGCTGTATATCATTAATTGGGTTATTGCTACATCATTATCTCTTGTATGTATGCGTATATAGGAGATGGGCTTTCGTTATAAACGAAACCGTTCGGTCTGAAAAACCTGTGTTCATTCCCATCCATGACATGAAAAAACGTTTATTTAGTCTCTTTCGACTAAAGGTGAGTTAGCAGGTCTCTTGTGGAGGTAGGTTTTTTTTTTTTTTTTTTTTTTTTTTTTTTTTTTTTTTTTCATCCGGAAATTCGTGTTTTTCATCCTCCAGAACAGACAAACCGGCCCAGTGAGCACACGCATAAACAGACATAGGACAAACCGTGAGCCATAGAAGACGACCCGGAAACTTTCTTTTCGAAATGTTTACTTTGTATTATACTCGCCGTATAACACGAGACACAAATTTATTACCCACCTTATCCTCGAGACGGTTGCGGTTACAAGAATAAGAAACCTCGACACCGTAAAAGGTAGAAGAAGAGGATTACGAAGAAGATACTAATATATTTTGTATATAATTATTTATATTTGATATATGCATTCCGAGAGCTAGCATGCAGTTTTTTTTTAAAAATCATAATGAACCCATAAATCATAAAGTTGTGATAACATGAATGGCAATATACGAAACCGAAGATAGTTATAAAGACTTTTGCCGATCGTTTCGTACTGGAAGGCATCGTTTATAAATGATAGCAAAGAAAATATTAATAATAATAAAAATAATAATAATAATAATAATAATAATAATAATAATAATACTTTATGGCCTCCCTCGATGAGGGAGGCTAAAATCATCCAAACGAGCTGTCATACCTTCTCTTAAATTCATTCGTACGAGATGCACTCACTACCCCTAAAGGCAAACTAATCCACTCTCACTCACTGCTCTTTGAGAGAAAAACCTAGCTCTTACCCCTTTCTTGACTGTGGACAAACTTAACTTCCATGGATAAACCCCCCCCCCGTGTTCTCTCCCCACCTTCCATATAACGAAAAATTTCATCAGTTGAATTCTACAACACCCATTCAAAAGTTTATAGACCTCTATCATATCACGCCTCTTTCTCCTGTTAACCAGAGTCTGCAATCCACATACTCGCAGTCCTTCATAATCCCATAATCCCGCTATAATATTCGTAACTCTTCTTTGCACCCTTTCCACAGCTTATGTATCCCCTTGGAACCTAGGAGACCAAATCTTCGTACATTAATCCAAGTGTGGTAGTATCAAAGCCTTATAAAGAGGCAAAATAGCTTCCTTATATGTCAAGGTTCTCACCAACATCGCAATTATCTCTCAGAGTTGCATTTGTGACCTTTGAACTTTAAATTCCTATTCACCATTACGCCAAGATCCCTTGCCTTCTCAGTTTCTTGTAGCATAACCCCTGCTAATATAATATGCCGGTGGAAATCTCATCACACCAAAGTGCATAACTTTACACTTACTAACATTAAAGTGATTGCCATTTTCGTTGGCCCAAATTTCCAGCCTATTCAAATCATTTTTGAGTGCTGAATATCAGTAGCATCCCTGATTGCCCTGCCTATCTTCGCATTATCGGCAAACAATTGCACATCTCCTGTTAGATCCTGCTTGATGTCATTAATCTATAGATTGAACAATAATGGCCCAAGGACTGAACCCTGAAGTACACCACAGGTCACCTTAAATCTGGCAGATTCACACCCACTGTATACCACTTTTTCATATCTGTCTGTCAACCATCCCATCATCCAAGTCAAGAGTTTATATTCCAATCCCATATTCTCCAGTTTATGCAGCAGCCTTTCGTGTCCTATCCTAAGAAATACCTTAGAAAAATCCAACATTTTCATAGTGTATCCATTCCCTTTATGCAATTATATTTACAGATTATTTTTACTTAAAATAAAAGTAATGTGTAAGAAGAGGTTAGTTTCAAGTGTAAAATTTGTGTCTCGTGTTATACGGCGAGTATAATACAAAGTAAACATTTCGAAAAGAAAGTTTCCGGGTCGTCTTCTATGCTAGCACATACAGGATTTGACTTTGCTCATTTTTTCCTAAAGCGAAAGCAAATACTTGTTAGCAAATATATCAGATCTTTCGAGGATAAGTTAATACTCAATATTTGTTGAAATGTATAATACTGATCATTTCTGTTTCAAAAAAAAAGACTATAACAAATCGCTTTTTTTATATACTGAAATATCTGGGTGAAAATGCTAAATATTGAGACTAATATTTGGTACCTCTAGAAGAATGCTGCTTTCATGTAGTACAATCTATTGTATTTTTTGCTTTGAATCACGCTTAGTCTGTTGTTGGACAGTAATATTTTGCACTTCAAATGTATCAGAATAAAAAAAATTTTAATTAATCATTTTTATTTTATAATATCATCCTGCGTTTGTTGTTGTTGTTATAATGGTCTTCAGTACGATGCCATGTTATAATACACCACTTTCCTGTATAGGTAGCATAAGGTTTCACAATTAAAAAGATTTTTCCTCTTTTGTCGTCCACAGTGACTACAGGTTAAAAAAAAACAGCAAATTTATTAAGGTTCAGAAAGAACTCCGTGATGATGTGATGGTGCAGTAAAGAGATTATTTCTGAGTTATTTAAATAATGTATTGAAAACTCTTAAAAAGTTTATGCTTGTGCATTAATTGGTAATTTTCTCTCAAAAACAATAATGACAATGAAAAATAAGAATATTTCTATATTTTTTTATTTAATTTTTCTGAAAAAATTTATAATTATTTGTTAACGTTCACCCTTTCCAATATCTAATATTAAGAATAATAAAATATAAAACCAATGTTGGGACTTCCTATAGGAAGAAGCGATAACGAACCGATAATTTGAACTTATGGCAGGTGACCAAAAAAAAAAAAAAAAGGCATTCACATGTGATGTCAAATTGCATTGCTGAGTATCTTTTCCTTCCAATTGGAGAAAAATTCACTTGAGAAAAGTAAATTTGCTAATGTGTTTGCTCCTATATATTTTCACTGTACTCTGTTTTGAACATCATTCAATTTTATGCCACCTGAAAGATAGAACTTACATTTTAAGGAGAAATTACTTTAGGTAGCATTCCAACGAAAACAGCACTTTCTCATCTGAAGATATTTGATGTGTTTAAGGAAGCTTTTTTCACTTATTGCATCCATGGTTGAATCACAAAATCGTGTTTTGTGCAAAATTCTTCCACGAAGTATTTGTGCGAAACAAACTTTAACGACCAAATTGTTCGCATCATTTGTCTTTTCCTGCCAGGTGTGGTCGTCCGTTCCAGGTGATTCTTAAAGAGACACCGCCGCCGGTGATACGGAAATATCCTGTCGCGAGGCGGTACAACGAAATCGTTGTTGTCAACCATTTATAATTTACTTTATATTTCCTTGTAGTACGCCCTCTCTTCCCCTCCTACCGAGGAGGTTTCGGTATTCTGTGCATGTACATTGGTTATGAACTTTAACCTTTCATGGCGGAAGTAAAAGAGGCGTTCTTTTGACACGAGACTTCGATTTCGATGATTTAGGACACCGAGTAGTGAAAGCCAACAAAGAAATATGCGGCGAAGTGACGTCTGAGTGGCAGAGTGAAGTCGTAGGAACCGGCATGTACTGACCTCCCTCAGGTTCTGCAGCGTTACTTTACGAGTGATTCGCACACCATCTCTCGTTCGTTTCGGCTCACTACTGCGTGACGGCTGAGTTCTCACCATGCCAAAGGACCGCCCATCGACAAAAGACGGCTCGGTTCCTTAAAAGTGCGAAAACTCTCGACACGAAGAGGGTCTCCGTTTCGCGTTCATTCTCCAAAGCTATCCCCCTCTTTAGGGTCTTCAGTTGAATGCTATTTCATTTAACTGCGGTCAACCGGAGCAAGGGATAAAGTGCGAGTCAATGGAAATCTCCCCCTTCGGCACAACGAACAGCCATTGACGGCAAATGAAGTCAGAAGTCTATCTCCGGAGGCTCATTGTTGCGCACGAACAAAGGATTGGAGAAGTGGTGGGGGAAAGGTGTGAACACTGGCGTCCAGCAAGGTGTGTGAACAATGATACTACTGAAAGACACATTCAGTTTGCCGACAACAACTCTTGAACTGCGTGAAGAAACCGATAATATGTTACATCCAACAGAGTTCATCAGCTTGCACACTATGACCGATAGATGGAAGCAGATAACAAATAGACTGGTCGATCATAGAAGTATACAGCTGATGTTCTTTTACTAATTTCATTCCGTAAATCGTTTAAATGATCGTTACAGAAAGATCGTTACGGGAACATATAGCCTTTTGTGTTATATGAGAGAAGAAATTGAATTAGACCCTCATTTTGTAGAAAGTTTTAAGAAATATAATGCAGAAAATCAAATGAGTTTAGGGAGCAAGCAAAAAACACACTTTCTGTTTACCCAACATTATTAGAAATGCAACTTTTAACATGAAATATGAACAGCATGATATTTATATTATTAATATGAATGTTTCATTTCATTACAAAATACTGTAATGAATAGTAACGTTAAATAATAAAATCACACTCATATCTTTTTAATAATGTTGGGAAAAGGCCTCGGTTAGTTTCGATGGAATTGTTTGGTTGGATAGACCTGGGTTCGAACCCCATCTATGAATCTTTATCAGTGCTTTTAATTCCTCTACCTCCTTGTGAGACTGGCTATATCTCATGCGGAGATAGACAGTTTATTTTTCCTGGCAACTCAAGTTTTTCGCCCTTCAAAAAAAAAAGAAAGGCAAACCAGATCCTAGAACACATATCAAAAGACATTGAATACTACTGAAAAATTAAGGCAGCGGGTAATTACCTTGCTCTGTATTCATTATTCACTATTAAAGTAGCATTGCTACTTTAACCCATCAGAAGTGAGAATGTTAGGAGGAGTCCGCTCTATGCTTGTTCGCTTCTTTTTGCCAATTTCCTGTTGACCTGTAACTTTCCAAAATCAGATGCTTGAATAACCAAGATAGACTACCATTCTGAGTGATTCGATTTCATAAATGTCAAGAAAATGCTATAAATAAACAAATACGCCAGAAACACTTTAATAATCAGTTTTTATTTTGGGGGAGATTTCATATAAACCCCTTCCAAACATATACACAAGCGGAACAAAGGAATTAAACAGCAAAGATTAATTAAGAACCCAGTTGCAAAGATTCCATAAGAAATTATAAGGGATATTGGACGAAATTCGTGTATAATAGGGAATTCCTATGAATGTGTACGTGGAAAACAAAGCAAACAAACAGAATCCCTTTTGTAGAGAGAAACGCACAATATTCTTGAATGGGGTGTTTTAGATTATGACAACCGTAGGAAGCGAGAGTATCGATAACATCTTCGTAGACGGAAAAGCAAGTTAGGGAGAAACGCGACAAAGAAACTCTCCTCTTTCGTGAGCTCCATTCTCGAGGACTTCCTCCCAAACACGTGCTACGTCCACACCGTCTTTCCCCCTCTTAATTGTTATCAAAATTCCTAACAAATGATGGCGGGTCACGACATATCTTAGCGAAAGCGTCGTGACTGCCTTCTCAAGACCTCGCTGTAAGGTGAAACACGAGACGAACGTAGGTGTAGACAGGGGGAAAACGACGGAGCGATGAAGAAACAGATTAGGGTCTTAAGCGCTGATTGGAGTTGGAAGATTGATCTCTTTATCATCTTCTATTTCATGGCCTGGAGCCCTCGTTGACGTGGTTAAGTCCTCGTAATACTCTTGTGTTTTGTGGGGCAACCTGTGCAAAAGATGAGCCACAGGTAGAGATGTCGGCAGTTACTAGCAGCGGAAAAATCAGACACTAGCACTTGGAAAATCAAAACAGAGGTTTCATAAGCACCTAAGAATGTCGCATTATTTTCACTTTTGCGTATTCTGGCGTATATCAGTAATTAAACTGGATGAGAATTTAACAAAACAAGTCTATAAGATAACGATTAAAATATTCCAACACTTCGAATGCTGTTGTGGCATTGAAATATGTATGTCTATGTGTCATTAAGTGGCAATAATTTTCACCACTAGGAGTAAGACCCTTTTTTTATTTTTACTGTAGCCTTGAAGTGGTTTGAAAAAGATCTACTTAGTTCTGGACTGGTTTCGGATGATCAAACTTTTGACCTTCTCAGATTACCAAAAAAAAAAAAAAAAGCAACGTTCCCCATTCACTCAATCAAACTTGAAATTAAAAAATAAATAAACATTTAAAATCTAGAAAATATTATATTAGTTATGAAAGAATAATTTATTCAATTTTCTTAAGTAAAATTCATTTTCAAAATAGGATGTGTTATTCAGTTCTGTTTTATGTTCAATAGGAAGGAACAGTAAGCATTTATGTTTGGTGTGTAAATCAATCAATTAATTTAAATCAGTTTTTGTTATTAATTTGTTGATTTTAATTAAATTATGAATTATTGTTTAAACGGGATTAAACTCAATTTTTGGGGGATAGAGGGGTTACGGAGAGGGGGGAAATAATATGTATAGTTTACCTTTGTTTATAATATAAACTGATATTTATTTTAATTATTCAAGGTCACTACACTGCTTTCAGAAACCAGAAAATTAATATATGTAAGTAAACGTGATTTTGTATCACAAAATCACGTTTACTTACAATGTATTCAGTACTTCTTATTAGGGGTCTGTCTTTTGTCTGTCTTTTGCTACCGATAAAACGTGTTCCGTTTTGTCGGGTAATGTGGACGAAAACACAACACACACACTTCAGTCAACTAAGCTAGCTCGCTATCGCGAATGTGTTGATGCTGCTGTAAAGAACATTAGCATCTTTCATTCAGAAAATCATGAAGTGTGGAAGGTGAAGAGATAGTTCCAGTAGGATGACGATTATAAACGTTTTCCCTACAAAGTGTAAACATTCAATATATACAGGAATTTTTAAAGACAACATTTCACACTTATTTTATGTGTGAAAACTCTTTGTGAAGGTACTAGTTTTATAAACCGACAATTTAAGGTGCAAATTAAATCTAGTTTTTATTTTAGATTAGTTCCAGCAATAAATAAATAATAACCGATTTTTATCACCACAGTACGTGAGTTGTCCAATCTCAATGCAATAGTAGTTCCAAACTTACCATTGACTTTAATTATTTTGTTTAAAATTCAGTTCTCGTTTCTTACAGCTTTACATTTTGATTAGCAGACATTAGTTAAGTGGTTGTTAATATGATTTGCTCTCACTGAATGTTACAGTTGTATAGTACACTTCTTTTCCAGTCGCCCTCCTCATTACTGTTGACACCATCATTCACCTGTGACGATGGCTTTGCAGTGAACGCCCTCTAGTGTCAGGCCTAATCGGTAGCATTTAATCTACTTTAAGTAACTGACAGCTAACTGGACAAAGATCGGATACCGGAAGCGTATCAGCAGCTGGAGAATGGAGAGCGGCACATAATAACTTTAATGAACTGTGAATAGGGAAGCCTTCCTCAATGGTTACTGAACTCGGAAAGGTGGGATTCAAGGTCCTAGCTTGCATATAATAATAGAGTTGCTGTTTGGCGAGGATTACGGTTTTGTCGAGCGTGTCTGTGTATTGTACTCTAAACTTATGTTACCAGCACATAAATAACTCTGTCTACCTTCCCTTAACTCCCCAGTAATCTCCCATAAATATTTTGACAGCTCTCAGTAAAAGAAGAAGAATTACATCCTAAGCCTAAGAAAAGTTACCTTCCTACTGCTTCTGATCATTCGTAGCTTCAACTCGAGTACAATTTCTCCATACAACACGAATAAAAAGAAGAGGAAGAACGGCTAATTAGTTCAATATAATAATATATTTATGTCCTTTACGTTATTATTACCTTTGTAAAATCAAATTGATATTTATGTTGTGTGCATCTAGTGCATTTTTACGGGCCAAACATATTCCTTAACTTCTGATAATTTCAATTTATTGCTGGGTGTTGTATTATCCTTGGTATTAGTGAACATAATTAATTGTAATTATAACTCTCGATACTAACAAATAATATTTATTAATTACCTGTGGGCAGATACCATGCAATGATTTTAAGGTGAAGTGTGAGTATCAATGGTAAGATATGTAGTTTTTTTTTCCCACACAATTTCAGCCTTGATTTTGATAAACCTTTCCTCATCATTATTCTTCTACTTCTTTCAACGGAGTTAATGACATATTTCCGCGAGGTCTCGGATGATGATTAAACTAAATTTTACAGTTGCACGACTTTCCTGACGTCAACCTCAGATAAGCTGTGAAATTATCCTTGGCATAATTAATTCTCTTTGTTTAATTAAAGACGCTTCCCTTGGTTCTGTTGGAAGAAATATTCATTCCCGCTGGTTAGAATGACCTTGTTTGAATCCTCTCAAATAAACTTTCTAGTCCCGGACTCACATGAAGGGGGGTGAGTTTTTCTCGTTGAAAATGTTTTTTTACTATCATCATATCCTGTGAACACTGAAGCTATCATTACGATTACATATCATTCTCTACAATTAGTTTAAATAAAAGAAGACAAGTTATCTGAGATGAGGTTTCTGCGTTTCATACATTGACAGGAAGATGAAAAGACTGTCAATCATTTTTGGACACTAACTCAGGAATGCGTGAAAATTCCTCTCAAAGCAAAAACAGTAGAACTGAATCGCCAATGTTCTGTATCAATAGGTCTATAATTAGACACTCGGTCTTAGGTACTAACTAAATGTATTCATAAGATGATATTAAAGCCAAACTGGTTCTTAATTCTTATGGGCAGCGCTAGTCCAATATTCGTTTATTTTTCTTTAATTTTTTTTTAAAGCTGATTTTCATTATTGTAATTTTTGTTACTTATTTGAAGATGACAAAAGATAGTGAAAAATAAGTCGCTATATTTAACTAATTCCTCTTCATATTTCAGTGGCTTCCATCTGTATTAGAGCCCATCTCATTGATTTCGTTTGCCTAGTTAGTTTCTTTTCTAGCCATAATTGATTTTAAAAATATATCAATATTCTGTATGTGAATGCTGTACTTAATTAGTTTTGCAAGAAAGTCTGGAGTTCGTTAACATGCAGTTCTTTCCCTGGCTCTTTTCTTTTCTTTATTCCAGTAATTTTGTTTCATTCGCCACAAATTCTGATCGCAGTTCAATCTAAACTCTGTTTAGCAATCTTTAACTTTGCTGAATGCAGACAACTAGAATTTATTAAATTTTCTTCATCAACCTTTCATTGCCGAGCTACGTAGTGGGACCTTCTACATCCAACAAGCTAAGTTTTCCCACTTGCTCTTGACTTCATTTTTACCCTTCAATAAGTCATAGATTCCAAATCCACTTTCCATGCAGTTCTGTTTTACAAAAGGTAAATTTATTCTTGATTCTTCTATCACTTACTCAGAGAGAGAGAGAGAGAGAGAGAGCCGAAGAAATCACTTAGACTTTCTTTAAGACTTATTACAGCATTGTAAAGCTAACAGGAAAAAAATTCTACCAGCGAACACTGCAAAATGTTTTCCACAAGAGAACATAGCAATTCTCCTCCTCCTTAGCTTTCATTACGTATATTTCTGTTCTCTGGGAAAACACACACACACACACACACACACACACACACACACACACACACACACACACACACACACACATATATATATATATAATAATACCCCCCCCCCTCTTCATTCACAGTTTCCCGAGTAACGTAAATGAGACCTGAAATAATGTTGACAAAAATAAATACCTAAAAATAAGCTATTCACTTTCTGATTAGTGTGCTTTATTATTTAATAAAGTTATATTCAGCAAAATCGAATTGTATTGATTCCATTTTTGTCTGCATATGATAAACATATGCAAGCTTTTTTTGCGTGTAATTTTCATGATCTTATATCTTATCCTTGAAAATCCCTGCTGTATTTCCTATCTTGCCTCAGCGAGTACATCTCGAAAATTGATTTCAATTTTTTCCCCTTTTTTTTTTTAATTAACGTTTCCGCCTGATTTTATCTTTCGGAAATTGAAAAAAAAAAAAACACATGCGATTAGACACCGAGTACAGAGCATGGTTGTGGTAATCTTTCAATATCGTTAATGAAAGGTGGATTTCATTTGCATTGGCGATAGATTAAGGTTAAAATGAAGGCAAATAAAATTGATTTGCGATTATCAAGATATTACTGCCAAATGTTTTAATAAATACAAAGAGATTATTAATAAATTTTTTTTAAAAAAGTTATATCTCCTTGATGATGTATTTTTACGGAACAGAAGATGCAGGGTAGAATTTTCAACATGATAATAGGAATAAGAAAAAGACAAGTTTCTAGAATTTCAATACGAGTACGATCAGCAGGGGAGGATGTAGCATATTTTTCGCACTCCGAGACCAGTGACTGCAATATATTGCTTGATGAATGAGTTTAAGGAGAGGAACAGTGTTGAGCTAGAGAAGTCATTACTGAAAATTGTTACCAGTCTTTTATTTCATTATAAGTAGACAGATAGATTGATAAGTTAATATACGTTATATGCATAGAGTGGTCTGTTCGCTTGTTTGTTTGTTTTTATTTGTTTTTGTTTCTTGATCTCATTTGAATCACTTTTTGTGTTGATGCAAGGTATATTCAGGAAAAAGTTTAAATACGAGGGTGGTCTGAAAAGTTCCCGTCCTCGACCATAGATGGCAATCTATCGGCAAGATTTTTTTTCTAAGCAGATACATCTGTAATAAGCATCCATGTGAAATTACAAGTAATCCTATCAAGTACTTTGTTTTATACAGCTGTCTGAAGCAAAAGTGTTGTCTGTATCCCTTGAAATGGAAAACAATGAGTATCATGCGGTTATGAAATTCTTTGTAGAAGAAGGTTTAACTCCAAGAGAAATTCATTCGAAGTTCATAAAAGTTTATGGGAACTCTTCTCATTTGTTTTCGATAACTAAGAAATGGGCTGCCAAGTTTAACGTGGTATTGGATTACTATATGAAATATAGTAATCCAATACCACGTTAAATTTGGTGTTTGAAATTGCTGAGAATATGAGCATTTCAAAAGAACGTGTAGAATATATTTTGCATGAAGAATTGCAAATGAAAAAGCTTTGCGCAAGATGGGTGCCGCGCTTGCTCACAGCAGATCAAAAACGCACTCACACGAAAATCTCTGAACAGTGCCTTGGAGCGTTTTAACAAGAATAAAACTGATTTTTTTTTTTTGTTTTTTGTCGATTCATTACTATGGATGAGACTTGGATTCACCATTACACACCAGAATCCAAACAGCAGTCCAAACAGTGGACAGAAGCCGGTTGATCAGCGCCAAAGGAGACAAAGTCGGTTCCATCAGCAGGAAAGGTAATGAAATCGGTGTTTTGGGATGCTAAAGGCAATTTGTTTATTAATTATCTTGAAAAGGGCAAAGCAATAACCTGTGAATATTATTCCGATCTTTTAACCAGACTAGACAAAACAATTCGTGAGAAAATACTTGGTTTGCAGAAGAAAAAAAAATCATCTTTCATCGGGACAATGCACCTGCCCACAAAGGTATTTTAGCAATGGGAAAATTAAGGGATCTGAACTATGAATTGTTGGAACATCCACCCTATTCCTCAGATTTGGCTCCTTTTGACTTCTATTTCTTTCCAAAACTAAAACTCTTCCTCGCTGGTCAGCGTTTTTCTTCGAATCAAGAGGTGATTGCAGCTGTAGAGGGGGTATTTTGCAGAGAACCACTACAGCAATGGGATAATGGTGCTGGAGCATCGCTGGGATAAATGTATTAGTCTTAAGGGAGATTATGTTGAAAAATAAAAATAACTTTGAAATTATAAATTCGATTTTTTCATTGTCAGGCCGAGAACCTTTCAAACCACCCTCGTATAACCGAAAAGCACGTAATCGGAAGAAGATCAAAAAAGTCTGTGTTCCACTTTTTCACTTGATTCAGAATTCAGCGAAACAAAGCATGAACTCTACCACGTAAAGAAAAAAAATGGTAGGAAGAAATAGGAACAGAGTAGGACTTTTTTCATGACTAGAGTGTTGCCATTATTTATTAGAATTTCTATGTATTACGCGGTCTACTTTTATTGCATTCATGTTAGCTATTTTCGCGGTATTCCCTCAGTGTTTAAATAATATAGGTGGAGTCGAAGTTTGAGCAGTGCGACATAAGACGTTCTCTCACAGCTGCACTATATAAGTTGTTGTAGCACCTATTTATTTAAAGAGTAGTGGTAAATTGGTTGTACGGCAGCTTTTTCC
The DNA here is from genome assembly GCF_054136105.1 of Typopeltis vanoorti. Classification (NCBI taxonomy): domain Eukaryota; kingdom Metazoa; phylum Arthropoda; class Arachnida; order Uropygi; family Thelyphonidae; genus Typopeltis; species Typopeltis vanoorti. The sequence goes on from NC_143552.1 coordinate 38,917,006, forward strand.
CCCCATATATATAAACTAAGAATTTTGTGTAAATAGCCATAAGCAATACGGTTATTGAGAGGAACATATAAGGCGTTCAAAACATCATTGAAAGTGTGCGAATTTCTAATTTGATAAATGATAGTTTTCAGCCTTTCCACAAAGTGTTACATCGTATATTTGATGCTGTAGTTATTGACAAATTCCGTGATATACGAATTTTCTATCCATCCAGTTTTATGAATATAATACAGCCGGCTTTCCATTCCTCTGTTACATCCTTCTAAGTGCAAGTATGTTTAATATATTTTCACGGGATAAAAGACCCGACTATCTGGTAAGAAAACCGCTACCTCCGTATGTGACTTTATAATTCAGCTTCAGTTTCCTGATAAAGATTCTTTGCTTCCTATACGGAATTCGGACCCAGGTCTTTCCAACCAAAGAGCTTTTTCTATATCGAACTGAGCTATTGAGGATCTATGTGAATTTTATGTTACCATTATTACTGCTACTAACAATAACACTAATAATAATAATAATAATAATAATAATAATAATAATAATAATAATAATAATAATAATAAGAAGAAGAAGAAGAAGAAGAAGAAGAAGAAGAAAACGTTATAAGCATAGCATTATGAAAGTCAATAAATTTCTAGAATATGGCTTATTGAACAACTTATTTGCAATACACGATATCAGTAATTCCCCCGAATGAAAATAATTAATCATATGTTTTAATAATTTTGTTGGGAACAGGTTTTAATTCGACCGAAGCAACTTATGGCTATGGAACTATTGCATTATATCTGTTAACTCCTACGTTATTCGAACATGTTTGTGTGAGATGAAAAACAGAATTTCTTATAGGGAAAAAGAACTCGTCACTCCGTTATCTCAGAGCAGGTGGAGTTTTTGCCGCTTAGAAAGTTTCTTGCAGTTCCATATGGAATACAAACCCAAGTTTCTTTGCAAATGAAGCACAAATATTGCAACATCCTTACGGGTATTTGTACCTTGCAAGAATTTCTACCTAAAATATTCATGAAGGAATTAAAATTTTTAAATATATCATATACACAGTTTGAATGTACAGCCATAATAACATAATGAGTGACCACTTTAATTAGAACACCTTTTTTTTTTTTTTGGAAAGTAGACTGTTTCTGAAGACGTTTAATCACGTGGCTGCACTTTGCTATATAAACAGGCAGACAGGCATTCGACGATTCTGTTTATTGCATTTAATGCATCAAAATCGGTAAAGGTGTCGCTTGCTGGCTGGTGCCAGAATGTTTACTCTTCTGTAGTGTGTTTAGGGTATATCAAGTGTGGTGTAATATCCAGACAAGTTCAAATCAACGGATTTCCTGTGGACAGAAACCGCTCACTGATGCACGAGATCAGAGAAAGGCAAGGATTTTGAAACATGACAGAAGAGCCACAACCAGCCAAACTGCAACTCAGTACAACAGTGGATATCAGAAAATCATCTCGGAGCGCATACTTCGTCGCACACTGTCAGGGATTGGGTACAGGAGCAGAATACCATCCCCAGCCCCAATGCTGTTCAGCTAAGAACAGGAAGAAGCGGCTCCAGGGGACACGTGATTACCAACACAGGACATGCTGGTGCTATGGAAAAATGTCTCCTGGTCTGATGAAACGCGGTGTGTTTGTTGCAATATGGTGCAACAAAATGAGGCCTTGGACCATTCCTGCCCAGTAACAACAGCTCAGGCTGTCCGTGGGGATGTATGGGGAATGTTTTCTTTGTACACATTCGGTCCCCTGATACCAGTCGAACACCACCTGAATGCATAGCCTATCTCAACATTGGTGCTGGTCATGTTCAGCCATTCATGTCTGTAGTTTATCCGCTGTGAAAGGGTTACTTCCAACAAGACGATGCGCCATGCCGAAAGGCATAACGTACTGAAGTGGTACGAGGAAGATGACACTGAGTTTCCTTTATGTTAGTGGCTAGCTCAGTCCCCCATACGTCAATCCAATAGAGCATTTCTAGGTTAAAGTGGAACGAGCAGTTAGCAGCGGCAACCTGCTACAACCTGCAACCCAATCTGCACAATTGGGTAATACCATTTTGACAGCATGGATAAACATCACAGAAGGACATTTCGTCACAGGCCGTTCTTAGCTCGAAAAGGAAGGTTTTCGCTTATTATTAAATGTCGTTCCTAATAAAATGGCCACTCAGTATATCAAATAAGTGAATTTTTTGATTTACTATTGTTTGTAATAGCAGAAATAAAACTTATAAACAATTAGCAGATTATGTTTCTGAAAATAGATAAATTTACTGCACTTTCTTTGAATAATGAACAAACAGGATCAGAGAAGTATGTAAAAATAATGATAAAATATATATTTTTTCATAATAATTTTTTTATTAAAATTATGATTACATATTTAAATTACATATGATGCATACATTGATTACATATTTTTATTTAAATGTATACTCATTTTTTATTATTAAAATTATGATTACTTATTGTGATTATATATATATATATATATATATATATATATATATATTATATTTTTAAATTTTATTTTTATATTTTTTGTAGCAATGGAATTCGTACAAATTTTCCTTTTTTTCTCCCCCTCTGTATAATCTATTAATAATAGTTACTGTAATTGGAAATTTATATTAAGGTTGAATAACATTGCGTTTTTACAGCATTTATACAATAACAATGAGTTATATACATTTATTATTTTTTATTTAATGCATTTAAGAGCTGTAACTGCTGCACTTAAAAGTAATATATGGATATTTTATGATTATTATTTTTTGTTGATCTTCATTGAGATCTAATTTCTGAGCTTTCATCCTATCTTATTTATTAAGCTTATCTGAGGATGACACCGTTTAATTATTATTATTATTATTATTATTATTATTATTATTATTATTATGTGACACCTCCAGGGAGTCCAAAGACTCATCGAGGAAGAGTGTGCCAACAGCATTGAACAATTGATTCACTTCCAGCTACTACATTTAAGTCTGATATCCACAACAGCCTTAGGTTGAGAAATTCACACACACACACACACACACACACACACACACACACACACACACACACACACACACACACACACACACACACACACACACACACACACACACACACACACACACACACACACACACACACACACACACACACAAAATAGTAATAATAATAATAATATGTAAAGTTTGAGATTAAGATGAAATTTAAACTGGAGTGTCATAGAGTAAATTTTGTAACACTCGTGATATTATACAACATGCTTTTATTTTCAGAGTGTTTTATCCAGTTATACATCGAAGCTCGGTCAGAAACTGACCCACTTTGGTCTCTCTTCCACTTGCGGTAACTGAGGAGCCAGTTTTCTTGTGATCAATCGTTGCATGCCATTAAGGAAGGCTTCGTCCCTTCTGATTTGGAAAATGCACAAATGGAAGAATACCATAGATTTCATTCTTTTCTCCTATCCACAAATATCGTTGTGGATAGAAGAAAAGAATATTTATTGAATCAGTACGAAGTATTAGAACACAGTTTATGAAATCAGTATTAGTACTGATTTCATAAACTTTATAGTGCACGAACATCCAAAGCGTCAAGATCGTTTACAAACTTTAAAACACAGATCTTAATGTCACTCGTCGCTTTTTATGACAAGGATAATACTGTCAGAACTTAGACATACTCTTACCTTCTTTCTTCTATCTCTTTTATGAGTATTACAAAAATTTCATGTTTGTGATGGTGACCAAAACCACCATAAATACCCTTGATAGTACATAGAAGAGCGGTTTTGTTGAACAATGATCCCTCTCTTTGCGTACTTCAATCACTATCTCATAGATAGTCCAGTTCATCCTTATGTCTTTATTACAGGTACTATCACATGGGCTACTCTACTGAACTGGCATCCATTACTCTTCTGCTTTCTACTGAGCATGTTAAAGCACGATCAGTGGTTGCCCAAAATACTGCAAATACACTGAACCTGTTCTCTTGTTCATCTTGCAAATATCCAATAACTACAATCTTTATTTTTTCGTTTTCTATGCACTGCATCAATGTGCAGGCCCACATTCGGCATGTGTTGCAGCCTGTTGTAGAAAAACGATATTTTAAACTTGAAAAAAAATATACAATATATTTACTCTAATTTACTCTACTAAATAGTTCAGAGCGACTAAGGCGTGTTCTGTTACATACATTTTGTCCAAGAAATGCACCAAGGAGAAAATGGCAGCACTTTCGAAAATATCTTATAGCTGCCATTTGTATCAAGAAAAATATAAATTATCTTCATTATAAAAGTTCTTCCAACTCTTGAAATGTATCTTAATGGACTGTACATGATACACATCATCAGAGAACAAACCTGATTTTGTTTGCATTATTATTAGTTTCCTATTAACAAATTTCATCCAAATTAATCTGGTATTTGTCAGATCTCCAATATAGTCAAGTCTAATATTTCGGAATTCAAGCTGATTTGCAACTAAATTATAGACTACGTATATTTCTTATAATATTCCTTTTACACCATTCAATGATTATTTTAGACATTTTCTATTGTTGAAGAATAAAATGTTCCGAGTGTGTGCCAAGCATGTTCACGATAAACAGCTAGAAGAAGCATTTGTTCTAGCCTAGATTGTAACCTGTATTAGATTTTGTTATTTTCCAAGAAGAAGCATGTGCGAGTTTTCTGAGATTATATAATATTTTTAGTTGTCGTTGTTGTTCTTCTTCTTCCTTTCACTCTGTTAAGCCTATTGGCGTGTTCAGGTCTTTCACCATCTCTTCAAGTCTTTCTTTGTTTCTTTTCCATTTTGTTTTATATTTTAGTCCTTTTTTTGGTAGTTTGTTCGGAGACATTCTATTCACATGCTGAATCCATTTCTTTCCATTATTATCTGTTGTTTGTAAAGTTGGTTCTTGTTGTAGTCCTTGTAAAATTTCTGAGTCTTTTTTATATAGTTTAATGTAACCTGCTGTTATTCTTAGGATTTTTTTTTTGCGGTTGTTATTCTTTGTTGAACTTTTTTTTTTCATTGTCCATGTTTCACTTCCACCCGCTTTGCAACCATATGCATGGGGAAAGAGTGTCCTAAGTTCGATTCCCGTCGGTGACGTGAGGAACTGAAGGATTTTCCTCAGCTATAGCCAAGTTAGCTGGTCTTTGGCGTGGATAGCAGGGTTTTTCCTCCAGTTTATCCTAGGGGTTTTTCATCCCGCAAAGCAGGCAAACCGGCCTTGAGAACTCAACACTACAGACATAGGATACACCGGGGCGTAGGGCTGACCACCTTATCCTGTGAACGGTTAGAGGTCCGATGATTAATAAACCCTTGACACCGCAAGGTAAAAGAGGGAAAAGGAAGATGAGAACATCATTAGTATGATGTTCTCATCTAGTTGTTTAATTATTTAAGCGGTACGATATTTTCATATCGTACCATTCGTCACCCTTAAATACTTCCCTGTAACGTGTGACACTTCTGATGTTTTGTTTGTATCTTGTCTGTTTTTGGGTTTCGTATCCTTCTTTGATCTACGGTTCTTTTCCAATTTATCTCTCCGGTTTCTACTTCTGTGAGACTTCCGAGTAATAGATTAGTCCTGTGATTTGGTTACCAGCCATAACAGAAAACGTCTGATGTCAAGAATTCTGTTTATACTGTAGTTCTCAGATTTGGCATATATATTTTTCGATTTCCTCCTAATGTTGGATCTGTTATTCAGATGAGACTCGTTCTACATTCCCTCGTTTAGGCTATACCACTTACTAGTGTAGTTGACATTTGGTTAGGAGTGGCTTTATTTTGCTTCATGAACAAGTATAGCCAGTTCTTTCTAAATTTATATCGGTATTTTTATTATTGTATGTGGTGCCATCTATCGCAGAGAGAAAACACTAACAATTGCATATCGTTCAGCGTTCATTTATGTATTTTTAATATTCTATTAAATCCTGAGGAATTTTATTTATTAATTTTTATTACTGCGATAATATTAAGAGATTGTGCTTGAATCAGCAGCAATAATAAGACATATGTCTTTTAAAGGAAGGGAGTAGACTTTCTAGTAACGGTGAACAATTTCTCTTCGGTTATATTCTCCAGATATACGAGTGCTTGTGTGCGTAAAGAATTTAAAGAGGGTGAGAACAAAAAAGAACTAAAGCAATATTTATTTCAGGCTCAGGAACCGCTGAGTTTTTTTATGTGTTTAACGCAAAAATAATGAAAAGAATTGGAATCTCTTATCAGCAGTCTATCAGAAAAATCGGAGGCTCCCATTTGTAGTGTATTGGAGGCCATCCAATACTGAGGAAGAAAAATGTTTTTATCAAATAATAAATAAATAAAATTCTCCGAATTCCTTTCAATGACTGAAGTGAGTAGGATGATGTTTCTCTGTCATAACTTCTTTTTCCAAATCTTTAGGCAGTCGGACTTTATATTTCATCATCGGTAGTTTATTCCATTCCCTCAATACCACAGTTGAATTTGTCTTTTTACTGCAGTGCTAGGATCAGGCGATCATGCTCGTCAGGCACTCTAGATGATATTGCCGACATATTATCAATTAATTCACTAAACTTTTATTGTCTTTCTAAAATACCAAAGACATTTCTAAATGTATTTCCGCATTATATAAAAATAAAACTCACTCTGGATACCCAATAATTGCAACAAAATTATTTGGAATGAAATATGTGTATTTATTTATTTTATTTCTTTATTTATTTATATCCACTCAAGCACGAGATGTCTCAAAAACGTACTACAACAGTAGTATGCGTGTGTATGGGGGGGGGGGGGGAGCGATTAGAAAGAAGAAAGCAAATTGTTTGTGTGTTCTTAAAGAACTTGAAGTTACATGCTTTAGATATAGAGGGAAGGCTGTTCGAATTCGAAAGGACCAAAGTATGCGAAATGAAGAAAGATGAGAAGTTGGAGTTGACAAGCTTCTTTTGTATTTGTATATGATTTGTACAGAGGGAAGTGGAGAAATCAAGGTAAAACTTCAAATGAGCAGCGTCCACTGAACTGCCTTAGAGTACTTTCATTTTTTCTAATCACTTTCCTATAGAGCGTTCCATAGAAAATGATTTGAGAAACATTGAGAGAAAGGTCATCCTATAAGCGAATAGCCCTCTTCCGGGTACAATCATTCCGAGAGAGGGTTTTGGAGCCTTACTATCAGAGTGAGAGAAAGAGAGAGTGAGAGAGAGAGAGAGAGAGAGAGAGAGAGACATTGCATTTCTTCCGGGAAATAAGGCAACATTTTGTTTTTGGTAGTATTAAAATTGACTAAAATATTTTCACCCCAGTTGAGAATGCCAAGGCTAGAAAATCAGTGTTTAATGCACTGGCAAAGTTCTTGAAGCTTAAGTTATCCGAGTACATCTTAAGCTAAGTTGTGCTCTTTGTTCATTCGTTTCATTTGAATGTAAGTTGTTCCATTTCTTATTCCTTTGCACTCACTTGGACGCACGTGACTAGGGAAAAGAAAAAAATAACGTACACGTAGGACGTGCTGCCATCTCGCGGAAAAGAAGATAATTTTCATTTGTTCGTGAAGCTTTTTTTTGATGTTATATACATGCCGATAAGCTTAAATCTGGAATCGAAATTTCTTATTAAAATATTACATATAAATTCCAGTTTAAGAGAGGATTTTAAATTAATAATAAAAATAAATTTTATTCGAATTTCTTTTAGAAGTTTTAAAAAATTTGTTTTAAAGTTTTAGATCAACAACAAGAGAGAGAGAGAGAGAGAGAGAGAGAGTGATTGTCATATTTTAATCAGAAGTGCTAACAATCATGCGATCATTTTATATAATAAATAAGAAATGGTTTTATAAGATACATAAGATAATTTTCTATTATCATCATCACATCGGGAGGAATCTGTCTTTTTGGAGTAAATCAGATCATCTAATTATTCTAGTACTCCACTTTATATTTTATTTTATTACTCCACTTAGATAAAATATATATGAATTTGAAACTATAAAGTTTAGAAAGTTTAGAAGCAATACTGATTCACAATTGGAAGTAAGACTACAAATTTACAACAGAATGAATGGCATAATTAAAAGAAATTTCGGGACACAAATGACTAAAGAAACTCAATTAAGATTACATAATATGACCTCTAAATCATCTCTCAAATTTGGAAGTGAAACTTAGATTTTAAAACAAAGAAACAAACAAAGACTGGAAGCAGCACAGTTGAAGTTTCTAAGACCTCTCCTGGGACTCACTAGGTTAGATAAAAAGAAATACACAGAAATAGAAGCACGATTAGATAAAAAAAAACATCATACAAGAAATAGAAGAATATATGCAAAATTGGCAACAACCACATAGAAAGGATGAATAGCAACAGGATTCCCAAAGGAGCATATGAATATAAACCTACAGGAAGAAGAGACCGCGGACGTCCAAGATTGAGGTGGGAAGATCAACTTCATCTCCAGAGAAGGAACATAAAAAGCATATACCTGAATCAGTGGCATAGCTAGAGCTGTTGCCGCCCGGGGGAGGTCCCTGAGTTTGCCGCCCCTCTCAATACACACCAAAAATACTACAAAAAGTCAAAACGACTTATAGGGAAATAAATTAAAACACTGTTTATTTTTGAAGTAAAACTTTAATTTCAACATTCTAAAATGTTATTTTTCTTGCTTTTATGTTAGCAAAATCGTCGATGACATTGGAGACGTCTATTTCGTAGTAATGTAGGTAATTCTTAATCAATTTTATTTAGAAAAACTCCTCTCACAACTAGCAACACTTACAGCAATTGTGAGGAAAATTCGCAGTAGTATTACAATATTTGGAACTGAGTTCTCGAGACTGTATTTTAGAATTAACTGCAAAAGTTCAAAAAGGTTCAAAGTGCCGCCCGGGGAGGACCGACTCCTCCGCATTCCTCTGACTACGCCACTGACCTGAATTGCTTGGACGACGACGACGAAGTTTATTAAGTAACCGATAGCTTACGAAAGTTCATTCCGTAAGAGTTGTCGTAGTGTTGAATTATTTAAAATCGCATTTGCAATTTTACAGTAGTTTTGCAAAATGTAATTATTCAATTAAATAAGTTATTATTTTTGTAATTATTTAATAAATAAGTTGAAATGTCCTATTTTTAGCTCAAATTAATAACTCTATTGCCGTATATACATACGCACGATAATGCTGCCATCTATCGAAGCGGTGGAAAACTATTGAGTTTCTGTAAATTAATATCGGTTTTTTATTATTATTATTCATTGGGCTTACAACGAAATCAAATAATACAAATAATCAAATAAAGTTCTAGAAGCGATCATTCGATAAAACAAGAACTATCAATTTACTGTAGCATTGAGCAAAACATTTGTTTGTGTCCTTTGAGTTTTTATATTAAATCGGTCTACAAGTTTATTGATATGTTCAGTAATGCTAGCTCCTTCCACCAACGCTAAATCTGTTACAATATATAAGGGAACTGCATTTTTCTAAACCTTCTAAACTTCTTGATTTCATTACTAGTATGCACTGCAGTTTCAGAAAATTTATTAGGAAGCTTCGGTGCATCTTTTGTTTGTTTTTTTCTCAAGTAAGGCCTCGAGTGTCATCTGCTTCGTTGACTTTCGCTTCTTTACGTTTAAAACAGCGCAACAGTAAACAGAAGCATTATTCAATTTGCGGGATAATTTACTAAAGCGTTCAAAGTCTGAATCTTGTGATTCAAAGATTGCTTGAGCTTTTTCGAGAAGTTTAAGTGCTTCTTACAAGCCTTTACAAGTGAAAAACCGAGTTGGAGATTCATAGTGTTTATCTTCTTTTGTCTTTTTCTTCTTCGTTTCTTTCTTGTTCCTCTAATTCATGGGCATCATTGTGTGAGAGTTCCATAGTGTGAGATTGAAGCAGCTCATTAACATCACCTTCCGAAACTTCCATTTGCAACTGGATAGCCATACCTAAGATCGCTTGAGTTTCATAATTCACAATCTTTGTTGGATCTTCAAAGCTTTCGGAATTATTATTAAACTGAGGATAAAGTTTATGCCATCTCCTTTAATAGTTTTTTCGGAAACTTTATGCAAGGCGGTCTGTGTTATCTGAATTGCGTCTAAAATGTCGAATCTCTTCAAAGCTCTTTGATAGAAAAGTTTCCATCTTTATCAGTTGCTTCAATTAACATTTCAAAACTCTCTTTGAGATAATGTGCTTTAAAAGTTGCAATCACAATCTAATCCATTGGTTGTAAAAGAGAAGTTGTATTTGTAGGTAAAAAAGACTATTTTTACATTACGGAAAATGTAAGCTACTGATGAGGGATGGCTAGGTGCATTGTCAATTATCAGAAGCGCTTTAAATGGAATTTGGTTTTTTTTCTCACAATAAAGTTTCACCTCAGGAAAAAAGTGATGCATAAGCCAATCTTCGAATAGGGAATCCGTGAGCCAAGCCTTCTTATTTGCCTTCCACATTACTGGGAGAGTATCTTTATTAATTCCTTTTAAGCTTCTTGGATTTTCTGATCGATGTGCAAATAAGGGTTTTAACTTGAAATGCCAGTAGCATTTCCTACTAATAGCAGAGTGATGGGATATTTTGATGCTTTTAAACCTGGCATCGAGGATTCTTCTTTTGCAATGCAAGTTCTAGCAGGCATTCGTTTCCAAAAATGATCAGTCGATGTTAAAAATCTGCGATGGGGAGTATTTCTTCTTTAATTCTTTAATCCTCCTGTCTTGGGCTGTAACCACATCCAAGTTCTTCATCCTCAAGTCCTCCTCCACCAGCTCCCTCCATCTCCTCTTTGGCGGCCCGCGCTTCCTCTTCCCCTGCACATCTATCTGCATGAACTTTTTCACATGTACTCGTTCTTCCTCCTCGTCACATGACCAAACCATCTCAATCTTGCTTCCTGTATCTTCGCTCCTAAGTTCGTAACTTTCACCGTTTCCCTTACATGGTCATTTCTCAGACGATCCTTTCTAGTTACACTGCACATCCACCTAAGCATTATGATCTCCAATATCTCCTTCCTGCTGATGTTATTTTTCCTCAGGCCACTTTTTCTCTTATGTCATAGCTGGTCTCACTATTATCCTGTAGAGATTTTGCCTTTTAGATTGATCGGCAGCATCTTATGGCATAGCACTCCTTCCATATATTTCTCTCCAGTTCCTCCATACAGCTTGTATCTTGCATCCCAGTTCCTTCTCATCCTCTCCATCTTCTCTGACTGTTGAACCTAAGTATCTAAAGTCCCTAACCTTCCTGATGACATTTGCTTCCAGCTCCAGATATCTGTCTCTCTTGGCTGCCATCCACTTTGCAACACATATACTCTGTCTTACTTTTGCTCAGCCTCATACTTCTCTCTCTTCCAGTACTTCCCTCCATCTTTCCAGTTTAGCTGACACTACTCTTGAGTCTGCGCATAGTACGATGCCATCCGCATGCAATATCGTCCAAGGCGCATCTTCTCTCCCCTCCTCTGTCACCACCATTATTAAACAGGAACGGACTTAATGCCGACCCTTGATGCGAACCAACTGTCACTTAAAAACTTTTTGTCTCTCCCAGGCAGGTTTTAACGCTTGTCTTTAAATTTCTGTACATCTCTTGCACCAACCTGACATATTTCTCCAGTACATTCTTCTCCCTCATACACCTCCAGACTTCTTGCCTTGGCACTCTATCGTACGCTTTCTCCAGATCAATAAACTCCAGATGTAGCTCCTGTTGTTTCTCTCGAAACTTTTCCATCATCTGCCGTAAACCAAAGATAGCATCTGTCGTCGATCGACCAGGCATAAAGCCAAATTGTTCCTTTGCAATCTCCACCACCTGCCCCAGTCTTCCATCAAGAACCGTTTCTAGGATTTTCATTGTGTGGGGCATTAACTTTATTCCTCTGTAATTCCTTTTGTAATTTCCTTCTTTAATTGTTTATTATAATTTTTCTGGATAAGATTTTGCAGCCTCACTATTGGCGCTTGCAGCTTCACCTTGTATTTTAATGTTATGCCAAGCAGTCCGCTTTCTATAGCGGTCAAACCACTCACTACTTGCAGCAAAAGTCTCTTTGCAGTCATTCGTTTTTTGATCTTTCAGCATTTTAAAATGGCTAATGCTTTAGTACAAATCGTTGCTTAGGTAATAGATATGTTTAGTCGTTGAGTTTGGTCACTTATCCAAGCAGTTAACAGTTTTTCTATATGAAGAATTATACTACCTGTTTCTTTATTATTACGCAACCATGTAGACTGCATAAATTGCTCATTTTTTACTTCTTTCAAATATTTTCTTTATCCTTTAAAATGGTGCAAACTGTAGAAGCGACAAGAGAAAATTTCTCAGAAAGAGCTTTAACAGTGCTACTCGCTTGATGACTGGTCATAATTTCGTTTTTTTTTCTTTAACGTGATTACTTTTCTTTTTTTATTTTGCTCATTTTCTGGTTTTGCACTGTTGCTTCTTTTTGACATTGTTGGAAAAGTGAAAGGGTTATAGTTAAAAAGAAAACAAACTAAAAAATTAGGTGTAATTGAAGAAAACTACAAAAACACACTCGCGTCGCCAAGGCTCGTGAGTGACTGAGGTTCGTTCTAACCGATCATTACATTATTACATACTGCGTAATTCCCCGTACACATCCCTAACCGCACACAATTTAAAATAAAAATTCCGATGAATAAAATTTGTAAAGATAAAAATTCGTGGAATTCGGAAAGTGAGAACTATCAGTATATATAAATAACGGTGCACCTCCATAATGTATTCGACAGAACGATTGTAGAGGAAGTTGTCACTACTAAATAAAATAAAAAAAAATAATTCATATGGATCTTGAAGTAGAAATGAATCATTCAGTCTGACATAGAAAGGATAGTTTAATTCATTTAATCTCTAGTTTTTCTATACGTAAAACTCGTACAAAAAGATTAGAGAATACACATAAATTACACACAATAAGATTTCCACATACCATCCGAATATTTTGTACCTATCTAAAAAAAAACTAACCAATGGATAAAATCTCGAAAACTTTATGAAAATAAATTTTAATCTTTTTAACTTTCTTTCAGAATCATCTTTGAGTGTACTTCATTTTTGCATTGGTCGGGTTAGTTTACAACACAGCATGTAATTTCTGTATATCAAAATTCTAACTAAGAAATTGCGGAGAATTCTGAGCAAATAAAAGGAAGAAGAGAGGGTACAAAACTAAATTTCAAGGATTACATCAGGCATTTGGTCAGGCAGAACACATAAAAAGCAAGCACATGTGTTCTCCCAAAGGATATGCTATTAAGAACTATCTCGGAGAAAAATATTTTGCCAAATGTTCCAAACATCTTCCTGTTTTTTTTTTCAAGAGAAGCAAAAATAAATAATAAACTAAAATATCCTCTGATTAGAGATTTGTTTACTATTGGTCCTGAGAGAATGCTGTAAAATCAGTCACAGAAACCATTATGGAAACATGTTTTCTTTCTGTAATAATTGTTGAAGGATCTGCAGTTATTTCGGTTAAATAAAACGCTTGTTTTCTCATTTTAAGGACGTTTTCACATCAATGTCCAAAGTATTAGATATACTTACCTAATAGCAACCAGTATGAGCTAGTCTTGTCGGTGCAAGTAATCGACGAGGTGTACCGAAAGGATTCTATAGGGATGCTGACCCAAAAGGACTCAAACTCATCACAAGGTTGACTTAGATTGAACTGAAGAGGAATCATCTCGTTCGACTTCATCCCAAAATTGCTCAAATGAGTTTCGTCGCGATAAAATACTCGCATGCGCGCACATACACACACTAATAGTTGGGAATGCAGCTATACTTGTGGCTCAGTGTATTTCCAAGTGCGCACACACATGTCTTTTGTATTTATGGATCGAAGTATCCTTTTTATTTTTTCCCTGATTATTTCGCATTGTACTTGGTTCTTACTGATGCTTGCCTTGATGACACTTTTACTAACAGTTCTGAAATATCAATTTTATAGGTTTGAAGCAAACAAACAACATCAAACCTGTTATTAGGACACTGACCAATAATTTATACGCACAGCGAAGGTGGATGTCATATTGATAGTTATTTATATAACGATCAGCATGACAACCACACAACACCTAGTGCAACAAACATTACGTGATAAGGCATTCATTATACTTACATCGCATTCATTGCCGGTGAAAGCACTTGTTTTGTTCAGGTGGAAAAGTTGCAGTCTGTAACCGAAATGAGAACTCTGCGTATATATTTTGTGAGGAACATTATTCTCATCTAGTTCTGCATTAAACACATCCCATTTCAGTAAATGAACAGTTGTAACGAAAACATTTCTTTCCAAACAGTAAGTAGTTGGGATACAATACTATTACAATTCTACTTTAATAATTAATTAATGTAATAATTGGATTATTAATATAATAATATAACAATGTGCTATCTAAGTCCTATATATTCTGAGAGTTTCACATACAATGTTTTTATCATTTCTGAATGCTGAACCATAACTTTCCTGAATGTAGCTCTACGTAAATCTTATCATTTATTAAGATGATGATGGTGATGGATGTCACAGAATTAAAAGTTTCCTCAGTTTATTAATTATTCAGTAAAATAATTTAAACCTTAGTGGTACTAATTATTCTTCCATCTTTGCATGCATTTCATTCCTCTTTTAACACATTCACACTGTTTGTCTATATAACATCTGCCGTCTCAGCCATATTGGTGGATTTCATATATTTTGTCATTCATAGAAACGGCTAGCAATAAATTACCTTGTAAAAGTTGTGTTTTATTAGACAAGAGACAACAGTTAATTATATTTTGTACTTCGTGTTTCTTTGAGTATTACGTACCTTTTGATGTCTTGGAATTCGGTGAATTTCGTGGAATAATTTGCATTGTTTTTTCTATGTAAATTAATCTATTATGTGTATTGAAATGTATTAACACTTTTCAGTACACGTTTATTGTGAATTATGATTGTGAGTTTTCAGACATGACAGAAATTAAAACATTCATGATTATGAGACATATTTTTTGTATCATGATTTAAAAAATGTATATTTTTGAAACAAAATCGAAAAGTATATACATTATGTAATTTTTTCAAAATAATTTTTAATTTAGTTATTTAATTTACGATTAATAATAAATAATTTTTTCATAATTTTTTAAGATAACTCTTTAAAGATGTGGGGAAATATTCCATCTAGAAGTGAATTTTTTATTATTTAATAAATATTTATTTTATTTATTAATAATTTATTAAAGTATCTTGTTTTATGCTTACATATCAATGATCAGACTTGAAAAATTTACCCTTTATATATTTTGTAAAGAAATTAGAGGTGTCAGAGTGGTGTGATAGGTTTCTCTTCAGCTAGAATATTTCACCTGGATATAGAACAGTCTACATTCAGGTCAGGTATAATGCTCTTAGCATTGTCACAGTGAAGAGACTTTTTAAAAAAGAAAACTCTAGATAGCACAAATCCCACTCAGCGATACTTCTCTAATATGTTTCTCAGCTTGTTGTGTAAATTGTTAGTCCTAAAAAGTTAAAATTATACAAATTATACATTTTTTCAATACTTTGTTTATTCTCTTGAAACTAGTGCCAGTTTCATGCACATTTATTTGCGTGATGCCATTTTGTGGCTATTTTCCAATGAATGTATCATATATATTTGCATTTCATTAAGAAAATTTCTGTGAGTCGTTGATGTAAATTATATATAATATTTTTCCAAGCACGGAATCTTGGGAAACCCAGTGATTCAATTGAAGGAAATTGCTGCAGTTTTTGTTTACTTTTACTGTTTGGGATCTACACGTTTAAAAGCTATTTATAGTTTTTAAACCACTCAAAAACACAACATATAATTTCTATGCTTTCCACTTTTAATAAGAAATGATTTCTCATTTCTTATTAAAAGTGGAAATATTGTGTGAAATGCTTTCTTTAGTTCCAGTAAAAAACGCTACAGTTATTTTATGCTGTTCCGGCAATGTATAAATTAAGTTTGTGAAGTTTATCACGTGTGCTCAGTACTTAATTTCTGTCTGTCACTGCTGATTTTTGCAGATTTTGTACCCATAAAATTACTAATCTAGGGAAAATTGGGAGAAAGGAAATGCATCGCTTTTAATTTTAAGATAATTTTTAAAATCTTTTTCATCATCATCATCATCAGTTGCATCAGTCTTGAGACTGGTAGCTCAGAAGCAATTTCCTCCATTCCGCTCTGTCATTGGCTTTCTTCTTAGCCTCCCGGTAACTCCTCAAACCCGTGCTGTCTTTGACTTGGTAAAGAAAGCTTTTCCTTGGTCTGCCTCTTTTTCTTTTCTCCTCTATTTTGCCTTCAGTTATTCTTTTCACAAGTCCATCATGTCGAAGTATATGTCCAAACCACCTATCCCTTCTAATTTTGATCGATTTTTATTAGAGTTCGTGTTTCGTTTATCTCTCTCAGGACTTGTTGGTTTGATTTTTTTTCTGTCCATTATATTTTGTTCATGCGACGCCAGTACCGCATTTCACAAGTCTCCAATCTTCTTACATCTTCTCTGCCTAGAATCCAGGTTTCACACCCATACAGTGCAATGCTCCATATCAATGTCTTTACTATTTTTTTTTCAATTGTAGGTTGAGGTTTCCTGTTAAAATGCTTTGGGCTTTTGCGTTGTTTATTCTTGATCTTATGTCTTCTCTTGTTCTGCCATCTTTTGTTATTAGGCTACCTAAATATTTAAAGCTTTTCATTGTTTTATTTGTTCCCCGCTGATGTCTGTATCCTCTGTATTGATAAAGAGTTTGCTGTAACAATTAGTTTAGTCATATCTGTGTTGATTTTCATTTTATATTTGTCAAGGTTATTATTTAGTAATTCTAGTTTTAACGTTCTTCTGTTTTCTGCTACAAGGGCTATGTCATCAGCAAATCTTGCTCACCATTTATCTTTATGCCACTATTTATTTTATCTTTAGTTTCCTGAATGGCCTTTTCAATATATAAATTAAATAAAAGTGGTGAAAGTATACATCCTTGTCTTACTCCACTCCTGATATTTATTATTTTCTCCTTATCATTGATTTTAATCCGTCCATTTTGATTTTTGTAAATCTGATAAATTATTTTCCAATCCCTCAAATCTATGCCGATATTAGTTAGACAATTTAGGAGTATTTGCTGGTTTACTTTATCGAACGCTTTCTCTAAATCAAGGAAGCAAATGTAAGTATTTTGACTAAGGTCTAATCTTCTCTCTATTATTGTTCTTAAACAGAGTATTGCCTCTCTTGTTCCTTTATTCTTTCTGAATCCAAATTGGTCTTCATCCAATAGACAATCTATTTTTGAATAAATTCTAATTTGAATAATTTTTAGCAGAATTTTGCTAACATGTGGGATTAAAGCTATTGTTCTAAATTGGCTGCATTTGTTCGCATTATTCTTTTTTGGTATTATGGTTGATTTCATAAACTCCTTTGGTATTTCTCTTCTATCATAGATTTGGGCTATTAATTGATAGAGTAAGGTTTTTGCCTCATCACTTAGATTTTGTAGCAGTTCTATAGGAATATTGTCTACACCTGGACTTTTTCCCTTACACATTTCGGACAGTGCTTTATTAAATTCTTCTCGCATTATTAGGGGTCCTAGATTATCTTCATTTTGATTTTCTATGCTGATATCAACATCAAGTTCGTCGCCATTATAGAGATTTTCAAGATAATTCTTCCATTCCGTTAATATATCCTCAGATTCTATTAGTAATTTTCCATTTTCATCTTTGATGGCATTTTTTTTTTGCTGTTTTTATTAAATTTGAAAGTCAGTTTGTTAATTTCTTTATAGGCTTTCTCGATGTTTTCTTTTTTAAATAATTCATCTATGTTATTACACTGTTCTTCCAGGTATTCTTTTTTGGCTTGCCTACATTTTCTTGTAATTTGATTTTTAAGATATTTTGTATTTGAACACATCATCTTCTTTAACAGAATTTTTATATTTTTTTCTTTCATCCATAAGGCCAAGTATTTCATCTGTTATCCAATGTTTTCTTTTTTCTTTTTCTGCATTTATCAATAATAGATTTGATGAATTTGTAATTCACTCTTTAATCATATAAAATCATAAAATCTTAATCATAAAATCTTTTTATGAACTCGTATTATCAAAACTTTCATACATTCTGTTGGAAACATACCATTCAAACACTACAAGCTAAAAAATAAATAAAGGATATAATAAATACAACTGACACTCTTACATATTGCTGACATTTAGACCATTTTCACCTGGATCAAATCAGTTAAAAGTATCATTATAATATTTCATTTTAACAAGTAAAGAAAATAGGATACGAAACTCTCATTTCGTTTAGCAGTGAAATGTACAAATAAGGTATTAGTTCTATTGAAAATGTTTTTATTGACTGCTACAAAGTAATCATTAAATTTATATGCAAAAGTTCTTTCGCTATTTATGCCTACATGATTGTTGATATCATTGCTATTAGAAGTAAGAAAATATTTTAAATGAGTACTTACGTTCTTTAAGTGGCAGATTACACTAAATTAGTTAGCAATACACATAACAACACTAATGTCGGCTTTGAGTAAGTCGTTTGCCTGCGAGCGCTTGTTAACACTGGAATGGTTTCTCATTTTGAGGCAAAAGACTTGCTTGCTGTATTATCCTTGGTTGCTCAATAAATTTGCATAAACTACATCTCTAGTTCTGTTTTCTCTCATTCTGTAGTTTTTCTGACTTAGCCCTGTGCAGTAAAATGATTGTTATTGGCACAGTTAACGCTTACACTCTTTACAAGAGACTTGATGTGAAGGGCTATCTCCTATCACACCTTGCAGCGAATCGCCATTTTAGTTTAGTTTTTTTCTCTCTTGGTTTAGTTTACAAATCTTGTGCGTAGGTTAGAAAGGTATCGTAACTGTTGTTAGCAATCGGAGCGTTTCGTTTTTATGCACTGTTTGAACATTTACAGACCATGTACAATTATGAGGAACATGACGAATCTAAAACGAATACAATGATGAAAAATCGGCTATTTTAAAAGAGGTTTAAAAATACGAGTCTATTTCATAATTGCTTACTGTCACTGCTATACCTGGCGTCCTCTCTCTCTCTCTCTCTCTCTCTCTCTCTCTCTCTCTCTCTCTCTCTCTCTCTATCACTATCTTTCTATATTATATATTTAACTATTGTTTTCAGAATAAAGAAAATGTTTCGATTCGAGTATTGAAATTTTTGATGACTGCTGATATCATCAATTGAAACATCAGGATGAAAAAAAGGCTCTTTTATCTGAAGAGAAAATGGAATCTTCAGGTAATATTTAAGGAATTGTTAAATTATGTGACTAATTTTGTGTAACTTTTCTGCTAAACATCACAAACCGAATTTTTTGTTTGTTTGTTTTCTGTAAGTGAAATTAAAACTCTGATTCCGCCGAATGGAAAATACAGTAATTTCACTGCTAAACACGTCAATGCGTTTTTCTGACGAGTTTTGTTTTCAGCTATTCGACATTCTATTTCTGGAGTCAAGCACTGACTTCAATAAAACTATTTCCAATAGGAATGAAATCAGCTTTCAGATCAGTGGGCTCCTATAAAATATTACTTTTAAAGACTAAGAGAGAAGTGTCTTTCGATTTTCAATACCTTTGGCCGAGGCAAATCGCTGAAAGCATTTCTTAAAAAGAAAAGGGGGAGGATTTGCGTGCTATGGAAAGATTCTCTTTATCCTCATTTTTTTTTATTGATATAACTCCATTTGTCTTTTCTTTGATATGATCCGTTATCCTAGTTCAATGAACACATTTTAGAGAAAGTTAAATGTATTCCTGAGCAAAACTACAAAATTCTGTGATTAAAAAAAAATATTGACGTAACATTGTTTATTGGTTTCGC
Organism: Typopeltis vanoorti; assembly: GCF_054136105.1. Lineage (NCBI taxonomy): Eukaryota > Metazoa > Arthropoda > Arachnida > Uropygi > Thelyphonidae > Typopeltis > Typopeltis vanoorti. The sequence goes on from NC_143552.1 coordinate 38,937,007, forward strand.
GAATTTTTGTACATCTCTTCGGGAGATATTTTAGATAAAAGTGAAATGAGAAGAAGCATTTACTGTACCATTAACAATTAAAGAATTGTTCAACAATGGACGCGTGATGCCAAACGTACTTAACTGGAATTATTGGTTTCAAAACAGATTTTTCATGAACGATGACCACACTTGGTGTAAGATGATGATGCCTTAATGACTTCATTGGATAGGTGTGAGTGCCATTTCCGAAGTTTCTTTAAATTTTCTGACAAAGCAATTGTAGTTCGCATTCAGCATTTCTGTTTACTACCATAGAATAATATGGCAGAAAGTAAAGAACATAGGCTGTATGATAAATTCATCTGTATTTGTGTTTACCTTTTTTCTATATCTTTAACATGTTCTGATATGCAGATCTCTCCAGAACGTTTTGTTTGTCTTGCATAATGTATGCCGCATGAAGAGCTGATTTCATAAACATTTGGCTTCTTAAGGGTTGAATGATGGTTTAGAAAAATATAAAAAGCTTGATATTTTGCTTAGTGAGCTGAAAGCTAATTTTATGCCATGTTGCAAATCGTATTATGCTTGTATCCATTTTGAGATAGGGTGTAGCTCAGTTAATTAAGTTCTCTCACTCTTTTCTCCTTGTTGCTAGATATTTTGCATGCTCTGTCGCTTAGTGTTTAAATTTTTTCTCATCTTTTGCTAGGGATGGTGATGGTGAGATGTGGCACGGAGGTATCTTTCCGTGTAGTAGGCTTCCGTATACTAAGTAAATTGGTTTTTTCCTCTTCGAAGAACTTCTGTGTCAAACAAATGATAAAATCACCCTGTTTACAAGCTCAGAAGTGAAATATATATAAAACTGATGGAAGTGTTTTTCCCTCTTGGCTATGGTACCAATTATGTATTTGGTTTAAGGTTTAATCCTTATACAAGCGTAAGCAAACAAAGTTTGCGCCTAAAGCGTTTCACCACCTCTGGGTATGGTTCCTACTGATGAGACCTCAATAAAGTTCGAAACCGGTCTGGGTAGTGATCCTTCCCTTAATGCATAGCATTATACATGTCTACAAGGAGATGTGCTTTGCATTATGGGATACTAAGGCAAGTGATGAGAAGTATACCACCTTTGCCATCAGTTGCCCAAGTCCTGAAAATACTTCATGCGCAAACTTTGTTTGCTTACACTTAGATAAAGGATTAAAGCAAATATACAGTTGGTGTATATAAGACTGTTCAGGTAAAATGTGAATTCTGTTATCTTTCGCTGAATCTGGCCAGATGATGAAAATGTCATTCACGTTAAGCAGCCACATTTAGGGGGTTGATATTACTTTTCTCTAGGACTTTCTTTTCGAATAATTAATGAATAAATGTGATATAAGAGGTGAGAGAAGCAAGCCCATAGCAAGACTTTCTGTTTATTCAAAGTACTGCTCTTGAAATTAGAAGAAAGTGTTTTTAAGCAATGTTTGAAAAGTGGGACGGTGTGGACGAAAAATATATTAATGCAGTTCTAAAGTTTCATTTCTGAGGATATTTGTAAATAAATTTGTATTTGTAAAAACAGGGCTTGCTAGAAGTTCCAATGGTTCTATCATTAACCTTTCAGTTCATTTAATGAGGTGTGAACATTTTAAAGTATGTTGCGTGCATAATATTTATCTGCGAATATTACAAAATATTCTTTCTCATACTAACTCGATCAATAACGAAAGCGATTTTGAAAACAAAAATAAGAAATATTAATACTTCTGAATATTATTATTAAAATATGGAGAAAATAAGAAGAAATACTCAGATAAAGCAGCCATAACTCAAATAATTGTAGTTAACTTTGCCAAATTGTAGGTTCAGTATTCGTGCATGGTGCTGTTTGGAGTTGTATCTCAAGTAACTGTTTATTAAAACAATCCACTGCTATGGAATGATGCTCTGAACAGTTTTCAAACACACGATACACAGAACTGCAATTCTTTGCTATTGTGGGTATAAAATAATTTGAAAAAGGATCAGTGAATGTTTCCATAGGGAGTTAGCTCATATTCGGTTATATTTGATGATCTCTGATTTTCCCTTTCAGTCGTTTCCGACCGTAGGTGACTTTGTAGGCATTGCCCACTAAGTACTCCTGGCGAGATTTTTACAGGGTAGTTCGCCATTGCTTTCCTCAATCCCCGAATGTTATCCGGGCTCAGGACATATTGGCTGGGACATATTCATGACTGTAATCCGTGTGTGTTCACGGGGCCGGTTTGTCTGTTCTGGGGAACGAAAAACCCGAGTATCCGGGTGAAAAAAACCCTACCTCTATGAGACAGCTAAATCACCTTTCGTCGAAAGAGAGCAGATAGAAGTTCCCCACGTCACTGACGGGAATCGAACTCAGGTCTTTCCGACCAAAGGGCTTCGTCTATACCGACTGAGCTACGGAGGCTCCACATTTGATGTGAATCGAGTATATGGAATGCCATGCTATTAAGTTCACTCTGTTCAGCTTTCCCGTACTTTTGCTTCGTTTTCACAAGAACAATGATAACACAATGTCTTGTTGTGGTTTGGACAACCATTTACAGAAAATTCATGTTTTCTGTGAATTTACTGAATAAGTTGCTATGAATTTTAGTCCTGTGAACGATAATTAAATTCCGATGCGAGGAGGAAACTTTAGAAAAGAGAACATCCGTGTCCATAGACATAATTTATGCACGAATATGAATACCTATGACGTTCGGTATTAATTAAATTTGTTGATTGTGTCCAGAATGCAATATTATATGCATTAGGCTTGTGAGGTTATAGATTATGGTATGATAAATCATCTGGCGCTATTACACTGCAATCAATTATAATTTCTCAGGATAAAATAACTTAACTGAAGCACAGACCTCGGATAAATAACAGTACCAGAATTTGAGATCTACGGAGAAGTAATCTCACGAGAAAGTCAGCCAAGGGTGATTTTTTAAGAAAATTCAGAAGTAATTCCATCCTCAAAAATGATTAACTAATGTTAAAAAAAATTATTAACTAATGTTAAAAATGCAATCATACGTCTAATACGATAGATTTTATTTAACCAGTCAAGAATTAATTTATTATTCAAAATGTAAGCATTTTAAAACATCATCCAATTGGCAATTTCGGTACAATCATTAATTCTGTTAACGTGTTGTCATGACGACGTTTTGAAAATGAAATTTGCATTTACAAAAATCATCTTTTCTCTTTGCTCGTTCCCAAAGCTTTCTGCTAATTGAAGGTTTGACTGAATATTCGGAATTAAGAAATTAAATAAAACATTTCCTTCTAAGGATGTCCACATCTTTCATGCACGCATCGCATAAAGGCTATTTGATTTTTGTTTGTACAAATTATAAGCGATTATTTTATACCCGCAGTTTAGCTGTTAACACATGACACATTTGAGGAAGTAATTCTCTCTTTGAGCAACGCAAGTTTTGTAATTTATCATAGGCGTTTGAATGATTCTGCAGCGAACATTTATTGTGGAATCTCACTTTAGAGAACACAACCGCTCGTTGTGCTTGTTCAAAGAGAATTTTGTCAACATTTCTACACTGTAAATGATCATTGACTGCGAGGTTGCAGAAGTTGAAGAATGTGTATGTTTCTGCCAGTGTATTTGAAAGAAATAGTATATGTTAATAAGCCAGAAACACTAGATAACTTGAATTAAAAACATCAGAGATTGAAGCATTACTTCAAGCAACCTACGGGAAGCTATTTAAAAGATACCATTCCCCATAAGTAATGCATCAATCAAATTCTATTAGAATTAAGTAAATTTGATTGTATAAATTTTGTATTTTTAGTATTCCATCAAAATCTATTAACATACGAAATGGTCTGGAGACCTAATTCCGTCTTATTTATGTATATTCAACGTTTTTTATGTATAGAAAGATTACTCCTTGTATTCTACATATGTAAATAAAATCAATGTAGCCATTTACATGTTTCCCTTTTGTGGGGAAGTAGAAGCTGAAAATTTGAGTACAATATTTCAATGAAACAACATCAAATGAACAAGAAAATCGTTTATGTCTTGTGCTGGCTTACGAAACAAAAATAAAAGATCTGTTGCGATTCGATAGCATTTAACTAAAGCGTAGAACACAAATACAAGCAAGTGGTTAATAGATCGATGCAATAGTTTAGACTACATCATTGTTTTCGAATTGAAATATCAATAAATTGATCAAATGTACATGTCCAATGTTTTGCTGAAGTTCTAGATGAATATGCTATACATTTACTTTTTATTTTTTATATTTGTATGGATAATTGTATACAGAATGAAAATATTTATTCAGATTCTCGTGTTAGGCTTTACTACATTGAATTCATTAAGCTGTTATGTTGATCTATTGGGAAAAACAATACAAATATATTTCTATATGCAATTTATGAGTTTGAAAGAGAAATTCAATAACATTCCTTTTTAAAAGTAACTCAATAATCGCTTAATAATATCCCTCCCCCCTAACCCGTGCTTATTTTAAGACGCATGACATACTTCGAATATATTTGGCGTATAAATTGTGGGCATTCTCCTGGCTGGTTTGCTTGGTTGCGGATGTAGCTCTCTAACTTCCGGGGGAAAAAACCTGCTACCACTGTATGAGGGTGGTTAGCTCTTAAACTGAAAAGCGTTCCGACCATTGCTTTTCAATGGTCTAAAATTTCTACTTCAAAATCCAATGCAAATATTCTTGTTTTAAATATATTTTTCTCAAAAGTTTTTAAAAGTCAAGAATAAGAGAGAAAAACATCTTGCTTCTTCACTCTATGTGTCAAGTGTGGTGCAAATATGACATCCATCACAAACTAAGTGATCTGTAATGAGTTTATAGCAGTTTGTAATGGATCAATGCTAACAGTAATCGCTGGCTGGCCACCAAAACATGATACAGTTTCAGATTTGTTTGCGAGATTTCTTCGTTCATTTTTTCAAGGGTATTTTTCCGTCCGTATAACATAAAATAAACTCAATTTAATCTAAACAAGTAATTTAATTTTATTTATTTATGTAAGTATAATTAAAGTAATCATTGAATTTGTTTCTTTTTCATATTTTAACAGGTTTACCCAGCGATGGAAAATGAGGGAAATTATATGAAATATCCTGCAGCGTATCTACCGCTTTTAAGGCCAGTTATCCTACTAATGAATGCCTTTGGTTTAAAGCCCGAAACAAACAGAGATTCACTATGGAGTATATTTGTCTTCGTTATTGTGCACGTTCGCTCTTTTTTCACATTAGCAAACACAACTGCATACGGAATACGTCAAGGAAATCCCTTGTTTTTCTTAAAGCTATCCGGTCAGATAGTAACAGTAATTTCAACTCTGGCGTCGTATTATTACTTTAAACGGCATAAAAAGAAAATCAGCTCAGTTCTAAAGAAGTTGAATAGGACAAGAAAGGTAGAAAATTTGTTTTCACGTGCCTTTTCTGGAAAATCACAGGTATGGTTGGTGAGTCTTGTTGTTATATACGGGATATCACTGACGATCTCTGTAAGTTTGCTGATCGGACAAGACTATTGTCAAGCGCACTTCGATTTCTTTATCTTTGGAATCAACATGACGTCAAGCTCCGTTGCTACGTGCATTTCCATTATCGCGATAGAGTGGATGTGCTGGATATGGTTTATCTTAATTCCCAAAGCTGTCCTCTGTATGTATTTCTCTGCTCTCACATTAGTTTTTCGAAACGAGTTTTTGATCGTGAATGAAACTATTCAAGGGACAGTTACCAAACATTCGGTGCATGTTAACGAGTTAAAATATCTTTGCAATCGGTATTGTCAAATATGCAATCTGGCTAAGTCTTTGGACGATATATTCTCTCCTGTAGTCTTTTGGTGGTATGCATCGCTACTATTACACGTTATCTTTTCACTTTATGACGTCGTAGTTCACCTGGAAATGTCCACCACTCAAGCTTTGTATTATTACTATTTAGCGAACATGGTTTCTGAAACTCTAGTATTTCTTACCATGTCCCTTTGCTCCTCGTCTGTCACACTTGCTGCTACCGATTCCATTTCCGACCTCTACGCAATAGGGACAAATGTGTACTTTTCAGAGGAAAACAAATTCTTCTTGAACTTGTTGATTAATAAGATGAATAATGATCCGCCTTATTTCACAGGATGGAAAGCATTTAAAATTACTCGAGGATACATTCTTACTATGTTCAGCGCTGTGGGAACGTATTCCATTATTCTGTACCAGTTTTCAAGAATGTAATATCCAGTACGAGAGATGCTTTACAGAAGAAAAGCACACTTTTTTAAAACTCCAATTCGATTGTGTGTTCACGATAATACGGAACTCAGTTGTTTTAATGTGATTAAAATACAAACAAAAATAATTATATCGAGTTGGGAGATTTTGTTAAAATCTCTTTTTATGGCTACTAATCAGAGAAAAGTTCAGTATTGATCATGTACTGAATCCAATATAAACATTCATAGAATCAAATTCAGATCTTTTAAGGAACGGTGTGGGCTCCACGTCGATAAAAACATCACATTGTTGTCGAGAGTATATCGAGAATGGACCAACAATCCTAACATATCCAAATAACGACATTCCTATGTCTGTCCGAAGACGGTTGTTGTGATAAGGTGATGGAAGATTACAAAAATTGTGCAGACCCCAGATCCTTCATCTGTTAGCTCAAAACTGCGATCTTCAAAGAGTGTTTTTTGGGGATAAAAAACCGAGTTTATGGGAGAATAATATCCTGATACTTTCATATGAAATCAGTAACACTTTCAGATGATAAGATCTAATAAAGAATATTTACATACTACACGAGATTTATACCTTTGTTGGAAGAAAATAATTATTGATTAAGATATTGAGGCTATGAGATAATATTTAATAGCTTTAATTTCATTTTAAAGAAATTTAATGTTTTAACTCAATTTTTGTTTTAATTTTATAAAATTAAAGTCTCTGAAAACGTATGTAAATTATTATGTACAATGTTTTTTTAAAATAAAACAGAAGTTCATATATTTGTCCCTCTAAACAACTTGAATAAATGTTTTCAACCTACATTATAGTAAAGTTCAAAATATTGCATGAAACGATATTTCCCCAATAGCAATGCAAAAAGCAGATATATGTCATCCTGACATTAATTTATCATGATGGAGTTATTTATTTGATTTAATTCCAAATGAAATAGCTCATTCACTTTTATAAATGCGCAAAAGGTCGAATCATTAACGTTAAATACACGAAAAACGAATTGATCATGATCCTCCCAAAAATATGATTATCTCACTTCTTTCTTCTTTTACATAAACACGAATGGTTTTCAATAATATCTGATATATTTGAAAGAAAAAGTAATACCGAAATGATTATCTGAGATTATCCACAGGATTAAGTTTTCTGTTCCTAACCAGTCCTTCGAAAATTCTTTTACTAAATGTGAAATTTCGAAGGCAATCCCTGAAATTGACATTAACCACATCCTCGAATCAAGGAATTTAAGATCCGGAACGTCGTCGAAAATCAATGGGTTCCTAGAAAGGATGAAGAAGTAATTGCTGGATAACACGTTGTAACCATATTACAACTCATTCCTCCAGATAAAGAAAATGAATATATTATTTTAGATAGATGTATTGTAGCATAATAATAACTAGATGTCATCAAGTTTTAGATCGATGGCGTTTAGTTATTGTTCTGCCTGTTGTTAAAGGATGAGATATCCCCCGATCAGACGTTAATATATGCCAATTCATGTCAATGCCCATCTGGAATCGCTATACGCAGTTTGCAAAGAAATATTCTAGCCACTCTACTGCCTATGTAATGGTCGGACTACATTTAATGTCAATTTCTACAGATGAAAGAAACTTTGACTACCAAGCAATAAACTGCTCGACTTTCCATCATAACTTAGTTCCACACCGCACCATACACCTGCTATTTCACAAATTGTTTAGCCTTCATTCTATAACTGTTACTATGGAAGATGGTGGCCATGCTTTTCTTTAATGCGGTCAATGTTGCATATACATCATGTATATGCAACATCGACATATGTATCAAGTTGACATTAAAAAATAAAGATACAAGACAATGCGAGCACATATCATCCATACTTAATATTTCTGACATAATGGTGTCATTTTCCACTAGAATGAGACTGTTATTCTATTTTCTTTCCCACTACAGCCTGATTAATATTATGAATAATAGATAATTTACAATTACTTATGCACGAAGGTCTAGTCATGAATGTTAAATACACGAAAGACTTACGTTTATATTCATGAACCTAAATAAGTATGATTATCTCGTAAAAACACGAATACTTTCCAATATCTGAAATATTTAAAAGCAATTGTACATTCGGACGCACATACATGATATATGATAAATGATAAATGATATATCATATACATGATAAATGAGACTGTTGCATTGACAGTCCGAGATCATCGTAGTACTGCCACATTTTCAGATCATTCCAACCCCTGTAAAGCTGACTTCACTGTTTATCTCATTGACTTTGCCAGTCTGCCAAATTATGAAGTCACTTGCCATCTAGGAACACATTTATGTAAGTATTCAAACCAAATATTGTGATAAGTTTACGTTTACATTAATCTTTTCTAGGGGTTGCTTCTGGGCAAGAAGCTCTTAAAGCAAAAACGTTGTTTGTATTTAAAGGCAATAATAACGTATTTATTTTCCAATTAATTCAAGAATTATCTAGTTTAAATGATAGTGTACATAAATAAATCGTTTCAGTTAAGTTGAGTTAACTGTAAGATAAACCAAAGAGCTTTTAATTATTCTGTTCACTCTTTGAAGTTTTTGATTGTCTTTTTTTAAAGCGGAACTACAGTTTTGTCGTATCAGCCTCCCTGCAGCAAAGATGTTGTTTGTACTTAAGTGACCTCTTACATCTCATTAATATATTTCCTTTATTAGAATAAAGAGAAAAAATTTCAAAGACTGTTCTATTCTTTATTGAAAAGAGAAAAAAAACTTGCAGCATTTAAAATTATCACTCTCTATTCAATGTATTAATTAAGTTAATAAATAAGTCTTGCACTTTATAAAAGGAATACCTTAGAAACAGTTTTTCACAATATTAAAAATTGTTTCTAAGTTCATAGCTATGTAAATAACTTCGGCTTTTACATCTTTAAGTTGCTAGAGTAAGAACTCCTCAAAGAAGCAGTAACATCTGTAGCTTTATTGGTTTGACGGTGAATAAATTTTGTCAAAAAAAAAAAAACTAAAACCAAGTCAGGGTTTTATCTAGGTTTGGCTTTCCTAAAAGACCAGATCCATGTCAGGTGAGAGCATGTACACACACACACACACACACACACACACACACACACACACACACACACAGTTATACAGATAAATGATAATATTACATAAACGGTCTTATGATTATTGTAGTACTGCCGTATTTTTAGGCTATTCCTTTTTTGTTCGCAATATTTCCTGCAGACCTGGCTGCACCTGTCTATCGGAGGGACTTTGCCACTGTGCCATAGTAAAGTTAGTTCTAAACACAACCAAAGAACTTAATAAAAAAACAACTTACTTGTAACTAATAATTGACCTTAGGATGACCTCTTATATACGAGTACAAAGTACTCAGTCATATACATTTCTAAAAAAAAATATATTTTTTTAAGGGCATCCGTCATTTAATTACAGTTTGTTTACAAAGAGTTTAAAGAAGCAGCTAATGAAACCGAAAGGTTCACATGGGAAAAATGTATTATCGCAAATAAAGTGCTTAGAAATATAAACAAAAACTATATTATTAGAATTAATACTGTCACCTGTAGATCACCTATAGCAAAACTAATGATAGCAAAAAGGGTACAACTTCAAAAATCTGCTGTTTACCTAGTATGTCGTACTTGCATTTAGTGTGAAGAGCACATAGGTCTATTATTACAATAGAGTAATCAATACGTCACGTAAAGTCCAGATCTAATTTTTGTTCTAGTTGATTTATAGGCGAAGACATACAGGTTGGCTATTTGATCTGATTCCAAAAATTAATAGTAGTCGACGGAGTAGATCGTTTTTCGGCTTCCTAACTAGTTGGCTGAGGGTGCCAATGACATTGGAAGAACAGAGGTTGGGAAATGTCTTGAGGCTAGATAACCATTATCGTCCTATGTAAAAATTGCCAATTCACGGATAAACTCAACAGTATACTCTAATCTAATTATACATTCTTATCGTAGTGGGATAAAAATTAGGTAATCCAGAAACCTCTAAAGAATAAATAACACATTTTCAATCCACTTAGCACATTTAGCATCATTTCTACCATTCCTTTCAAAAATTTCCCAAATATTCATGCCGGAAGTGGGGTTTCGAACCCATATCCTCTATATGGGTTCATACTCTCCCACCTCAAGGAATGTCCAATACACCGGATATTACTAATGATGACTTAAAAATGATTCGTGTTAGGCTTTTCTACGTCATTTTATGTGGCTGATTATTCGAAAAATATAGAACGTCTGTTATAAATCGATTCCTTCCTTCATTCCTTTCTGTTTTACGCTTATGCATAGATCATGCAGGCTTTCAAAAATAGATCCGACGGAATAGTATAGTTAATCTTTATTCCTGTAATATCCCAAGCATTACAAATGCTTGGGATATTACAGGAATAAAGATTATACCATTCGATGATATTATCCCAATTACTTGGGATATTATCATCGAATGGGTTTGCCTGTTTTGCGGGACAAAAAAGCCTTTCACCGCCAAATGAGACTGACTAACTTATCTTCATTTAAAAATAACAGAAAGCTGAGAAAACATAAGGAAGTCAATAAAGTATTTGTACACCCTTCACAAAAAAGGGAAAAAAAAGGAAAGAAAACAGCTTGAAAGATCTCATAAAGTCCCAGTCTTTCTTTAAGCTACCTCTTGGAAGATTATGATTTTAAGGCATTGTTCAAAATGACTCCATTCTTAAACATAATCATGGTTTGGATGATCGCGGTATCTAGAAATTTGATTTCGAACGGTGATTTTGAGTAATGGAGAGTGCCACTGAATTAGGGAAATCCACCTAGTAACGTGTTGCCCCCCCCCCCAATCCCCTCTGGACCTGATAACGATAGCCACACGACGAGGCTAAGACTCCACAAGCTTGTGAAAATGTTTCACAGGTATGGCGACCAATGCATCCTCCAGAGCTGTCCACAATTCTCTCAAGTTCGGCGGTGATGGGACACGAGCCCGAACACTCTGTTTGATGGTATCCCAAAGATTTTCGAGGTACTTTAAATCAGGGATTCTGGGTGGCCAGTTCATTATTTCAAAGTCAATAGACTGCTCCTGAAATTAAGAAATAGCCTTCCTGGACCTGTGAAGTAAACAGCTGTCTTGCTTGTAGATGCATCTCCATTGGGATTCATGATGGACATAAATAGATGTAAATAGTCGACCATGAATTTAACGTACCAGGATGCATTGATTGTTGTTGTTACATCTACCAAAGGTCCCAAAGACGTCCAACTGAAGTTATCTCAGGTCAAATCTTATCCATCCACCAGCTTATACAGTTCCGACCTGATATGCAGGATCTATTGCTCATGGGGGTTGGCGCCATATCCTTGATTCAGCACCCCAGACTACACGTCACCAATTTTCCATCGTCCAGCTTCGATGTTCTTTAGCCCAGTGTGGTGCTTAAAAGTTGGACTTTCGTAGATCGGTGGATTCCGAATCTCAGACGATGAAGTGAACGTTGTGCAGTCCTCGTATATATATATATATATATATATATATATATATATATATATATATATATATATATATATATATATATATATATATATATATATATATATTGCGGCTCGAGGAACACCAGAGAGACATGGCTTATAAGAGAACCAGAGCAACTGCTCTGTTAGGCCATGCCCTGTTTTCAATAAACACGAACAACGAAAGCCGCCAACATGAGATAAATTGGACATCAACTTCAAACCTACACATTTGCCATGATGAGGTGCAATGTCGCATTGTGGAGTCAAAAGAAATCACCTTAGACCCGCTTCATATGAACAATAATCTCAGCTATAATTTGCCTGACTCTTTCAGCTCTACTATCAGATACTGGAGATCGCGTGGTTCCACACACGCACAAGTGTACAACAATAGAACTTTAACTCGGACTATAGCTCAAGTTCCTAATAACTGTAATTCACAGTCGAATATTATAACTTTATAATTGTATAGCTTTAGAGTGTCTCAATGTTATTTTCAGTGTCTTTTAATATCTTTCTATGTTCTTAACGCCTGATGAAGTCAATCTCGACGAAACATGTTGCGTTTTCAAATAAATCTCATTTTTTTATAATTCTAGGGTTTTAAGTCAGTTAATATTAAAAATGAACATATCCCAACCCCGAATTAATAGTAGTAGCCATATATATATATATATATATATATATATATATATATATATATATATATATATATATATATATATACCCATATAACATATACCCATATAATATATGAGTATATATATCACTTTAACATATACCCATATAATATATGGGTATATGTTAAAGATGCCAAGCTATTTTAAACCTGGTTTTTACTGCATTTCCCAAGTAAGCAAACAGACAAATAAGTCAAGTTTGCGCCTGCACGTAATGCAAGTCTAAGTGACCCGTAAAGTAGTACAAGTCTAGGCAACTCGTGGTAAAGGTGAAATAAGCTCTGATCACTATTGTTAATATTTACCCTTAATGCAAAGTCCATCTCCTTGAGAAGATGTATGATGCTTTTGCATTAAAGGCAAGGGGGCCACTATCCAGACCGGTTTCGACCTTTATTGAGGTCTCATCTGGGAGCCAGGCTTAGAAATACAATGGTTAAGTAACACAGAGCTTATAAGTATTTTACCAAAACAAGTTACCATAAGGTGCTTTGACCTTATTAAATAAAAATCTCAGGATGAGAGATAGATGTAGAAAGATTTTTACCTTGAGTATAATATATGTTAAAGATACAAGCTATAAGGTCATCAGTTTATCCAACAGCTCTGAAGGAATTGAAGGAAAAACGCTGCGTGAAACTGAACATAGGTGTGTTGTTTGCAGAACAATTCACCTGCTCACACTTCTCATGAACCCCAACAGACAATACACAACTTGTGCCTTCAATGTCTTCCTCATCCACCCTATTCGCCAGACTTGGCTGCATCTTATATCTCCTGTTCTAAAATGTGAAGGAACACTTCGAAGTTACAAAACTTACCACAGATGATGAAAGTTATATTTGCAACTGAGGGCTGATTTGTAGACATTTAATAAGACATCACTAAGAAAACATTTTGTATAATGAAACTCCGCATTTATCTATAAAACTATATGAAAAGTTTTTATAATGAGGGAAATTAGAGATTTTAATGTATGATATCAGAATATTTGTCCATAGAAAACACACGCACATTATAACATCTGTTCTGTAAACTTTTTTTCTTAGAGGATTGGAAATGATGCAGCAGCCTTGTAACAAGTGTACGAGTATAACGCTTCGTGGGAAATATGTAGAATAATGTGAAGTTACATAGTTCTACCTCAATTACTTCATAGTATTTATAGTATTACTTCATAATTGTCATAACTTTCCGCGCGCACGCTCATACACACACAGACACACAAACCTTTTATTATCAATGCTTTCAGTTTGAGTGTATTTTTTGTAAGTGCTAATAAAGTTAATGATGAGAATATGATGAACAACTGCTGCCATCTCGTGTTCATAACCCTAATTTGGATCACACAATTACAGAAAGGATGTTACAATGCAGTGTTTTCTATGGATGGATTTCTGAGATCATAGATTAAAATGTCTAATTTCCCTCATTATTAAAACTTTTCGTATAGTTTTTATAGATAAACATGGAGATTCATCGTACAAAGTTTTCTCTTATTCCAATCTTATTATTGTTATTTTGCATTTAATAGGCCTAAACCGCAAATGCGAAAATTTATTACCTTTGTTATAGTTTGACTATATTTTATATATTCAGTATGTTCACTGTAGTTAAGGCTTGTCACGTGCTTTTTGGTTAAAAATTACTTTGCTCTCTAAGTTATTCTTATTGAAAAATGGAAGCATTATCACGTATGTATAGGAATTCTAATTCGCACAATTTTCGAATGACTCCAGCTGTTTTCTATAATTAAAATCTTTCATTTGTCCCTGCATTTAACCCACTACCTTAGTAATGCAATATGAATGCCTTATGCGCATTGGATTTTATTGTTTGTCCCGAAAGTCCCTCATACATACTGGCAGCTGTGTATATTAACGAAGTTTATTATCTTGAGAAAAATCATAATAGAGTTGACAAGACTCATCGCTTGTTGGATACATTATTATTGTTGACAAGAATCCAAGAAGCAAATAGAATATTTGTGCATAGATATAAATTATCGGAGCAAAGTTTGTTTTAATAGTTGAATTTGGATTTGGACGATCATTATTCTACCAGATGATATACTGAGAGAGATAGAGAGAGAGAGAGAGAGAGAGAGAGAGAGAGAGAGAGAGAGAGAGAGAGAGAGAGAGAGAGAGAGAGAGAGAGAGAGAGAGAGAGAGAGAGAGAGAGAGAGAGAGAGAGAAAAGATAGAAACTTTTCGCTGCTACACGTTAGCAATCCAGCTTTGTAATTATCAGAACTGCACAGCGTGACGCGCTTTTCACACGTGATATTCCGATTAATCTCCAGCAATCAATAATACCACCCACAGATGTAGCGGGTCATTACACAGAAAATGCAACAAAGAAATGTGGGCGGTGGTGAGTGCGGGTCAGGTATTAGCTTAGTAACCGAAAAAAAAACGTATTTTGTATCGTAAGGAAGAGAAAGTATAGATTAGTGTTTGTTATTTCCTGAAAATATGGATTTCTAGAAGAGGTAAGGCCGTTTATGTCATTGTGAATGCATTGTTTTAACAATTATTTAATGTTGTCCTTCTAATTGGCAAGATTACTTGTACTGAGAATCATCAACCTAAAACTATTTCATCTTGGATATTTAGCTATAATTTCTAAAGAAGAGAATTCTCTGTCATCCAAAGATTTCATTGAGGACGATATGTAGTGAGAATCTTAGGTGCGCATCTAAAGACGCTGATGACTAGCTGTCCCCCCCCCCCCCCCCACCCCCCCCCCCCCCCACCCCCCCCCCCCCCCACCCCCCCCCCCCCCCACCCCCCCCCCCCCCCACCCCCCCCCCCCCCCACCCCCCCCCCCCCCCACCCCCCCCCCCCCCCACCCCCCCCCCCCCCCACCCCCCCCCCCCCCCACCCCCCCCCCCCCCCACCCCCCCCCCCCCCCACCCCCCCCCCCCCCCACCCCCCCCCCCCCCCACCCCCCCCCCCCCCCACCCCCCCCCCCCCCCACCCCCCCCCCCCCCCACCCCCCCCCCCCCCCACCCCCCCCCCCCCCCACCCCCCCCCCCCCCCACCCCCCCCCCCCCCCACCCCCCCCCCCCCCCACCCCCCCCCCCCCCCACCCCCCCCCCCCCCCACCCCCCCCCCCCCCCACCCCCCCCCCCCCCCACCCCCCCCCCCCCCCACCCCCCCCCCCCCCCACCCCCCCCCCCCCCCACCCCCCCCCCCCCCCACCCCCCCCCCCCCCCACCCCACAAAGTCTTTCAAACACGTACCAACAAACAGTAAAATCAACACCTGGCTTGTGACCACTATAGGAACACAACCATGAAACCACCACCCTCTGTCATCTATTATCTTCCTCAGATAAGCTCTGCTAAGCTTCGAAGAAGAAAATTACTAACTTGCAAGTATCTGTTATACACACTTGTAATGCATTATAAATATTATATACATATAATTACTACAGCAACTATGTATGCAATTCATCTGGAACATAAAAAAAAAAAATTCTGTATAATCCTTATTGTAAATACTGTAAATATTATTATTGTATGTAACTTATACTGAGACATAATAAAAAAAAAATTATTATTATTATTATTATTCTGTATGCTCTGTATTCAAAAATTCTGTATAGTCTTTATTGTTAATATTAGAAGAACATGTGTTGTAAATAGATAATATAGAAGCAAAAAAGTATTATTAAAAATTTTAATTGAAATCCAATGTAGAAAACGCAGCACTTAGTGCTGAATTCTGTAAAATTATAAGTTGCAATGTCACTCAAGATGTTTATTGTATATGTAAATATTTTTGCAATCAATAAAAAAAAATTATTATTATTATTATTTTATTTTATTTTATTTTATTTTTTTGCCGGCTTTTGGCCGAGTGGTTAGCGCATCCTCTCTCCAGCCAAAAGACTGCCGGTATCGAATCCCGCTGTGGGCATAGATGTTTGTGGTTGTCGGTGAAAATCTAGTGGTGGTGTTGGTGGGCGGTATATGGCGTTGGTAGTTGTGGTTGGTGGAGCAGAGAATTGTAGAGTAGGCGCCCTTCCTCGATGAGTCTTTGGACTCCCTGGAGGTGTCATGTAATAATAATTATTATTATTGCAGATTGAACTGCAGATTGAAATATAAATGTAAATGATAAAATGGAGAAAAAATTATGTATATTTATATAAAATTATTCCACAACATTGATATATCAGAAATCTCTCTCTTAACACGTCAAATTATTCATTGTAAATGTGTATGTGAAAAAAAAGCAAAATACATGTTAGTATTATTATTTATGTATTTAAATAAGATATTTACTTAACATTCTGCACTAAATATTTGTAGTGAACAACATGTAATAGCAATACTCCAGTTGTATATTTGTAAATATTCAGTATATGTGAAGAGGATAATAAACTTTGTCAAAAATTATCATTATTATTATTATTATTATCGATGAATTTTAAATAGTAAACTTAATAAAAAAAACTATTTTATTAGCCATGCATTTATATAAATATATTATATCCTATAGGCTTTCCAAAATTATCTTTTATTTACTTATCGTTTCTTAATTCAATGAAACACATGTGACATTTATTGTTTCAAGGCGTTAGTGACTTCATAATTCTTAATGACAAAGTTAAACTTGAACCACTAATGATTTTCCATCATTCATCATCATCTATTGCGTGTCATACGCTACTCCACAGTCAACTGGTGCTATTAATTGTTTCCTTCCTTCTGATCAATACGCCTCAATTAAGAACAACAGTCTCGAACATTAATCACCGTTATCAAGTTGTTTAACATAGCAAGGTTCTTCTTGGATATTTCTGTAAGTTGTGGATAGATGGCAGCACTATTAGATAGCAGTTAATTTTAGCAAGTTAGGTGTTTATTTAGGGTTTTGGGAAACGAGCAGATTCACAATTCCTGAACAAAACAGTTAAAACAAAATATTCTTATCAAAATCTAGAATTATTATATTATATTAAAATTAGATAGGAAGATAGTTAGATAGGAAGTAGATAGTAGATAGGAAGTTAGTAATGATGTAAATTTTTCATGTAATACTGTCATATCCTGTACACCCCTTGAGGGTACATAGCAGGAATTTGATGATGATGATGATGATATTAAAATTAGAACAGTTTATCAACTGCCAGATAAAAATTTTATTTAACTAAGCCTTATAAGAGACCTCTAAAATCCTGCAGACGTCTCTGGAATAAACTACATTCTCTCTCAATGAAGAACTCATAATTTTGGACAGTAAAGACGAATTTGATGAGATGGTTATGGATAACTTAAGAGTGTGATTTTCACATTATTCTGGAAAATGGCCACTTCATCTAGCAGTCACCAACCAACACGTTGTGGATACGAAACCGGCGATGCGTGGATGTTCTTGTTTGTTCAGGTGGGAGATTAAGTTATATGTGGGTGCGAGACTACCTATCTACTTGTTGCAGGCTTCACTGAAGTGGATTGAAACGGTTAAAGAGAAAATAAGGACTTCGCGTTTTTCATTTTCAAAATTGCTTTAAAATTGAAATGCTGTTTAATAGTTTTAAAATTTTACTTTTTAAATTTAAACAAAATATTTAAAAGTATTTAAATGATTATTTTAAAAATCTCGCATTGTTTTTTAAAATGTCTGTTTAAGACTAATTTTTAAATTTTAAATAAAAATTAAAAGTTATTCTAAATTTAAATACTGAAACATTTGAAAATAAATTTTGAAACAACATATGTGTGTGTGTAATCTCTTATATTAAATAATAATCCTATCTGGTCCAATAAATCCGCACAGTGTTCGTACCTGTTACCTAATAGCATTTATTATGTTATCAATAATTCGGTATAGCCATTTATGACCACGGTTGTGAAAGTCATTTCATAGAAGTCGTTTATTTCAAAAATATTGGATTTGCCTTCCCTCTTTCTCTCTATCTCTTTGTGTTGAACGTTTTGTGAATCAAAGGTTGTAAAGCTATAATTAGTGTTGTGGGATTTAAGGGATTTAAGGGATGTTGCTAAGAGATTTAATTGTTTTTTATTTTATCAAAAATATTATGAAAAGGGAAATGTTAAGAGGGAAATGATATTGTAGTGTTATTGCATTAAGTGTTAAATATTTTACCTTCCATGGGCATATCAGTAGTTAACGTTAAAGTATTTTATGGCATTACAGAAACCCGAATGTATAGCTTTGCACAAGAGCATCAACAATGGGGGGGGACTGCTTTGTGTAAGGAAATAAACAGTCAGTTGAATATTTTAAGTCCTGTGATGAGGATTTGTTTCGGAATGAGCAAATGAAGAATTGTTTGGATTCTGTCTCCTATGCACAAAAAGTAAAAATAAATAAATTAATTAAAGAATAACTTTAGGCCTCCCCTTAATTAAAGTACGGGAACACGACTAAAAGTTTGTTATACACGAGGGGTCAGTTTCTAGTGTAATTAATATCTTCGAAAATTTCTACAATCGTATATTTGTTAATTACTTTTCGCAAGGTAAACCATTCCCAATGCCCTAAATAATGCTTTAAAAAAGAGTGAAGTGGGAATATTCCTTCAAGAAATGTTTTTTAAATACGAGGAAAGTATTTCAAAAGTCTATCCAGTTCTTGTTACGCGGTTACCCGAATCTAACATCTTCACTTTCCAATCGGCAGATTATGAATTCGAATTCCTCTGTGGTGTGGATGTTTGTAAATGTGTTTTAGTGATTTTCATGACTATTAGATCATTTTTATTTGTCACGACGAAATAATTACCACCCTAATTATTTCAGACCTGAACAGCTGGAAAATGTACATCACTATGTAATAGAAACCTCTGTTTGAAGAGAGATGTTTCGTATTACACAATCTTTATCAGTTCTCTATTAGATATGAATTATAAGATTCCTACTTTTCGTGGGTAAAAGTGCGGTTCTGCCAGTTTCGTGGCATAATATTTGTCCGATTAATTCTTTGATAGGACAAATATTATGCCACGGCGAATTATAAGTAAAAATGGATAAAAACGTTTAGGTTGATAAAAATAAAACAAATGTATCATGTTGAAGAATATATTAATATTGACATGCATTTTAATTTACTTTTAGATTTTATTCTTCTTTATTTCTTGTAAATAGTTTCCTTATGGAATATATCTGTTTAACCAGGTTGGTATTCAGTACTTTTGGTATGTTTAGAATTTTGAGTGGAATTTATGAGCAAGTTTGCGTTACTTTTAAAAAAATAAGCTGATTATTAATCGATAGCCAAACCGTTTCTTCATATCGTACTTGCTTATGAAACTTACCTGTATTAAAATTTCAAGAGGTTTTTTTTCCTTTCAAGAAACAGCTGGTGAAAGAAATTTTCTTCCGAATAACTCTAGAGTCTTCTCTGCTTCCTGACACAGTTAAGTCTATCCGATAAAAGGCCACTCCTTTAAGATTCAACAAAACATACAGACTGTATAAAATGAATAAATTACTTCCATTATTCCTATAAAACGCTAATTATTGACCTGCAGATATATTGGAGAAGGAAGAGAAAGTATGTAAAGAACAATGGAGCTTGTCGATAACATCTGGTTTCTTCAGTCATCTTAATCGGGTCACTTTGCACTTGTCATTATGTGCTAAAAGCTGTTAATTCCTTCAAAAGGATTCTTCACTTTTCATCGAATTGCCCTCCTAGAGGAACAAAAGTGAAAGACTTTCATCTGATGTATTTCGAAAGGCATTTATTCCACTGTTAAAAACTTCAGTAGTAATGATAATAAAACAACCAGTCGAATAAGAAGAAAGATGTTATAATTTGGCAAGATTAAAATAATAACATATCTTGCTATAACTAACATATAACTAACATAACATAACTAAAACGTGTTATTGTAATCGGTAGCAAGAATGCAGTCTAGATTTGAAACACATAGATTCTAATCCGCCGTTAGCACGTGGGAAATCTTCATAATGACTTTGATAAGGTGAATTAACTACACATAAAACATTGGTCAAGTTTGCCTTCTCAGATTTTTCTGGTTTTTGTTCCCCAAAAGGAAAAGCTGGCCTTAGAACAAATACTTTGAAAAACACAATGGATTACGGAGATAGGATTTAGAAGATAATAAAATGATTATATTATTATGGCTTATAAAAGTGAAATATAAATGTATAAATAAAAGTGGGTATATATAATTCATTATTCGTTCTGTTATTGTTCACAATTTCTTCCTTGCTTCCCATCTAAACAATTATTTGATGGGCGTCTTTGAACCTGAATTTTTAGTAAGAATTCATAAATTAGGAAAGATAACGAATACAAAGTGGATCTACTTATCGTTTCGCTGGAATTGAAGACATTTCTACATTTGAAAGGCGTCTAAAGGACTGCATTTTACCATAGAAAATTATGGAATAGTTTAAATACCTATTCATTGATGATTTATAGCCCAAGTTTCTTCTTGAAACTGTAAACATATTCGAAAGTAATTTTTCAAAATGAAAACCGTTGGCATGTTTTCCCCTTGGTATTGCCTTCTATTTAAGTAGTTCCTGGCATGCGTTTTAGGTAGTCGAGATCAACGCAACTCATGCAGAAAGTTTGCGTTTCTATATGCCTTTTAGAGAGTACTTGAAAAACTTTTAAAAACTTCAAAGGCAAATCGCCTGAATACTTTTCTATAAAACAATGATCGACATGAATATATTCTTTCTTTTGTAAGCATTTAAATTCTTTTTTCACAATATAACCCTAAAGTAAAATCGAATGCAGCTTAAAAGTAATGACGAACATCTCCTTAGTGCTGAACTACAGACGACTCTCTCTAACAAACGCAGAGCATAATACACTATTGACTTTGAAACGTAGCGCAACGTCCCATCTGTGGGATGTTGAAAACATTTGCTTGATTCGTGGATACGTGTCCTATTGAGGGCATGAATGCTTTGTAAATTGCCTTTAGGTAGGAGATGACTTTCATCGCCGTCTGTGAGATCACAACCAACACCTTGTTTGTTGGTGGTAATGGGTTCAAAAAGTTCCACTTATGTGATCTAGAACAGGGTTTGAGTAAGAGCACCAAGCTATACAATCAGTTATCTGGATGAATTAATTTGCATTATGTTTACATTATTTGTTTATACAAGCAATGTGTCATGATAGGAATATATCGATATGTTTTATTCTAAAAAATGGTGTTTCCAATATTTATTTCAATATAGTGTAGATATAAAGTATGATTAAATCGCCACGTATTTCTGTTATTATTTATTTGTAAAGTACATTTCGAATTACTGTAAAATATTAGCCTTTCTAGATATTAAAATAACTGAAAAACATTAAATGCTATGCCATTAGTTTCCTATTAATCATAACGAAGTGTTATTCAGTTTTAAAACATTTAACTATAAACATTAATCGCAATGCGGATGGTAATGTTGTGTCTGAAATAATTACGAATTTCATCCATAATTCAGAGCGCAAGAATTAAATTAAATAAAAAGTAATTAAATATTATTCTAGTTGTTTTCACATAAGGAATTATAAAAGCGGATTTCTTTAATTTCTCTACACATTAATCCAAGTGAAGATCTGTTGGCTGCGAGGGGTCTCGTGACGCAGTATTACGTTGTCAAAACATTTCCTTCTTAATGACTCCCGACGCATCCTTGTAATAAAAAAGAATTCTCAATCTTGTTATAAACCAGCTATCTCGCTCTCTCTTTATTTCTCTGCTCCCACCAATGTTTACTTTAAGAAAGCATTTTTATCTTCTAGGTAACTATGGTTAATCCTTTTTGTTTATCTTCTTCTTTGCTCTGCTGTAATTACCCCTTTCATCAATCATTGGTAACTCTTTTTTTCCATAAGCACTTCCATAATAAAATCTTTTTGTTACGAGAAACCATTTCTTAAATGTTTGTGATTCTTAAGACGTATGTGATTGAAATTTATATATATCGAAAAAGAAATCCGAAGAAATGTTTCGTAAAATTTAATTAGAACAATAGAAGAAATGCCTCTAATGAAACAGGAGATTTCTGTAAAAGACTATTGAAAGGAATTTATCCAGGAAGTCTTTCTCAAAGAATCTAAGAAAGAAACCTATGACCATTTAACTTATTAAATTGTTTCAGGATGCTATAAAGAAAGTGTGTTCTTTTAAACGTCAGCCAAATATGCATAAATTTGTTCATATGACATACAGGAAATGAAGTATGAAATTTATAGTTAATTGCTTATGCAAGAAAAATAACTTATTAATATAATTTAAATTTCACTTATTATTGAAACTCGTGGAGATACATTTTCCACAAATCGTGTCCATGCCTCTTCTATAATGTCCGGGAAAGGTAAGTAGAAGTTATTGTCATTCTGAAAAAACTGTTCCCTGGAATATCAAGAGTATTTCAGAAACCTGCTTCTTCTAATCTCTGGAAAATCGTATTATCAATGGTGACACTTTTAAACCTCATCTAGCCTCGCTGTTCCCCTAATTCCCGAGGAACTCCTAGGCGAAAAAAAAATAAAGGAAGATCATTTGCTATAATAAAATATCATATTTCTGAATTCAGAAGGAAGGAAATGTCGATATTTCTGAAGGAATGCTTTCAAGAAGATTACTCGAGATGAAAACAAGAGAAACCCTCATCCAAAATGGCTTCATCACTTTCTTTTTATAAGTGTTTTATCTTGATTTTGTTGTAACTCTCTCTCTCTTTCTCTCTCTCTATCTATCTATCTATCGCTCTATTATCCTCACTAAGAAAAGTGCATGATTGTTTTTCTTTTTATTTCACTAAGTACCTATGGAGGAGCGCTTCTTTCTGTCGTGTTCAGCCTGATATAATGGCAGTTTTCTCTCAGTTGACGGTAGCGCTTCCTTTACGATGGCAATCGCTGATAGATAAAGCGGATTGCCACTTTCCTTAGGTGGTAATTCGCTATCTAGAATAGAAAAACTAGAAAAGCGAACGAGAAGTGACATGACGTTATAAGTAATTGCATGTTCTATTTCTGTAGATAAGCACACTAATGACTTTTTCACCAACTGATTAAACTCTTTTCTTCAACATATGGAAATCTATGCTAAAGTGTACTTCTCTGTTATAATTTCCCTACGCTGATTACTTTTAATTCTATTCGCCGTTGAATGGAAACCATATAACTTAGCAAATGTCGAACTCAACGATATGCCATATGAAAACAAAAGGTTGCTAGTCGTAATATGCTACTGCTTGAGGAGTTATTTTTCAAAATACTGACGTCAGTGGAGTAAATAAATTGAGAGTTTTATAGCATTTCATTTTGTAACCAATATATACTCAATATACCAACTGAAGCAATATTATATTAAGTACAAACAAATATGTAGCTATTACATGTTGCCTTTTATATTATACAGGGTGTTCGGGATAAATTTTACATATTTATAATTAATTATATTTTTCCGTAAGTTACATGTATTAACACACACTTCTCTTCATTTAAAAGTTTGGACCCTTCTTCATTCATATACAAGATGTCAGAAAGGATGGATAGCTGGAACCCACCTGAATCATGGAAGAGAATAACTTGTATCATGATGATTCGTGCCCGCCATCAAAATAAGGATATTACGACTGCTGCCCAATGCTCCCTGAATACAGTAAAAACAATCAGGCATGAACTAGAGACTTGCAATGGTGACTACGAGGATGTAGCAAGAAGAAAGATCCCTAGCAGACGATCTGATTGCGTTCGTACAGCAGAATTCCTCGCAAATCTGCAGGAACAGGTGTTGAAGAACCCTGGCATTGGAATTCGGGCTTTGTTCGTGGAGTTGCTAACTGTAGTCAAGCCCTGGATAACAAGGGTAGCCAATGGTAGGCCGTATGTATGGCAGCAGGATTCGGCCCCTTGCCACACCTCTGGGAAAAGTCAAAAATGGTTGTCTGAAAATTTCTACGACTTCACCAGTCCAAATGTTTGGCCTCCAAACTCCCCAGACCTTAACCCCATGGATTATTTTGTATGGGGCGCAGTTGAAAAAGACACCAATCGCACTTCCAGTAATACAAAAGCCCAGTTAATGGATAAAATTAAAACAGTTTTTGCGGCCCTTCCCAGGGAGACTACAGCCATTGTCTACAGCCATTAGAATTGATCTGATTTCGTTTGGTGTTCGTCTTCTTGTTAGCAAATATACAGCTCTTTAAATAACCACACAGGTAGAAACTAGGAAGGTTTAAATCGGACTGTAAGGGGGGAGTACACGCTAGTATAGTCTTTGGACTGATTACTCGTCTCCAGAAGTGTTTCAGCAACCATTCTCTAGTCATAACTCTATGTGAAGTTCGACCACAATCCCGATAGACTCGGCAGTTATTCAGAAGTTAGGGATAAAATGATTCTATTTCTTTCCAAAGGGTTTCAAGAACATCTACATAGAGTTCCTTTATATTGGTGTATTCCTTCCATGCTTATCCAAAAAGATAGGGCTTATTAAACCCGATGAGGAAATATTACCCAAACATTACATTTTCCCCAATGTAAAGGTCTTCCTACAATTTCTGGAGGTAGTTGTTACCCACAGAAGATGTTATTAGAAAATGAGGATTTCACGGATCAAAGTGAATCTTTTCAGACATCCAAAGAAAGCTATGAATATTTGAACTATCCTTAATTTGAGCAAACGAATTTATTGCAAATCCCTTTCTTTTTAGTTTATCCTCATCTGAGACCTTCTGCTTGGTCTGTATGCTGTATGCGAATTTCTAGAGATCATCAAGAAGAGTAATCTGAAGCATTTCTGTGATGACTCCAAGGGAATGATCTCTTTTTTAAAGGACTATTTCGAGGTATTTTGACCACATTCTCGCACCATTTCGACAACTTATGGTGGTTTTCTGCGTCATCCTAACTGGCTTGTACGGAAGATTTTGAACGAAAATTTAAAATAATTCCATATTTCTGAATTTGTCCACCGAACTTTGTTATTTGTTAGTTAGGAACTACACAGAAACAACATTGTTTTTTTTCCGAGTTAGGTTTTGATTAGATCTTTGATGATGTTTCTAGGGTATCCGAGGACATGATCTGAAATAGAAAAAAATAAAGTAACTGTAAATCTGATTTTTTGGGGGATCATTATGTATAAAGTAACAATTTGGGAACAGGAATCCATCTGGTAGCCAAATTAACCCAGAGACAAAGATAGACACATTATTATTTAGAAATGACAGTTGTATTTGCTACACCAGAAGATAATTTACAAAAATATCTAAAAAAAAAAACAGAATTCATACTACAGAAATGGAATTTCCCACAGAAACAATTGCATATGTGATATCAAAAAACACATTTTGTAATCTCTGAATACAAAACAAATAAATTATTACCGACAAAAATGGACTGAACGTCAAAACTGAATGGACAGAGATTGACCATAAACATTATTGAACTGATATAAAATAAACTCAAAACAGTAAAGAAGACTTGGAAGAACAAGAAAGTGACGGAATGATATGGCAGATCTGCATGGCCTAAATCCATGATAATAAGAAGAGTAATAAAATAGAAGACTTTTTTTTTATCTCATTTACTCTTACCGCCATCATCAACAACAATGCACGCAAGTACGAGAATATCTTCGGCTTGCCTTGCAATGTAATTTTGGGAGTACTTGTATCTTAATATCTCATCTTTCGTAGTTTGTTTCGGGCAGGAAGTTTTTAAAAAAGGGAAGTCACAGTGCCATCTGTAATTCTGTGTTTTTATGGGGATTAATTGAATCATAATAACGCAAAAAAACTCAATGCCTAATATGAAGTATTATTATTTTTTAATAAATGCAGATATGTTATATGCTTGGCTATGAAAGTTTAAAGCTTATATCCATAAAAACGAACCTGTATACGAAATACGACTTCTGCAGCAATAACAGAAACGAACGATTAATTTACATCTTCAATTAGTTTATTCCAAACCTCTTTATTAAACTCACGAGCAGACTTATAAAGTGGATTCAGCGAAAAAAAAATAATGATGTGTGAAGCAGATTGCGATTAATAAAAGCCGTAATCATCAAAGAGAGAGAAAAAAAAATGAAAGACGAACTCTCATCTTGTAAAATTTACATTACAATAAAATTCTTAAGAAAACAATTTTTTTATTTATTACGCAATATCCGTGTTTATGAGACGATTCTAAACCGGTTTTTACTCTTTTTATGTAAAACGAAATGGCTCTCTGCTCAGACGATATTTTAAAGAATGATTCGGATATTAAATAGGCGTGCGTTTGAATTAAAAACCTTCGAAATGGATTTCTTTATGCCGCTAGTAATAGTCAGAATATTATCTTAATGCAGAATTTTTATTTAGAAAAACTTCAGTACTTGTACGTACCCTGGAGGCAATCACTTGCGGATATTTCCCTTGCAGTACATGCATGATTCATTTTAAAGGGTTTCAGATTACAGTCAGCTAACATACACATGAATTATTCCGAAAATATTTTTGCCATTATAAGTTATTATAATATAAAATCATACTACTGCTGGCGCTTGACATTTTGATTAGGAATAACTCCGACAAAATGCTGTTCGCCATTTGCTGTTCCGTTAGTGTTGTTGCTCGTTTGATATTCATTGGGCAGTTTGCTTTTGGTATTCTTAGTAAGTCGGCTATTTGGTATTGGTATATTTGTCAATAGTATTGTTGACCAATTATTATAGTATGTACTATTGATCGTTTTGTATTTTTAGATCTTGAGAATTTGGTTCTTTTAGTAGCTTAACCAGATGATATCATCAGCATGGTTGTCAGCATAATGTAGTAGGTATTGTTGATTATTTGGTGTTTTTATTTTGGTATTTTCGTTATTGCGCAACTACGTGTTGTATACTGGGATGATTCTCCACGATATCACAATCGCATCGAACAGTACTAGCTTGGATAGTTGGAACTAGCTTGGACAGTAGAATGGATAGTTGGAACGTTGCTGCTGCTTGTTCCACCTCATTCCAGAGATGCTTACTTTTTTGCAGTAGTTAGCTGTGCAGTGTTGGTGAGCATGTGTCTATTGAAGCCACATCTTCCTGTTCTCAGCTGATAGCATTCGGAATGGACATCTGTTGTATCCTACCAGTGATATTGTGCGACGAACTTATGTTTTACAAGATGATGTTCTGGCGACCAGTGTTGTACTTAGCTGTGATTTTGACTGGTTGTGGCTCTCCCATCACGTTTCACAATCTTCAACAGTCTTCTCTGACTTTGTCTATAAATCAGCGGTTTCCCTCTAAAGGACTTTCATTGGTTTGAGTTGTCTGGTTATTACACCTACCCCCCTTATTCACTGGTCTGCGTGAAGAGACCACAGGATTAGTTGTTTGTAAAATACTGGCATTAACAATCATACGACGATTTCTTTTTAATTATGGCACGTTGGTATTATGGAAACTTGGAATGCAATAGTATGGTATATATTTTGGAAAGTTTGGTATTTTATAATGGCTTGGAACACTTGGTATGATATAGATTATTGGAAGAGATAGAGATCGGCTTGTAAGAGTCTGTCTCTGGCAGAAGAAGAACCCATATTTAACACAATGGCATCAAATATTAATTTTGATACATTGATTTATTATTAGATTATTGGAATTCATTTAAATGAACACTAGTAATGAGGAAACAGTTTCTAAGTTAACATAAAATAAAATGTAGTTGTCGACTGTGGAGTGACGCTAATACTAAAAATATCTTGTTTAGAAAGGGCGATTGAAGGAAGTAAATTAATTCTGTTAGTAATCGCTATATTTCTTAGCGAATCATTTATTTCTGACAATTTAAGCTGCTCTTCTTTTTTCGGATTGTAATTAACTCATGGAATGTCTTTGTTTACATCGCATAATTATAAGCACTCATAGCTATTTATAAATAGCCATAACAATGCAGTCAAATCTTTTACACTTCTATATTTAGTTTAAGAAATGGATAAGTAATTAGATATATGGCAGATAAAAGTGGAATAAAGAAAATCAAATAAAACCTCGCAGATATATTATAGCTAATTAGTTCTGCACAGAAGCAACTAATTACGATGTATTTTTTCTTCGGATCGGTTGGTTGTGAGTTTAGCGCATTTACAAAAGCCATAATTTTAATGGAGGGAAGATAAATATGGAAGGTGAGAGCTCATTGTGAAATTTTATGTAACGTCGTTTAATATTCGTAAAAAAGATATAGGAATAATCGGTTCATTCATCATAATACGTATTAATTGGAACATGTTTTTATTTCTTTCCAATCCAACCATATTTATTCAATACTTTTTGTTTCAGTAAAAGTACTCCTACTGGGAAGCGGAGTTGCACAGAAAACTGCAGATATTATACGGATTCATGAAAAGCAATTTAATTCGTGAAGACAATGTCACTGTCGAGTAAGCAATTGTCGTCATTAAGGAAAACTAAACTCAGAACTAGAAAAAATAACAGAAAGAAAATGTCTTCTAGAAAACATAGAGAGACAGGACTTACAACTTAGCTATAGGATAAACAACATTTATTTCAATTTTCTTATATGTTACAAAAGTCAAGAATTTGAACCAAATATCCAACCAGTATTGAATCGTTTTCATGAGTGGACATGCAGACGATTTAAGGACGAAATTCTGAAGAATCATCTCTAAAGAAGGACGGTTAACGCAACCGCTGCAATAAGAGTAAACAAAGAAAAGTGTTTCTTGGATTTTGTTGATTATAAGTGATGACTTGGCTGGTCACATCACGCTGCTTTCGATCGGAAAATCATTACCCTATAAATAAACTAGAAAGTCTCAGTAGTTTCAAACGTCAGGCAACTTAAATTTGTTCTACAAGAAGATGGCCTTCGTAAAGCAAAGGAATATAACTTTATGATAAAGAAAAAAATTAAATAATGGCAGGATGATTTAAATAATTTGTGGCAGCGCTGTGAAAGATTTATTTATACACTTCGAGTGTTCTATAAATAACTGTTTTCAACTGCAGTCTAGTCTAACGCGTTTGCTGTGTTTCTAATTATTAAACTTAAATCGTTTTGAAAATAGTGGAACTTATAATCACGCATACCGTGAATTAGAAACTTTTATTTTAAATATAGGCATGCAACTGTCAATCCGGATCTTCAATTCCCTGAGCATAATTCGTTTAAGATATGGGTCGAGATCAGCTTTCATTAAATGCTTCGATCAATTGCTGCACATGGGAAGTTCTGTTTGTCCGTACAAGCCTTCTCAGACGATGGCGATCTCGTTGCTGACACACTGTCTTAGGACCGCAGTCACCCCCTTTGACAAGCAATGTGGGTTATTTTTCCACTGTTTAAACATTCAGGATATCTCACCGTTTTAGAAATCGTCAGCTCTACTGTTTTCAATTTCGTGGCTCCAGCTAGATGTGCACCTACAATAAGCCCTTTATCGAAACTCCGAAAAATTTCTTTGTTTTTTCCCCATTGTGATCAGCACTATTGACGATTACTGACCAACAGCATTCTTAAATAGTTTCCTAGAACACGTGGTCACGTACGTGACCACGTGTTCTAGGAAATTTAGTTTACGTCAATTTAGTTAGGACGTAAACTAGGAAAATAAGTTTACGTCCATTTGCATAAAGGTTTCTAATTTAGTAGCCTATATGTGTAGTTAGTCGGGTTAAAATTGCCATTACTAGATACGCATTTATTAGATAGCAACTAAAAGAGAGCTGATATTTCTATTGAGATAAGTGAATGAAATTCGGGATTTGCAGGTTTTCAGTGGCTAAGAATAAAATAAACACTAGAACCCTACACGGTAATGGAAATGGTTCTCAGTCCACCACAATGCAGATGTATGTGTCAAACATCACTGAAATCTGGTATAGAGTATGTCCAACAATCATTCGCTTTGTATACGTTGATGGAGCAGTTACAAACCCTGAATACCATCCCCACCAACAGACAAGAAATCTTTAGACTTAAAGGGTCTATTTAGAGTGAAGTAACGTTGGACGATTTCGGTGTATAGTTCGCATTATTCAGATTAAAAGCCCAGTTTCTCTGGTAAAATAAAAAAAAAGAAGTTTGGTTAAGCATTGGTATGAGATTCATCGTCTAATGTAATACCACCACTTTGATAAATGAGAGGTTAACGTGGTTAAAATCAGGTTTGGACTACATAGCTACGTTACAGTTTAAGGTTTGCACATTTCTTCCAACTTGTAATAATAATGGGTGATGATTTCAATGTAACATGAGACATTAGGAAAATTGAGCATTTTTTCTTTTCTAATGTACAGCTCAAAAATGGTAACTCTGAAAGTCAGCCGCTAAACAGACAGTATATTGAACCAAACTTAATGACAAGTTGTAACCAACTTCCAGGTCAGTAGCTAATAAAGAAAGTAACATCAAAACATATTTTCCTAACCACGGCACTAGACAATATTACGCCTATTATTACTACTAATAATAAATTTGAGACTAAAATAATCGTTCACATACAAAAAAATTAGACAGTTATAATGCAGGCGTCCTTAAAAATACCTGAATTAGTACACTGATCCAAGGTCTGTGAAATCTTGGCTAAGTATATACGTGTTAACCATTCCATTCAGCTTAGTTTATGCCAGTTAAACATGAATAATATTAATGTATTTAGCAGTCGGTGTTATTTTATTCATTTGGCAGCCACATATTTCTTGATAAATAAATGAAATGTGGTGAGTAAATATATGTTAAGAAAATCCATGGTGATCTAATTAAAACAATGTTTTGGTGGATTAAGGGAGTATAGCTTCTAATTAGCTAAAATTATACTTTTCTCCTTTAGCTCTTTTATGCTGTCTTGCCTAAGAGGCGATCATCCAATAAACTTGAGTGAGATGCACAGAGTCTAAATTCCAGTGCTTTAGAAAAATTCGACTGCTGTCCTTATTAATGCATCCAAACGGTTTTCCGGGCTGATTGTCATACTGAATTAAAAATATTTCATAACATGTAACTGGTATTATTACAATTTGGCGAAAAGTAGGTCTAGAAGGATGGAACTCGAATCGGAGCAAGAGGAGGGTTCGTACGCTACTGAGTTATGCCATTTAGGTTTCCTTAAAATAATTGCTCATATGTTTATTGCAACTTAATATTTATGTATACATATAAAGTTAAAACGAATTTTTAAAAAATGTAATGATATGATAATGAAGTAGGTTAAAGGTGGTGTAAACTGCATTCTTCTATACTTCGAGCGGATCTGTTTGCTTATTTATACCTGTTCTATTAATATTTCTATTAATACCCATTGGAGACTTCCTTGTATTTTGAAAGGGGATAAATGAATGTACACACATCTGATACCATACTCCTATATGGCTATATAGGAGTATGGTATCAGATATACATATATATATATACTAATATGGATCTGTATACACCTCTCAATTCCTTGATGTACTGGATCCACCAGATCAACGAATTGAGAGGCCTGAGATAATTTGTATTTCTTATTTAACTTTTATCAGATGAAAAGGAATCGGTAGTATAGTTGAATTTTTCTGCTAAGATGGGGTTTAGAATAAAATATTTAAAAATGACTTTCTTAGTTTATGGGCAGTATAATTATCAGAGAGAGAGAGAGAGAGAGAGAGAGAGAGATGCACTTTACTATGCGTAATAGGATTATATAACCGCTTCTCATCTTCAAGCACTGGTCGTTTTGAGAGTTATATACGTAAACATGATCTAAATAGTATTTTGAGTGAGACTTTATTTATGTGAATAATTCGCACACTATCAGATTGCTGAACTTTACGATTCAACGGTAACTGATATATTGGAAGTAGGAATTATTAACTTTTGCCCTATTCTGAATCTAACAAAAGCTATACTTTTAAAATGTGAAATTTAAAAAAAAAACGAATAAAGAGAATGAAACAACTACCATGATATTTAAGGAGAATTCTGAAACAAAATATATCACGGCTGTCACTTGAAAAAAAGCAGGAAGAGTTATCTTATTACTATAATGATATTATTTTAAATTTTATTTCATTTAGTTTGAAATGTTTGTGCTAACAAGCGTGGTAGTCTTTGGTTGGATTGTTTGTTATTGCCTGTTAACAGCGTGGATTCGTCTGGCAGATCTGCCAGTTTTAGGATATGAAAACACGAGTATCATTGAGAAAAAAAATCTGATATCTCGATCTGCATCTAGCTAACTCATCTTTACTTAAAATGCTCTTATATAGGTTATTTCGTGTTATACACGGCATTCGAACCCATGTCTTTTCTACTAAATAACATCATCAGTACTGACTGAGCTAAGAAGGCTGCGAATAGTTTAGTCATTTCACCTGAAAAAACGATAGCAGAAGATGATTAAATTACTGTACCATTGTGGATGATCCAAAAAAGTTGGAAAATCCTTGGAATGAATTTATCATTTTAGTAATTTATTCTTTAACTGTTCCTCCCTTTTACAATCACAGTAATTTTTAGAATACCAATATTGAGCATATCACATCATAAAATATCGTAATTAGTAGCAGAAATGCAGTTAAAAATGCATATGGAATATTTGAATTCTTACGACATTCTTCATACCTGACTTTATTTCTTCAAATGAAGTTTTACTGTATTTTCAAGAAAATAGTACTGAAATGGACCAGAATGATCTATTCATTCCAATAACAGATAATCAAAGTATTTACTCGAAACATAACAATTCTGTCCTTGACTTTTTCAGATTATCTGAGCAATCTTCTGTCCAAGACCATCATTGAAAGCCACATTGAATATGCACGTGTCTTTGTTTCCTTTTGTGAAAGATGTTCGCTGAATGATATATTTGGTACAAGATCTTACAATTCTTGCTTCATTGTACAGAGAGTTTATTATGATTGATACTAGTTTAAGCTAAACGTTTTACAGGCAGGGTAACAGGTTTCGTTCAGTCACTAATGATATTGGAAGTCAATAAAACTATACGAACAAGTTCAAATATATAATGAAAGATCTACAGAGATGTACGTCATGAAAGCCTACCTCCACAACTAAGTTTATTCGTCGATAATAATGTTTAACAGAAAATAAAGTAGAGAACAGCTAGCGATAAAACTGAGCTAAAGTTGCAAGAAAATAGAATTGCAAGTCGTTGAATATATTGCATAATCTTGGTAACTATATTGCCTATCAACGCACCCTAGTTGTAGTTATCAGGCGTAATCAATAAAAAACTCAAGAAAGACAATTCTCATTTCACATTAATAAAGTAAGAGAAAAATGTACAAAATGAAATAATCTTAATTATCCATTTTCTTTTATATATTTAATTATAATACAGTGAATTTCGATCAATACAGTTAGTCATTACATACCTCGCTCTCCCTATGCGTTTTGATGTACAGTATGCTATACTATCTTACTTTTTTTAACCATTAAACATCAACGGAGATCACAATTACAAAGATTGTAATTACATACGCACCCAGAGAGAGAGAAAAAAAACATTGAAAGCGATGGAAGATATTAGCAGATTCAGCTAATATGCATTAAGACAAAAATGTGATCATAAAGTGATAAAAACATAAAATGTTATTATTCGAATGTCGCAGTTCTCAGTTCTGCTGTCTTCAACGTGGATAAGAATATTGTTGATATACATTACAAAGTGAATTTGAAAACTTAAATTTATAGCTTTATATACATGGGTTGACTCAGTACTTGAGCCTCCAAATGGAGAAATCGTAGGTTAGACTCTCACTCTGGGAGGTTTTTTTTTTCAATGAAACTTTATGTTGCTAATGAATGATAAGTTATAAATATATTTAGAGACTGAGATTCGTATATAGGTATATAGATAATTTGAAATTGGGAAAGACTGACGGTTATTTGCACCAGTTGTAGAAAATTAGTTCGTAACAAGTGATTATTTTCTCTCTTTTTGTCGATGAAAACATTAACATTTTTAATTTATTGCAGCAATCCCTTTTCTTTTGCTGTCTTTACAGTAATCTGCAAATGCGTACTTCGAACTCCAACTGTTATCCCCATTCGTCTACTAAGAAATATATTTAACTCTATATCAGAAAGCACCCAATGCAGGGATGCTTTATGTACGAGTAATTTCAAGCGCCTCCCTCCGTTGAGCAATTGGAAGAAGAACGGAATATCACTCCCTTCGTTTGGAAAAGAGCTGAGTTCGATTCTCGTCGTGAAGAGAGTAAACGTAGGTACAAACACGGCCATGGGAATACACGCAATTTACAAACAAAAATCCCGTTGTTGGTGATGATGATGAGCGGTAGATGATGTTGCTGGTAGTTGTGTGTAGTAGATGAATTACTGGAGATGGTAAGATGTGTGTGTAGCAGAGTGTCCTCCGCGATGGGTCGTTGGACGTCTTGGAGTTGTGACTCTATTATAATAATAATTTATTATCCTTACAAATTTGAATCATCTGAACATAACTGAATAAATTTCAAAAAACATTCGTAGCAGTAACACAAGGATATAACCTCTCATTGCCATCTTCTCCTTTTTTTCACACATAACTATTCCAAGGTTGAATCAGTTTGAAATTTCTCAGGTAGTTAATGTCTAACCTAAACTACTAAGTTATTCCACAACCTCATGCTCTCATTTCTTCATTCACAAAAAGACCAAAAATGTTATTCTATATGTATCGTCCTCCCATCTATTCAATATAAATATTATTTTATTAAAGCATAACCTCTCCATTTCCCATCACAAATGTGTGTGAATTCTGGTCTTAATTTTTCACCACTGTGAAAAAAAAAACTAAACGTCGTTTCAAGAATGCAGAACGATTTGCGATATGCGTTTCTTTAGAACATATCTTGTATGTTTATGAATATCCAATGTTAATGCCATTCCCAACTCCTTAAGTCAGTGATGTCCTAGATAGTTTTAGTCAACTATTCGTATTTAGTTTATTTAATATTTTCAACACTCGTATCCAATATATTTTTAAACTTTCCACATATTTTACTCAGGGGAAATCAATTACGAATGGGAAGAAAAGTCACGTCTTGAGCACCCATCAGTGCACAGTACTCATCAAACACTTATTTTTTTATTTCTGTTATTTTAGGTTTGTATGGAATTCCATGTTTTTTCTTGCTATTATACCAGTTTATCCCCTTATTCAAATAAAGAAACTACCTTAAGGGTTAGTTTTTTTTTGGGGGGGGGGAGCATGAGTTCACAAGTTTAATATTACAACACTTTCCCACGTCAAGATAACTTGTGTTATCTTGATCTTGATCTAGCAGGTGGAGTATTTATTTGTTACTTTTTGCTATTAGTGATTCTAATTATCAATCGATCTAATCTAGTATAAGGTCCACATAGAAATGTTATCACGTGGTCTGTATTTCACTCTTTCCAGCTGGGTGGCTAATTTCCTTTCAGGATCATTCAATATGTGTAATGTTGGATATTTTTCTTCTCTTCAGATTTCCCAACAACTCTAGTGTATTCCAGTTCTGCATCTTCGATTACCCCTTTCCACCTATACACGAGTGATTTCCTCTCATAGAAACTTTCTTATTGTTGATAATCCTCTTCTTTATCTGACATTACCTCAAATGCCGATCACCTTGCCATTCCGTGGGGTGATGGTGAAGAACAACCTTGTAAATTTTAAATACTACCAAAACACAGTCTTGTTGTATTTCTCATAAGAAATTTCTCTCACTTCGCCTTCCCTTTCAGAGTTTTCACGCAAGATAAGATTTCAATGCTTGGGCTTAATTACATCTACAGTCTTTCATTTGAAGAAAATCTCCAAAAACACTTGATGCCCATTTCCTCAAAATATTACTTCTTACGTGTACAACTGCTAACACTGTTTAAATCTTAAATCCCACCAGCTTCAGAATCTTACATTTGGAATTATGCAAGAAAACTTTAACTAAACGTTTATGCTATTAAGAAGAGGCCAGTTCAGGTAATAAATTATCCCACTCTAAGAGATTTCCTCGAATTACTTTCTCATAGGCGGTCCCATTTTTGCTTGATGCCTCTTATATACAAGACAGAATTGGCTTGCATCATTTGCCCCTTTGATCTGTAAAATTAAGTGAAGCTACTGGATAACATTCGTTAATTCTGGAGTTAGATTTACCTACTACTTTTCCGTTTTGTCTTCTTTTCATCTACTTATGTCTTCTAGAACATCCTTTTCCACTATTTTTCACACGGACCACAACCTAAAGGAACACATCGATAAGATATTTCTATCTCTTTAACTACTTCTTGCCTTTACAAGACTGTGATATTGTTCCAGTTATGCATTTTTTCGCGTGTAGTGTTCGTACATAAAAGCCGCTACGCCTAAGAAATGGAACGTTCATATTTCAATTAGTACAAATATAATTAATCACTCCTTTTCATAGTTAAACTAATTTTAAGTATAGAACATCATAGTTTATTAAGCGCTCAGCAAATAATATATCGCTCTTTATCTTTTCGTTCTTACATTAGTTTTAATGCAATGTAGACAATAAGAGTCTAGGTAGCTCAGTTAGCCATAATGTACTTATAGGATAACCTACCTTATCCTAGAATTATGGTTAATAAAACCAAAAGTACTTACAAGATCATGAGAGTTTAATCCGAGTAAAAGTTAGTATGCATGAATCACATGCAAAATCTCAAACTGTTATTTTTTTATTTATTTTTATTTTTTTTTGTCATTTTGTAGATATGGAGGGATTGCGGCCCCAAAATTAGAACGTTGTCCGCGCGGTTGGCCTAGTGGCTGTGCGCTTCGCAACCACTGTCTGGGTTCGATTCCCGTCGCCGACGTGAGGAACTTAAGGATCTTTCTTAGACATATCCAAGTTAGCCGGTATTGGGAGTGAACAACAAGGTTTGTCTCCCCAGTTTATCTGGGGTTTTTCCTCCCACAAGCAAGCAAACTGGTCCCAGTGAAAACACGCAGCTACAGTCATAGAATATACGGCAGGCATAGGACTAGTCACCTTATCCTCGTGACGGGTACGACTTAGAAGAGCTTACGATAGCTCTGTAACAGGCCAGTACGCCTTACACGTAGAAGGGAGAAGAAGAAGAAGAAGAAATTAGATCGCTCCTTGAAAAAAAATATATATAACATAGTTGAAGAATGTAATACTACTTCATTTTTTTACAAATGTCACTGTATCTATATCGTAAATACGTTAGTAATTATTCAATAAGTAGTTGTTTGTCGTTCTTTGTTATTGAATTTTTATCCTAACACAGACGCATATAGTTAAGTTAAATGGTTTACGTTGAGAAACAAAACAAAGACTGTGTATTGTGATATATTGCAGATCCATGCGAAACTAATTCACTACTTGCATACTTCCAAGATGCCACGAATTGTTTTCATCCTAAGTGACAGTCACACACAGTTTCGATCAGAAACGCAATAAACAGAAAACATCAAAATTGTTTCTTCACGCTAAAATAACTTCACGATGAACATGTCTTATATATAAGCATGGAGAGGTCAGGATATTGGCTAGATAACTTTGCCTTTCCAGTAACTATGAAAAGAAACACAGTTCAGTGAACATCACTGGTGCTGTGAAGAAACATGCCTTTAGATAACAACGCGAAGTATTATAAACAACCACTTGCTATCCAAGCGCTAATAATTAAAGCTGATTCTCAGATCTGATGCTGTCATTATTTGCTTGCAATGTTATGATATAAAATAACTAAAGCGCATACACCACTCAAATATTTTAGACAATATTTTACATCACTTAAAAGATTTTAGATTATAAATTTGTATATAAATTGTTACTTATATATATATATATATATATATATATATGTGTGTGTGTGTGTGTGTGTGTGTGTGTGTGTGTGTGTGTGTGTGTGTGTGTGTGTGTGTGTGTGTGTGTGTGTGTGTGTGTGTGTGTGTGTGTGTGTGTGTTAAAGAAGTATATTATGTTAAAGAAGTAGGGATGGTGCTGCTTCCGTCTCAAACGAAACATTTCAATATACCAATACATAAATTGTCCGGAAAATGTAGTTGTGCGCTCTCGAAATAGATGGATTGAAAACCCACAAGGATTGCGGAGAGTAGTGATATAAAATCGGCATATAATCGGATTAAAATATACAGCCAACAACAAGATAAAAATATTTGAAAATCTATCAGAGAGAAAACTAGAAAAGCGCCGAATCTGTATCTCACTGCTACATTTTACTTTAAGGTGATTTTTATAGTATTATAATGGAACAAAGGGAAAAATAAACTTCTGTAGAATCCAAAAATAGATTCTTCTGAAGTATCTTTTCCCTTCCTTCCTTCAAAGAAGTATTCTTTCTTTCTTACTAGAACGCCAGTTGAGATAAAACTTAATCATACTATTGATAAACATGTCTAGAGAACTATTTTCTTATCAATTGCCTTTTACGAATGATTTTATATTTTAAGAAAACACGTTTGATATCATCTAATGCACTCATGCAACCAGAAAAAAATCAATGATTTTTATACTTTGAGAATAAATAACGTGTTATTTATGGTTTTTTATCCTGGCTTTCGGAAAACAGATAAAGGGTTCTTATTGATATTCAATACACTTTGTTATTTTCTTTTCCAATGTTGACATCGAGTACTTTCCGATATGTCACAATCTCTTAGACTATTCTGCGCAGCAGCAGATTCACCTGATTGTAATAGCTTTAGAAGGCTTTATTTCTTTATTATGCAGAAAAGATCAGGTCAGACTGAGAACAAATTCAATGTTTCTATATTTCTTGTAATCTACTGCTCGTATAGCGTGTAGGTAAGATGTTCTCATTTGAGTTATCTTATTATTTATTTCCATTACGTTTTATCTTTTTTCAGCTTTATAATTATGAGCATTCAATAAAAGTATAAAACTGATTTTTAAATAAGTATCAAAAGTGCTTTTTTTTAAATCTGCAAAATTTAAAATTTGTTTATCAGGAACCAAACATATTTTAAATTTTAAACGTTTTTCTATTAAGAATATAGAATAAGTTCAAGTAATTCAAATATATTTTTAGAAATATTTATTAATATTCTCTGTTAAATAATTTTTACGCGATATAGCACAAATATAATAGATCTTCCGAAAAATAATGTAACATCATTTTATAACTTCAGAAACTAATTTCTCTCTATCTGTAAGCAATTTAAACTAAAAAGAAAGTAAGAAAAATCCTTCAAATATTTTTACAGTTGCTTAAAATATCAAAAAAAAATAGTCGAACTGAACTAAACCTTCAGTTTAAATTATTTCTAACTGAACATAAATTAAAGATAATTTAATTTCCTGTCTAATAACTCAAAATGCTCATGTGATTGCAATTTGTAGTTATAATGTATTCTCCTCTTAAAGTAAACAATAAAACGTAATAAATTTAGAATAAGGCAAAAAGAGAAAAATTGCAGCACAGCGGGAAAGGGTTTATCTGGAAAAGATATTAAAATAGACAAAATGTATGAGTTCGAATTTAGTTCTTTTAAACGTGGCTTAATAAAAGACTAAATAAATAAAAATAAATAAATAAATAAATAAATATAGCTTAGTTCTTAAATCATCATTATAAGAAAATTGTTTTAAAATAAATATAAACAAATACAATTCACACCTTTCAATAGGAGTAAATAAGTATTTTCAATCCGAATTTACGTAAAACACTTGCATAAGGCTCATCTATCAACTGTGCAAGTACGAATATACTAGAACAATTTTAACAATCCCTTTAAAATTCTCTATTAATATAAGCAAAAAAAAAGCATACCCTTATTAAACATACCACATGTAGCAACAAATCACCAACGTACTTAGAACATTTATTATTATGCAAGAAATTGTATTGGAATTGTCGGTTTACACTCAAAACACAAGAATGATATTAGAATTCGAAATATTTGCTGAATTTAATCTTCTGGTTTACATAAAAATTCTTGTATTGTTTTAATGATTATGAAAAAGATCTTTCAGTGACTCTTAACATTATTGAATTTCTACTGCAAGATATTTATTCAGAACATTGGCTTAGTCGATAGTTGCGACATCTGTGTAACGTCGCAAGATATTTGAAAGACATTTTATTGAATGGAACAGAGCAGACCTTTTTCTACAATTACATATGACACTAATGTAACACAGAAGGAGTTATGATGTCCATTACAAATTTATGTTGAACACCACGAGTATGTGTACATGAGAATGTTTTCTTTAATAATA
Source organism: Typopeltis vanoorti (assembly GCF_054136105.1). Taxonomy (NCBI): domain Eukaryota; kingdom Metazoa; phylum Arthropoda; class Arachnida; order Uropygi; family Thelyphonidae; genus Typopeltis; species Typopeltis vanoorti. The sequence continues at coordinate 38,977,723 of NC_143552.1, forward strand.
TCTGAGCATTAAATATGTAGTTTCAAATTGCATTAAATAAAATAAAAGGATTTACATTTAGAGACCAAAAGTCGAACAGTCTATTCCGATCGAAAAGAAATATATTTAAACGAACCATCTATAAAATGTTAATTAAAGAAATTAAGTTTGAGACTTCTAACATTTTTATTAAGATAGAAAATAAACAATAGATTAATGAAACTAACTATAACAAGTATTTTAACAATTTTTCTAATTCTTCCTTTTTAAGTTATAATTACAAAATAATGAACAATCGCATCACATTAAATTTAAACCCTTAAGTGGTTTTTTTCTTATTATCATCCTTCGTAAAGAAAACTACCGAAATGGAAAAAAAGGTCGCACTTAATCTTTAATTATTAATTGTTCCGTCACTCTCTGCCACATGAAAAAGCGACACTTCCAAACATCATAGAGGCAACTAAATATCAAGTCCGTCAATTTTTGTTTTTAAGCGAGGATAAAAGATTAATATGAAAAGACGAACTTGTCTTCAAAAGTAATTCAAAGTATCGAGGAAGAGTATGTAATTTGTGTCAAAGAAAGGAATTTTTGATCTTTTATGATTCGTCTTACTTCTAAACTGCTTCTCACTCTTAATATTCTAACTTGCGTAACTTTCCCAAGAGAGAGACTATTCCACTTTCTCGAGTTCTTTCATACTTTACGTCTTTGTCTGGATCTAAAAAGATGAAGTGGCAACTATAAATAATTAAGTGTCTTGCAGCTGAATTGGTGAGCGTCCAAGTGTCGCGAAACTTGAAAAAGAAAAGTGCCTATGACTGTTTGTAAATTAATAAATCACCGAGAAAGAATACTCAGACGGAAGTGGCCAAAGGAGTTTTCAGTTTGGCAATGAAAATTCTGAAAGCATTCATAATCCTTATCCATTTTCAAGTATACTCTTCTGGACAGAGTTCGTGTATTAAATAGTAGAGTACCGTAGCATAGACATCGCTAAGCGAAGTTATATTCTGATGACAAAGATCTCCATTATATTTGTATTTTTTATATTTCAAAAAGCAACTTTGTTTTCTAACTAGGCTTTATTACCGTCGATATTTATTTTGCCTTCCTTAAATATTTTTTCTCTACTTATTGCAGTGTATATGCACTGAAATAGATGAAAATGTGATGAATATAAAAAAACAAGAGGAATGTCTAGGTAACAATAAATCGTTACGTTGGATTGGATTTGGTAAGGTTGCAAACGAAAAAGGTTGAAACAATCCATTAAACCACTGGAAAAGTAATGTTCCCTACTTTGAGCTTTTGAAATAATTTTTCACATGGTGATGAAGTCAAAAATACAGTGCAAGACAGTTCAAAGTATGAGTGTAAAAGAACATAATATTAAAGCTTTGTACACTTCGTTTTTCTAGATTAAAAAATGAATTAAGATAACGGTAACAAAACATCAAAGAAAGATGCAGTACTTTTTATGATATTCTTGACACCACAATAGAATCTTCTATAGGTGTTATTCATTATCACAAAAATGGAAAGTAGAGTTTCTTGAATTATTCACTCTAGGCAGTTTTATTGCTATTAGTGTCATAGAATTTTAAGTTCTTTGCGTAATTTTACCATTGAATATAGTTCGAATTTATAATAAATTCGAACTACATGTAGAATTACATGTAGAATGTAGTTAGAATTTATTCTAAATTCGAACTACATTCTTCCGTGTGAGAATTCTTTCTAGGTGATTTATTAATTTACTAACAGTCATAGGTGTGACAGGTGTGAACAGTTGTGAGAAATCCTATTATCGAAAATAAATTGCAAATCCCATGAAATTCCAACCTCCTCGAATGCGGTTATTATTGTACATATTTCTCAAGATTTAACTAAATCTGTGTTCACTAAAGGTTCAAGGTTCCTATTTGAACTTAAATTAGATGTTTTCAATTTTCTTCTACGGATTTCAAAAATGTAACACTTTATTAAAAATCTGTCAGCAGATCTGTTTTGTGCATGCATTCTGGATACATTCTTTTGTATCCAGAATGTTGTATGTGAGACCGAGTATGTTTAAACTTTCTCTCTCTCTCTCTCAGCACCACCCCCACACATGAAACAGTTATGTCTATGAGGCTTCACACATAATTATTGTATAAAATATGATTTTCTTGCATATTTTTCCTTATAGTATTCTTTTCCAATGAGTACTGAATATGTAAAAAAATAAACACGATTTAATAATTTAGAAAAAGAAATATATAGGAAGCATATTCCTTACTATATATTTTAGAAAAAAACAGAAAAAAATTTATACTTATGCATAGTCCAATTTGATTTTGCAGATAATCCTTCACAATGAGAGAAATCTTTCATTCCTATTCAAACCCAGCTTCTCTTTTCTCCTTAAGAGTTTCAGGATTGGAGGAGGTAAGGCTTCGTTCAGTTTATTCTTTGCATAAAGCTTTAATTCTTCAATTTTTTTGTGATGTCAATTCTGATGTCAATATTAATAATTTGCCAATGTTGTGTGTGTGTGTGTGTGTGTGTGTGTGTGTGTGTGTGTGTGTGTGTGTGTGTGTGTTCCAGATTTAGTCGATTTTAGGATGATGGTAACCAAGATTTTTGTTTCTTCGGTAGAAGCATTTCACTTCAGTTTTCGAAGAAAAACTGCTGTATAACAGAAATAAGTACATTTTATAAAATAAAATAAACTGGGTTTTATTTTGGTCTTTAATATATAAAGTTAATGAAACCGAATAGTTTTGCCTAATTTAAATAAAATTCGGTAAAATGCTAATATGAACTAAAACATTACTAAAATACAGAAATATGTAGGAACCGTTACAGTAAATGACCAAGGCGAATGATTTTGTAGAAATGTTTAGTGATTACTTTATTACCACTAGAGTGTTTTAGTCTGGGCATAATGAGTCATATGCCAAAGAGGATGGACAGGGTTGACGGATTAGAAGTAAGTGAAGTGGATGTGTTTACAATAATAAGTACTTTGAATGTCAGCAAGGCTGTGGGACTGAATGAAATTTCTCCACGAGTCTTAAGGAAGTATGCTAAAGAACTAACAGCTCCCTTGATTTGGCAATTTAATGAAAGATTCGAAAGTAGAAAAGTCCCTGGGGGGGTGGAAGATCAATGTCCCTCTCTCCCACCACCCTTATGCCATATAAGGGTGAGTGGGAGAATGGGGGCATCAAGTTATAGACAGTTTGTGTTACTTCTGTTGTTGTTAAGTTTTTAGAAAAATTGTTAAGATCTCGTATACAAAACTAGGCAGAATGAAAATGATATTATCTGTGAAGATAGCACAGATTTGTTAAGGGGCGCTCTTGTTTCAATAATCTCGTTAACTTTTATAAAGTAATAAGAGTGGTTGATGAGAGAAATGCATACACTGCATTTTTTAGATTTTGCAAAGGCATTTGATAGGTTACCACATGATAAACTAATACGTATTGTGGAGTAAACGTTAATTGTAAAGGTATTTAAATATGTGTGCAGAAATTTCTTTACTGAAGAATTCACTGTTATGGGAAAAAATACTGTTAGGATTTTCTTTGTCAAAACGAGATTCTGTTATAAGACTGACAATGCGGCAGTATGTGGAGTTTCGCTATTAATGGATGACTAGCGAGGACTTTAAACCTATTTATGGCTAATGGTTAAGTTATTGATGGAAACAGTATTTATTAGCAACATGAAGGATCGGCGTGATATAGATACACGCCTTGTTGGAAAGTATGTAAACGCGTTTTTATGCCGACCAGCTGAAACAAACATCTGAAAGCGTGGTCTTGGATGTGCTGCAGATAAATGCATATCCCATCCACGCCTGAGTTATGCGAAAGTTATTTAGGGATACGAGGCACTTTTTAAAATTTTTATTGCGCTTTTTTTTTAAGTTTCTATTTTTTGCAACCGTATTGTCGCAAATAAGTGAAGATATCTTCTGTAATTAATCTTTCAGCAATACGAAGTAAGTTATTTTAATAAATTATTGGCACACGCATTCTCAGCCAAATTTTAAATTTTCAGGTAATGAAAGCTTGGAAACACTGCATCATATGGGTTTGAATATTAAGTTGGTAGAGGGAATTGATAATTGGACATCTGAAAAATATCAAAGGGTTGTGTATGGAGAGACAATATCAGAGAAAAGGAAGGTTACTAATGGAGTTCTACAGGGCAATGTGCTGGGGCCACTACTTTTCAACCTTTATATTAATGATGATATTGTCACTGAAATTCAAGGAGATATTTAGTTGTTTGCGGATGACGTGAAGCTGGAGCAGGATATTGAGAATAGTGCTGATGTAGCGGCTCTTAAGGAGTATCTAAATGAATATAGCAGTTTAATGTTGCTAAATATAATGTTTTGAATTTGGGACACTGAAGATGGGATTCTGCATACTCTATATTTGGAAGTATGCTGGAGGAAGTTGAGGAAGCACGATATCTTGGAGTTGTGGTGGATCGAAATTTGTAATTTAAGCGGCATGTTGCAAAGGTGATTAAGGCAACTTATACTGTTTGCTGCAATATTGAGACGAACATTAATCAGCAGAGATAAAATGATATTGATCTACTGTATAAGGCCATGATCAGGCGACATCTGTTTTATTGTGCTTCAATTTGGTCATCGGGGTTTAGAGGGGGGGGGATGAAGATACTTTGGAGACGGTGCAGAGGCCGTTGACAAAAATGATTTCAGGACTGTGGAATGTTAGCTCTAAGAATCGATTGAAGTCATGTAATCCGCAGAGTTTGGCTGATATAAGGCAAAGGAGTGATATGATTGAGACGTTTAAGCTATTGAGAGATATTTACCAGACGAATACGAGAGAGAGATTTTTAACAGATTGCTTAAAATAAAGACGGGATGAGAACTAGAGGCCATCCTTGGACATCGCGCAAGTAAGTGGCGAATAAGAGGGTGAGAAATATTTTTTTACGTGAAAAGTGGTGGGTGAGTGGAATACATTGCCTGAGTATGTTGTTAATTCTAAGTGTGAATGAGCTTAAGCTCATTCACAAATTGTAATGTATATTTCTTATATAATTTATGTAATTATTAATGGTATAAACCTCTCTCTCTCTCTCTCTCTCTCTCTCTCTCGATGAGAGAGTTGATGTAATAATAATAATAGTAATAATAGATAAAAACGAAACCAGATGGAACTTGGGAGGAGGAGGCACGAGTTAGCTATTGCTCACCATTGTGTGCAGATATTTGTCTGACAAGCTGAAGCCTGACATACGGAAAGATCGGGTAACTAATTTCAAACATCACACAAGATTAATCCTTGGTTCCTATTACGAGTACGTGTGTCATGTGAGTGGATGACTAAAGTAAATTCCTTTATATTGCGGCATAAAGTTATCTCCTATGTAAGGCATGAAGCTTTTATTCCACTGAATGTTGTGGTGTGTGGAAAAATAAAAAACGAATCCAGTGATGTCTCTATTGTGTTAGTTCTGTCTTATTTCGAAACCCCTAGTCGTCTGCCCTATGTAGAAAAGACCACAAAAGCATAGTATCATAGATCCCGGATGTTGTTTGAAGGAAGTTGTGGTCTTCAGGAGAACGGAGTAAACCTCGTGCAGTCAAAATGGACTTGAAAGCCACCGTGATGTCATGAGCTTTGAGGAGACTAACGATATTGATAGAAAGTCTGCCAAAGTATGGGATGGGAAATGAAGACCTCTAATGAATATCAGGATATTGCCGTGGAGAAAGATTAGAAAACAACAATTTGTGTACCAGTTTTTGTGAATATCCGTTGAGAACAAGTCGATGTAGCGTATTTTTGTGACAGATGGTGCAATGAAGATGATTGTAGATATGTCCGTATCTCATATTGTTTGGAAAAATAACATCGCTTATTATCTACTATTGCGTGGAAATGCACTCTAAGTAGAGTGCATTCCCACAATAACCATGAATTATCTGTGAGGTGTCGAGCGCTGAAACCAATTTTAGATAAAGGAAATAAATAAATAAATAAATAAAGCTGGAGTTATTATATCACAAATTACTTCTTTTGGAGAATAAGTATTATATTAATTCAGGAGAATAATATAAAGGTTTATTGTTTTACCCATTTATTTATTTATTTATTTATTTTCATTTTTAGGCAATTATAGCACTGACCCAAGTTGATAATAATTACATATAACAGCATCATCTAGAAGCCAGATTAAAATTACATTTTTGAGCTTTTCGATGATATGTATAAATCATTAATTTATTCATTTGAAATTTGTTCCTTTCCCATCTCCCCACATAAAACAAATATTGGATGATTACAGAATTAAAAAAATCTTCATAAATATATTCAATCACTAATATAAATAAGTCGCTTTTTGAAAACAAAATATGTTCTTTTCACGATTCAATAAATTCAAATATTGGTAATCCCATTTCCTCAAATATGTGCACCATTTCTTCGTACGAAACAGGAACTTATAATTATCTGCATGTAAATCTAATTGGTGATAGATGATTTTTTGAATGTGCAGACATCAACAATTTTCCTGCTCTCTATTTAACGGCATTCAACCATTTCGTAAAGGAAGTGGAATGACAAATAAATTACATGAACATTTATTCAAATGAAAATAATTAATCATCATCATAATAACAGGTTGAATAAGTTTGTTAACAGAAGTGCAATTGCCCATTAAACAAGCAATAGCGTGACTTGTTTCACAGAAGCACTTCTACACAGATCACTTATTTTAGTTCTGTAGACATCGATCTCTATGTCAGACAAGGACCATTAAATTTAACAAGGTCTGTTAACTTTCTTTCAAGTTGACTGAGCTTCTTTAAAACGCATGAAACGAGAAAGATAAGTCTAGTGATATTCTTGATCCTATTTAAACCCATCCCTAAAATCTTTCATTCCTTTTTTTGTTAGAATATATAAAAGAAGTTAGCTGAAAATGATTTTTAGGAATGAAAACTCCGATTTCTGATTTACCTTTTTTTCCAATTTTTCTTTCTGTTTTCCAAGTATCCACCATGGTTTCATTTCGACAGTACATCGCAGCCGGCAAGATTAAGCGGTCCACTTGGTCACTCCCTTACATCTCTAGCTAAAGTCATGTCTTTTAAGTAAGTATATTTGTTGACGTTTTCTAAAGATGATATGTAACCTATTCTCCAGCATTACCAAATACATTCTTCAGTATTATCTAATAAGAATGTTCAACATTTAAAAGTTTATGTGTGTATTTCACTGATAACTCGGATGCATCGACAATTAGTGTAACAAGAACACAACAGCAACAACATCCAAACCTATTACGTAAAAATGGAGGCACTCGTTTCATATTCACATGCGTTATAGGAATTAAATTAAATTTCATAATTTCCCTTTAAAATAACATAATTATTTTACTAAACTGTTCAAGCAAATTTTATCATTTGCTTTTGAAATGGCTTGGAAAACAACTGGCACCAATGCGACGGAATTCGCTGAATATCATTGCCGATTGAATGTAATATTTCTCTTATTTCTATCAATAAAAAAAGTTTATTAGAAAATTATGAAAATGTGTTTAACTCCTAAAGTCACTATAAAACCAACCAAACATTAAGTTTATTTTTTGGTATTATTACAAATAAAATTAAAAATTGACAAAAAGAAAGTTCTTGACTCTTTCTTTTTCTGTGTTGCTCTATGTAGATCTTTTTAAGCATATCCGTTGTATTGACGAATAAAAATGTACCACACAAAATACAATTATTGCCTTTTGTATATAAATAAATCATAGAACTTATCTTTACTCCGGGAGCAATGGAAGTATTTGACGCTATTACTGAGCATCTCTGTTAATGTAATATGCAAGAAGCCTATAAGATAAAATGTCGGGTATAGGAATAAGCATTAAGAAAGTATTTTATTAAGAATAATCTGTGAAGTAGGGCATAAAAACTACTTTGCTCTTACAGAAACTGAAATGGTTAAGAGATACTTTCGAAGAAGAAGCTTAAAGAAATTCCAAACAACTTCAAATGTCGTGTAATACAACTGCAGCCAACAAAACAGTTCCTCGGATTCACACATCATCATCTTTGTATTTGGGATGCAAAAGCACATAGATCAGTGGCTTACTGTCGTTCAGTGAAAAGCAGATCATTTGCATCTATATTAAGCAAAAGATCACTGAAACTGTTTATTAATTACTAAGGAACGTTACATGGCCCATTAATCCAGGTTCCAGTTGTAATGCCCGGAACTGATCTATGAATTAATGGCATCTAGTGGACATATTCCAAAGGAACAAATTTTTCTTGTTTTTCTGCAATTCACTTGGTGGCTTAATACCGCTTAACTAACACTTTATTTGCATGGTTCAGCTGACCCGCTTATAATTAATCATAAATTAATAATTAATAATTATAATTAATGTTTCCAATTGCAATTTATAATTAATGATAAAGTAGATAAATTCATACTATAAGATTTTCTATCTGAATTATGTCTTTCCATTGTGATGTACTAGAATACTCACGTGTTTATCTGTTATGCACGCAAACTAAATTTTAAGGACGGCAAATCTTTTCGTTGCTGTTTGAGATCATATAATTCAGTTACGACTGAAAAACTTAAAAACTCCCGACGGCCTTGATCCAATCTGGTCAGGCGTGTCCTTTTTATAATGAACTGTTTCCTCCTCTTGTGATGTCGTGCTGCAACGATATAATGCCAAGAGACAGGCCTCACGTCCTGGTCTACGGAAGAGACTTCGATCTGCGTCATTTGAATGCAGAGGCGCTCCATTTGAATGAGCACTTCTATGCAATACATTCTTTTGGAAAATGTTGGGGGAAAAAACGACTCCATGTACATAAACTCAGGCAGTTCATTCTCTTAGAAGTAGTTTTTGATCTTTATGCTTCAGTACAAGAGCAACCTCTGGAAAAAAAGTACAAGAGAATGTGAAAAAGCAGTCAAGGATTAAAAAAAATTTCAGTTTCAGTTAGATGTAATTTAGCTTTTGATAGAATATCGCATGATAATCCAATTGAATAAACTGGTATTTTCTGAATGAAAAATAACTTATTCACCTATTCTAATCATGTAAATAATGCATTTTTTTAAAATTAATTCAGCTAATTTTATTACGGAGGAACACTATAATTCGTGGGTGTTGCTTGGATATTTAAATGCACTACTGGCTTTCTTTCAGATATGTAAATCGGTAATAATGTTGTGAATGATTTCGAACAAAATTGTAAGGCAAATTTTATTACAACAGTTACACCTTGGAAAAACCTCCTGAGAAAAACTGGGGAACAGTGAACGAGAGTGGATATTGGAGTGGATTAGCAGGAATGTTGCACAGAAATGTGAGTGTTAAGTGGTCAATATTTAAGTAGTATTTCATATTTGTTTATTACTAAAATAATTATTTATATTTCATCAGTAGAAACCATTGCCATTTGCTAGACAGATTTTAGCACTGACTGCAATATTCTTGTATTATTATGGTATGTTTAATTTGATTCTACGTTTTTCAGGAATCAGACTTCTCTACAGGTCCATTCGCGATGACGTATTACAGAATCAAAGCGTTGAAAAACACTGTCGTAATTTCAGACAACTATTTAACCGTCTTGGTAGGAAAGAAAGATGAGGCTACGAATAATATTTTTAATGCAATTCTTGGATTTGATTGGCAGGTAATTTGTGATAGAAATTTGTCTGATTAACTATCATGGATAATTAATACTGAGAGACTATAATATCCCATTCTTTATAGCAAAGTATTCTTTATTTTAAAAATTAAATCCATTTTTATGAAAAATATTAACATAATATAATATGACTTATTTTTATTATTCTATTTATCATTCCATCAGATAATAATAATAATTTCTTTGAGTGAGGCTACAGAGTCTATACGGGCGCGTAGAATGGATATTTTACAGAAAAACTAATTAGGCAAACCTGCCACAACGACAACAATAACAACAACAAGATTAATTAACAGACACATTCCACCGGATTCGTAGACTTAATTTCTTCTACTGGAAGTTAAAATAACCCAAATCCAGCTATTGATTCTGAATTCTAACTGTATTTAAGACAAACAAGTCTTAAAAAACATAACTGGATTACCTGAGGACGAACAAAGCATATGACTATTACTATGCAGAATTAAATTTTACTAAAATATTTAGAGAAATATTATTTCATTACATGAATCGTAACGTTTAACATTAGGATTCTTGTGATGAAAAATGAAAACTTTTACATGGGAACATAAGCAAAAATCCTCAAATATTTAAAAATAAACTAAGTTTCATAATGAAATCAATAATGAAATGACTAAATAGATAATAGGTTAATTAGCAATTAAATATCGATATTTAACAACTAAATAGCAATTAAAAGAGTATTTATCTCGATTTTTGAGGAAGCATATTTATTACTAAATGGGGCGCTTCTGTAGCTCAGTCAGTATTGATGATACCTTTACGTAAGAAAGCCGAAGGTTCAAATCCTGTATGTAACGAGAAGAACCTTTAAATGAAGGCGAGGTTGTAGGAATTGTCTTCTCAGAAAACTAGGATTTTTCTCTCTGGCAAAACAGGAAAATCCGCCAGACGATCACACGCAATTAAGAGTCATAATACACTGGCCTGTAACGCTTAGTTATTTCAGATGCGATTTCTGACAACAACTATAGTCAGTTTAAATGGATTATTGACTAAGAAAATACTGAAAATTCCTTTCTATTTATCTATTTGTAGAATAGACCTTTTAATCCATAATTCAGTAAAGAAACAAGTGATCAAGAAGAAGTGGTCTAAAAGTAAATTGAATCTGATTTTATAGTTTGTTTTCTGGACTGGATTCTAATAGTAAGAAAACATCATTCTGTCAGGGAGGTGTAAATTAAACTGAAGTAACTCGTGGTGTATCTTCAATGTTTTAATATGATTTTCCTACTCTTGAAGAATGTTTCCATCCCCCCCCAATAGAAAATGAAGAAATTCACTTTTTTATGTGGTAGTAATAAAATTTCTATAGCAAGTTTTTCTTTTTGTTTTACAGTACGTTGAACTGTAATCTTCGACGTATACCTTTTCTTTGATCTTATAGTTTTGTTAATTCTGACTACTTCAACGTCTGTACTAGAAAATCAAAATATAATCAGAATTCTAAAGAGTGTTTGCTTTAAATAATATGAGTTGAAATTTTAAATCAGTAAATTCCAAGTTGGCTGCTTTGTTATCCGACTAATAGCTCCTCTTGCTATGACTTAATGGAATTCGTTTTTGCAGTTGCAAATATGTTTTATTTATAAAATATTCTAGATTATATTATACTGCTCAACTGAAGCCTAATCATCGTGAAGTAAGCCTTTGAAATGAAAACTTCTTTGAAGAAGTATTCAATTTATCAGCATTATAGTTCCCCAACACGTCTAAATTCTTCTTTTGTATCTTGGGAAAAGTTCCGTCACCTTTTTTCAATGTGGATGTCATCTAAGAGCACAGATCTCGACAACGTGAAAGCAAGTGTGTTGCTGTGAGTGAAAAAAATATGTTTGCTTAAGCCACACGTCAAGAACGATTATTGACTTCGGAAATATCAATAGTACACACTTCATTTTGTCCATGAAATGTGCCATTAAAACTCGCTCACTGAAATCTTGAATATAGAAAGACTGGTGGGACTGAAATGTCAATAAGAGGAAATATTTTCAAGAAATGTGAGAAACCGTCTATACTCAAATATACTCAGTAACGTAGAAATTTATTCTGAAGCTTTCAATAGATATTCAAGAGGGAACTATAACGCAAGCTTTAGTTTGAAGTGTGGAAACTCGTTGACATTCTGTACTTTTTACTCAAATAAAATAATACTATGCTCAGCAACATCGAGAAAAAATTAAAAGATCTTTTATCCTAACGGCATATCGAGACTACCACACGAATTGGTCACCATAACAATTCAGCTCCGGAGTTGAATTCATACACAACAATATTAAAGATATTTTCTTCCATTCGTATTTAAGAAATACTAAAATACTATTTTTAGTTACTTTTCGTAGCGGTCATATTCTATAACCAAACACCAGTATCTTGAGGTCACGTAACAAAAAAAAAATTAACTGATAATCAGGTTAATGAGATATCTGTAATTAGCACAATGAATATGAAATACCGAAAACGAATATAGATGTGCTCATTAGCAACACTCAATAAAACTCAAACTTTCATACTGAATTTTAATAAGTATCGCTTGAGTAAATTTCTTTGAAAATTTGTGGTTATTTGACTCGGGCATACGCATCTAAGGAAATGAGGCTGTGAATTTCATGTTTTTTTTTTTTTTTTTTAAAGTTAGTTTGTGGAAGGAAAATTTGGAGCTTCGGGAAGATATTTGCTTGCATATTAGATCGGTAAACACACCTTTTGAAGCATTGTTATAAAGGTTCCTAGTCTCCTAGACAGGTTTGCGTCCCGTTCTCTCCAACACAGAAGTCATATTCGATACCGACTTAATTGCGAATGTTAGTCCATATGTCCAAATAACTATTTGTTGTTTGGGCTGTTGCAGGTGGATGTCTCTTGACTTCTCCCGACGTTCCAGTTCATCACAAAGCTGTTCAATAGGGTTGAGATTATGGTACTGTGGAGGCCAGTTGAGTGTGGTGATATTTATGCCCACAAACCACCCAGCTGAAGCAGCAGTCATATTACACGGTGCATTGTCTTGCTGGAAGAGACAATGATCAGTTCCGTAAAACAAAAGTACGAAGCACTGCATTGTCCAGAATGTTCAGATGCCTCTCAGAGTTCACTGTTCATTGCACCACAAACGAAGGTCCGAGACCAAACCAGGAAAAACAGGACCATACTATCACATCGCTACCTCCTAATTTAACAGTTGGAGTTACGGGCTCTCGTAAAAGATGTTCATAGCACATCCGCCACACACACACACACACACACACACACACACACACACACACACACACACACACACACACACACACACACACACACACACACACACACACACACACCCGTCCATCTGCTTGGTAAAAGGCGTGTAAAAAAAGGCACAAAAGGCACAAAGAAGCTTAGTAAAAAGGCACAAAGAAGCGTAGAAAGCTGTTATATGAAGTGACTAATCACTTCATATAACAGCTTTCTAAGCTTCCACGTCCCGCTATACACGCTCTTTTCACTATCAGAGATGATGCTGCATGTTGGTTGGGATAATGTGGGTCTTGCATATTGCGGTCCTACCATGGAAACTTGTATGAGCCTCGGTTCTGAATGTTTTTTTTTTTTTTCAGATTCCTATTCCAGTCGATTTCCGAAACTTCGAATTCAACTTGTCGGCCGATGAATGGCGGTCTTTACATGTTATCTCTCGTAACAGCCTACGGTTACATTTAATAAGTAAGGTGGGTCGTCCAATGCGGGCAGAACTTGAGGTTAAATCCCTGCGCTTCCATCTCAGTATGGTATCACTGATTGTTAACCTAGGATGGCCAATTGTGCAACAATTTGCCAATCAGATAGGCCTGTAACACGGAATCCCATCACAATTCCTCTTTCAAACTCCTTCAGTTCCCACCATTTCACCGAAGCCATTTCACCCAGACACAATCGCAGTGGCTTAGTAGTGTCATATTCCTCCAATTTATACCTACTATTGTTATTCTAAGCGCGAATTTTAACCCACAACTCAGAAAAATTTATCATTAAAAATACTATTTCAAAAAATATAACTAGATTGCCATTACAACCAAATATAGAGGAGGACCGTTGTCTTATTGCGTGTATGTACAGACGCAAAAATCTTCCAGGGAACAGACAAAACTTTAGATCAGTTCATAATCTGTTTTCAAGTCAGAGAGCTTCATAACATGCCTACTTCAAAATAAAAAATATAGATGACTTATTTACTTTTCTATAAAGCTGATAGGCTATGGAAGGAAGTGGATCTCTCCTACATCCGTTGATTATACTCTAAACTTTGTATGTTTCTATTAAGGAGGAAGTATGTCCTGCGTATGAGCTGATACTGTACATCGGTACCAATATTGAGCATCATCTCAGTATTAAAGTCTGCAATTTAACTATTCTCTCAATATAGCCGAATGAAAAAATATATCGTGATTAAATTAAAGATGGCAAGAAATAATATTTTTTTAAATCCTTTATCTAGTTGTGAGCAAACAAAGTTTGCCATTAAATAAGAATATAATCTCATGCATCTTTATAACCACGTGAAAAACAAACTTTTAATTAGGTCATTATTGACGGTAAAATTTTTAATACTTTAAGTTTTTCATAGGCGCTGTGTCTTTGAATTATATTTTATTTAATAAGTATTTTCATATATAATGCTCTAGAACCAGCATCCATCTACTTTCCTCGAATAGCTTCCGGAACATCCATATGGTTCAGTCTCAAACTTGTAGAACCAACTGCTCAACTCCTCTTTCATTCTATCTACTCCTATTCTTTGAAATTTCACAAGAAAAACTGCATAAGTTCATTCAAGAAACATTTCCACACATCAAGAGATTAATCTTGTCTCATCAATTGCTTGCTCACAGATAATTTTTATAGATCTTACAATCTTTCATGTTTCGGGTATAGAATCACTACTATATATTCGCTAATTAAATTTATTTTTTTTGTAATGAGATAATTCATGTTATGATTATAGCTGTTGGATTTTTATGTAAGCTTGTTTTGCATTTTGATGACATTCCCTCTTTTTAAACATCTTACAGATACTATATTTGGTAGATACAGAATAATCACAGCTATATTAATTATTTCATCATAGGTATGGCTTGGAATAATTCTCGGTATTCTGATGTACGCATTTTCTTCAGCCATTGTGGACGTTACACTGAGTCGAAAGAAGTATTCCGGCTTATTTGTCAAGAGAGCAAGAAGATACTTTTGGACGTATATTGCAACCCTATTTTGTGAAGGTAAGAAATATATTACATTCCCATAAGTAATTGCAATTAAGTAATAAAAATTAGCAATGGAATTATACTTACGTAAGGAAAAATAATATTTATTACTTGCAGATTTTTCCACTAGGTTTCCTAGCCATAGTCAGTGCATACAGAGATGAGATACACAAAGCAGAACAACGCTTGAAATATAAGCAGGTGTGGCAATATATGCTACTAATTGCAGCAGAATAGTGCTATCTATAACTATTAGAATTCAGAAAAAAAATTAATAATTAGAAAGCACAGTAATGAGAAGTGTTACTTAGGATATCTTCCCCAAATCGTCACAACTTTCTTTCTATAATCTGTCAAGTAAAAATAAAAATGACTTCTGTGTAAGACGTTAGTTTTATTCCAATGAATTCTATGCTTAATGCACAAGGCAAGGCTGTCACATAATTGAACATTATGTAACCCATGAAATAAAATATAATCTTCATGTGCTTCCACACAAATCTGAACTAAACGAAACGAGGAGTGTGCATAAAGTAATAAAGGCTGCACGAATACCGTATTTTGCAAACTTCAGGATGAGAAAGGGGAGGATATTTATCTATTGGAGAGCCGTAAGGAAATTAAGTTTTGAACTGGACGGAAAGATACATATACCTCAATTTGGCGAAGAAGTCTTGCAGTTCTATCCAGTAATACCTTTAAATATGGAATTAAAATTCTAGAAACGTGTTCTAGAGGAGAATGTGGACGAAGATCACCATTATTAATAATTTTATTTTATTAATTAATTAAGAATTATATCCATTAGAGATAAAAATAGCTATGATAAAGGACAGTTTTTTATTTAAAAGACAATTAATGCAACACATTTTTTTGCGCACAGTGAATAGAAGTTCTAATCGCACCATAATTTTGACACGGGTAATGATTTTATATAGTACTAATATATTTTCCAGTATGCGTTGTTTTTGTATATGTCGGAACTTCGCGAAGTTCCGAAGGAATAGGTTCTCAGTTGAGGATCGCAATTTTTCTGTTGCTAATTTTATTACTATGTCGTCGCTTATGTACGAGTATATATATATATATATAACATCTTTCTTCTTAATTCCTAAAGTTATTATAGAAGTTCTTATATTTTATTTCTACAGCGTTTAGAAACACTGTAGAAATAACTTTGCATTGCAATTACCTTAATCTCTAACATAATAATAAAATTACGCTGATATCTCACATATTATATTGGATATTTAGAACTTTTTTAATATTGCCTCTATATTCATATATTCCTTTAGGCTATCCAACTAATCCTAAGCATCTTTCGGGACGTGTGCTACTAGGAGTTTGGTGGCTTGCAGCTATTGTTCTCATGAACGGTTTCAGTGGTAACATGAAGGCTTCTTTAATGTTAAAGCCAGACTTCGAAAAAATCAAAACGTTGGATGACGTCACTAGGCATCCTAAACTCAGGGTTATGATTCAAAAGGGAACTACCTACGAAGCTGTGATCAAGGTCAGCGTATTCAGAATTTGAAATATATTTTGATAATTTAAGTTGCAATCATTAATTATAATATTTCACTATTCAATATACAGAACTTAGGCTAAAATTTAATACGTATGTTTCTTGATATTTTCAAAGATATATAACGATATGAGTTCGAATATTGTCATCCACATAAATGACAATGCGAGCGATAAAACATTATGAAATCGCACTGTTAATAGACATTAATGAAATTAAAAAAAATCTTTTCATAGGAGATAATCATTCTTCGAACACTTTCGCATGTATTTTATCTAAGCTTTTGTAGTATATCCGAGTAATTCAAAATAAATTATAGTACTTTAGAGAAGAGGGTAAATGCGTCCATCTTTTTCATACCTAAATTGTGCCTCTATGATAGATATCCTAAACACAAAGTTGACTCCTTCATTATTCTTCTCCACTACGTACTCCGTAGATAAGCTTCGTAAATTACTTCCATATTCTATACCCAGAACAGATCAGTGAATGTTTCATTTAGCTATTTTTTTCCAGAAGGATATCATAATAATTTTAAGTAGACAGAATACTGTCAAGTTTCTGTTTTTATCGATCCATTGTTGCTGCTCAAAACTTGTGCTTTGGATCTAGTAGTCATCCCCTTTGTCTGTATAAAATTTCTCACTTATCTTGGAGTTGCTCTAATGCATGGAAAGAAACATACATTCGGATAGTTCCAAAAAAACTAACTGAGAAGCCGGTCAACAAATTATGGTCCTGTCATCTTTACTTCAGGTATCTCAAAAATAATGGAAACACATCAGCAATCACATTTTTCACCTCCTTCCCCAATTTATCAATCAGAGATCATCAATATGAATACTTCAACTCTGGATATACGGAGAATCTCCTTACCAACACCATGTATGTAGACAAACTATGGAAATAGTTTAGAAAAACTGATGTTGTCGTTATAATCCTCTTCAGGATATTTGATCAAGTCTCTCTCTGATTTATTCTATAGTGAAAGGCCATTTTATTATATAAACTTCAACCTTTTCATTGGATCGGGCAGTATTTTCCACACCAGTAGATCACCGTTTACCAAGCGGATTGCTTTTTCTTTTCAGTGTTATTTAAGTGCAAATTATCTTGTGCATTTTCGTCCATACTTTCATTGCATTCTTAACTGACATTTTACAAACTTAAAAGTATCATTTCTATAGTTTTTATGATAATATGTTTATCATAAAATGAAAACACTTCTACATGTCACCAGTGGCGCACTCTGGATTTAATCTTGGGGAAGGGGGGGGGGGGGAGGAGCGAGTTGAGTAGACTATTTGAGAATACACACTACACATTGAATACGACCTATGAACGATTATCTGCAGTGATCGCCAATACATGATACCCATCCTCTGGCAAACTAGGGCGCGATCTGCCAGAGCACTACTTCGTTCGTCTTGCATTCACAGCGGCCGTGATTCCGAGAGCTGTAGGGTATTCTCACCTTATTTGACCGCTAATTCATAAGTAGTACAGAAATAGAAAATACGACACAACGTAAATATAAAAATGAATTTTAATTAGGAAAAGAATTTTGGAAAATTTTCGAGTATATTTTTCCTTTTTCGTTTGGAGGGGGCCACGACTTCTTGGCCTTCCCTCTGGGTGCGCCACTGCATGTCACAAATATTGTACTCCTTAAACATCCCAAATTTCAAAAACGTGCCACAGCGCCAGTGTCTCAAATGCTAATTTCTTTGTCATTTGTGAAGTACAACAATTTCTTAGAGACGTGAGTGATATTACAACACATATTTCCCGAAAAGAAATTCAACATATCCTGCCTTTACCTTCCATAATATAAAAATCCACTCATAGGATCAACTTTATTTTCTCGAACAAACATTTATTTTTCAGCTTTTCTGGTCAAAACATCACCACGCCTCTTCAGTCACAAATCTGCAATTTTAGAAGCGCCTCATATTTCGGGTAATGCCCAGAAATCGTAAAATTATTGATGCTATGCAGAGGAGAGAACACTTTGTATGGATAATAGTTCTTTACGTAGGCACACAGATATATTTTCTCAAATTTTCACAAGATCTACAAAAAATAGGTTTGTGCGAGCTTGACCATCTCAATTTAATCTCTACTTGTTTAGGAACACTAAAGGAGGAACTATTCCATGTTACTTTCTCTCTCTCCTGTCGTCTTCTCTCTCTGGCATAGCTTTCTTCACGCAGTGTTCCCACAGTCTATAACTTTCAGCTGATAAAGAAAATATCAAACATCAAATATTCCTTTGTCCACACACACACACACACACACGCACATACGGATACAGTCACACAGAGGTAAGGTTTTTTCAGTCAGTCTGACGGTGCAAGAAATCACTCTTAATATTCACTAATAAAATATTTAGAAGTCCTTCGCTAAATTTTATTTTTTGTTATGTGTGAATACCCTTATATTGTTCTCTTTCTACATTTAACTTTTCCAGCTATACAAGTTTATCCGAATTTACCAGGCAAGTTTATTTGAGTTTACCACGCCCGGACATGATCACAGACCATGGAAGACAAAGAAAACTTTACATAGCGCATTTGAGCCATATTGTAACCTATATACCATTCATTGGTAATAAAGATCTGTTTGTTATCTGCAAATACTCTGGCCACAGAATGCGGCAGTGCAATTGCTCTATCGTTTCGGGCAATAAGCAGGAAAAGCATTATGACGTGAGAAACATTTCATAAATATCTTTCTGGCTATTAATATGACTAATTTTTTTTAAAAAAAAGGAAAATTGTGTCACACATCAAAGAACTTTTATTGATATCGTCTTTTTGCATATCTTTTTTTACTTAAAAAGTGATGGATGGCTTAATTTACCATTAATGAAAAAGTTGATTTCTTATTGTTAATAAATTCTGTTGAGAAAAAGTTCAATTCTTAAATTGAGTATGTATGGAAAAAGGAGGAAGCCCTATTTGATAATTTTTAACTTCCTATGTATGATTAAAATTTATATGGAATCATTCTAATAATTTTAAGGGGTCATTTTAGTGTTTCTGT
The DNA here is from genome assembly GCF_054136105.1 of Typopeltis vanoorti. Classification (NCBI taxonomy): domain Eukaryota; kingdom Metazoa; phylum Arthropoda; class Arachnida; order Uropygi; family Thelyphonidae; genus Typopeltis; species Typopeltis vanoorti. The sequence goes on from NC_143552.1 coordinate 38,997,263, forward strand.
AACTTTAAATTGGACAAAATTTGGGATATAAAATCTCATCGAGGATCTCAATTAGATGTAAATCAAACAATGTGCAGATACATATTAAAATTATGTAGCTCTGGTTAGTTGGTGGGTTTAAATTTAATGTAATTTTGAGTGTAGGATTATTATTAAGACTGATCACATCGTTTCAATTTTAATTTAAAATCGAAAGATTTTGGTTGCAAAATTTAATAAAACGATTTGAAATGATTCAACGTACATGCTATAAATGACACTAAATGCACTTGTTATATATGTCAGCAAAAGCAGCTCCAGGGTGAAGTGCTAATGATGAATAATGTCGATATACAAGTATGTTTTGCAAAATGAAGCTTCAGCTTTCTTTACAATTGTCAAATGGTTTCATATCTTTCGAAAATATATATGCCCGCCGCATTTACTTTAAATCTATCATCGGCTTCATATGACTCTTTTAACGTCAAAGTGGTTAAATTTAGGTGCAAGCTGTTTTAAAAGTGAGAGATCCTCTCATCCCCAGAATTAATATAAAGAATACCAAACAACACATGACAGAGTGCCTTAAAAGTTTTGCCATTACCCGAATAAATAATCATCTAATCAATCAGAAATATCTTTAACATATTCTTATTGCTAGAAACCCATAGCTTCTACGAGAATTTATAAGATAATCTAAAATCGCCCATGCCCTAATTATGCCTCGCATCTAGGTCTTCAGTGATGTATGTACTGATTCTAACAACTCAGAATATTATGACCGTTTAGTCCTAATATTTCAGCAACGCTGTTCTGGCTGGGCTCTATATCTACAAGCCCGCTACATTCACACGATCTCTCTATTGAGGCTGTCAGGTCAGTCCGCCCCTTCATGATAACTGTTTTTACAGATGTTACAGATTCCTCTCCGTTTTAATATATCGCAAAATTCGACAAATTCAATTAGGTTGAAATTTGCAGAATGGGGTAGCCAAGGAAGAAGACACCATTTTCTTTATACTAGAGGTTGAAATTCCTTGGTGGCCTGTCTTCAAACATGTAAAATGCATGCGATCTTGGACATATGATAATATGTTGCTGTCCATTCAGAACAATAGCGAGCGCATTCAGACCATCCATATAAACATTCCGACTGTTATTTTCCCCACATTTATGACAAATCATCTGTTATGTAGCTATCGAAAAATATTTTTTCTGAAAATCAGATTTATCACAAGCAATTTTCTCTAGGCTGCATAATAGATATCAAAGTGTATCACTCCTTTCCAACCTCATAATTCCTTTCGGATTGGATAATGAGATAGTTAAAAGCATGTCAGAAGTGTTTATAATAATTTATTAACATGTTGATAAACATATTAGACTACGTACTAGCCTCCCGATCGTTACCGAAATCAAGTTTGCAATAGGCCAATTTACTTGACCGCACCAGGAAAGTGAGCCTAACATTGAAAGCAGATAGGATGGCATTAGGTGCCCTTCAATTTATATTTCAGGATCATCAAAGATTTCCTTACTTTGTGATTGATCCAGCTGAATTTAAAGCCCAAAGTCAAACTGTTTCACTGGTGTAAATTCGTTACTTTTATTCAGATTGGTGAACATTGTATTAGAGAAGTAAACAGTATATTATACAGTGCTAGAACAAAAAAATAATCTCGACAGTTATGAAATTTCGCTAAACTTACAGGCTTGCATTTCTCTAACATCATCAATCAATACACCCAAATTATTCTTGAAAACAACTAGTTATATTTCTTCGCTTTTTCGCTCACTTTATTATTGTAATATTTCCATTTAAATCGTTACTATTCTTTGGCAAACGTTATCTACATCCAGAATCAGAATGTTTCCTCTTTTTATGTGCCACGTTGGGCACGCATTAGAAATATAACTATTATTTGCTTTTCTGTAATTTCATATTCCAAACAGTACAATTGCGTTTTGTTTTTATCTTACGGAATCTATTTTGGGCATTCAAGTTATTTGATTTCTACTGTATGTCGAACTATTATTACATCAGTAATTCTAGAAATCTCCGATGCATCTCTGATCAAAGTTTATCTTTCAAATGACATTTTCTTTCGATAAAAATGAAACTATTAATATCGTTATCATTTTTACGAAGGCTGTCTTTTGTCTGCTGGACTGTGTTTTTCTCACTTTTCATGTGAAAACCAAGCCGTAATTCTTTTGGTCTTATAGGGACTTTCCTTTACTGACATTGTTTCCATGAGCCTAACTTCATGGAAACAATGACTGGTGAGAAATTAGACTGGGTGAGAAATTGCAGTTGGTGACCCAAATAAGCAAGAGTGAATCTTATAGAAAGAAAAATCTCGAGGTCAGTTGCTGAAAAAATGTGACTTTTTTTTTGCCTGTGCGAAGTCTGTTGCAGCCATAGAAGTATCAAGGAAATTACGATAGGTATAAGATATTACGCGCTTGGGTAGTAGTACTAATACTAGTACCAGTAGGAAGAAATTGACAGAAGAGAAGAAGCGACAGTTTAATGCTCCTGTAGATAAAATTATCGGAGACAGGTTTTATCTTCTATTAGCATCATATATCAAACAAGACAAAAAGATTTCAGTTTACTCTACTGAAGTCAGCCTTTGGTGAGCCGTACTGAATTTAATTTTAAATAATGATGGAAACTAAGATAAAAAAACAACTTTATTAGGTCTCTAACTGCTCCTGTTCCGTTGTTTATTTTTCGAGGTGAATAAAACAAACAAACAAAAGAATAACTTCTGCCATTTCCATCTGAAGTTTGATAATTCAAGTTCAGTTAGAAATGACTAGATAATGTTTCTTATGTTTCTCTCAGCCTTAACTTTGCCTTAGTCCCCTCCATTGTGGTGAAATGGTTCCGATTGTAACACACATTTAGAAATGTAAAATAAAGTGTAATCTGAAATTCAGCAGGTTCATCAGTTTTGTGTGCGAGACATCTGTCTGTATTCATAGTCCTATTTTGTATCTAATTAAACCCTTCATGTTTCTGTTCTCAAAGGAGTTCTTGGATCGCTTGCCTTGCCTTTACCATTATTGTTTACATGACTTGCTGTTGCATATGTTAATCATGTTTATATTGATTTTCGTACAGGCCTAATCAGTTTTCTATTGAACACATTCGATAATTTTGTATTGTCTACACTGACAAGCGACAGAAATTATAGGAAAAATATGAAAATTTTAACTGTACAAATTAAACTTATAAAAACATTAAACAATTAAAATAATAAAAAGTAAACAATTTAAACTTATTAAAATTAAACAAATTAAACTTATTAAAATTAAACAAATTAAACTTATTAAAATTAAACAAATTAAAAAAGAAATGCAACAATACAAATTAAATCACGTTGAACATAATTTTCCTAATTAGAAATAAATACATTTACTATAACTTTAATAAAATTAATTATAACTTTAATTATATCTTTTAATTATAACCATAATTATAACCCGTAATCCTTAGCGGCTATGAACGAATTTACAGGAAAACACTTCTTGATTTTCGCTGAATCTTTTCAGTTCTGCTGGTTTCTGCTTCCAGAAATCAGCAGAACTGAAAATGGCTGCAGCTTGAGTCCTGAATTCCAATCCAATTGCTGCATAAATATTTGCGAAGACTGTAGGATTAAGACGGTTTCACTGAGTGTTTGATCACTATTATGCTTACGGGAGATACTGCACGATATATTAAAACAGTGATTTATGCATAAACCAGGGAACATTGTTACACTCCGCATTAACTTTGATTTTATGACAGTCCACCCACTAATGGTTACCAACAAATAGTACATATAGCAATAATAGAACCGTAAGAGAGAGCTAATGGCCTAAACTGGTTGATTAGATACTCCAGAGCACCCTTGTGTTTTTAAAGTAATTTTAGTCTAGTGGGCAGATGAAACGATATATACAGCCCACAACTGTGAATTGTCAACCTCGCGTTCTGGAGTCTGTTTCACAAAAGGGTTCTATTGAAAATTCAGCGAGCATTCATGCTACAACAGAATATCTTCCTTTCGGGATGAAATGTAAACTATATCCACTAGGAGATGGGTGACTTTCATCGTCCCATGAAACATCACTATACGGCTTATTAGAGATCTGAAATAGCGACTACAGAATAGAAATTCTGGCTTTTATTATCCCCTCTCTCTCTCTCTCTCTTTCACGCATATATGAGTAATACTACGCAGACATACTTGGATACTCAGACCCTCCTCATTTCCAGGTACAGCAGTGAAATTTTTCTCAGGTCAGCCATTAGATAATATGGTAACTAATGGTAACTCATCAGTACGTTTCCGATATAACGGTATAATTCTGCCGTAGCATAGTAGCATATTTGATGGATTGCTCCTCGATGTCAACTCCGGAAGGTGGTATGTGGAGGAGGGGGGACATTATCGAAGCTAAGTTATAGGAAAATGTTCATTCGCTTTATATGAGTGACATGTCCTAGAGTCTTCATCATGTCACTGTATGTCTCTAATCTATGTCAACTGTTCACAGAATTCAATCAACAAGCGATCTTAGTCATTGCAGTTAAAATCTTCACTCAGAAATTAATATAAGAGAAATTATAAAACAAATTAAACCAAACCATTATAAAAACAACTACTGTATATATATATATCATTTTCACATTCGGTTCACTAGTACTTGTAGAATGACTCCATTCTAAATGAAGGGCATTATCGCTAACAACTCGGAAGCCTTCTAATGAAAAGGGTGTCTAGTAGCGACACCTCTGGGACTTCTATTTTTATTCTTCGGTAGTAAGACTACTAGATACCGTCAGTGATTATAAAACAAGCTTGCCTTCTTTCTCATAAAAAGTATCTCAGTTCACTTTCCCTTACTTTCATTAATACCCAAATCACCAGACAGGATTAGATGTTCTCCGACTCAAATTCGCCTATATTCTCTCCTGGAGCATCATAACAGTTGCCTCTTCAGCAACTAAAAACTTAGCATCGCGTCCTTTTCTGCTCATGCTGTATACTTTTTACTCACTCAGCTTGTAACGCTGTACAACTCTCAAGTAAGCCTACCTTAGAATACTGTTCCCATGTTTGTGGAAGTAGACCAAGAACTTCTCTAAAATCCATGATTCAGTTTAGAGGGGAATTTGTCTGAGAAAATCTCTCTCTCTCTCTCTCTCTCTCTCTCTCTGTGTGTGTGTGTGTGTGTGTGTGTGTGTGTGTGTGTGTGTGTGTGTGTGTGTGTGTGTGTGTGTGTGTGTGTGTGTGTGTGTGTGTGTGTGTGTGTGTGTGTGTGTGTGTGTGTGTGTGTGTGTGTGTGTGTGTGTGTGTGTGTGTGTGTGTGTGTCACTAGCTCATTTGAACTGTTATCTCATACACAATATGTTTCAGCTGTATCTTTTTCGACATCTGGGCAAATTTCCTATATTCGCATCCAACGTCACTGCTTTCTATTTGACCTGTTAAAACGAGCTCAGATAGTGTAAACATCCTTTTACACCTCAGCTGCAAACTCATAGAGTCTCCACCATAGCTCAGGTGTTATCTACGTGCCCTTTGGACAGAAAATACCTAGGTTCAAATTCCATCTAGGACGCGAAGATTTTATGAGGGGTTTTCAACTGAAATAGAATTATCTGGTCTCATACGAAAGTAGATGGGTTTTCTTCATGGGAAATTCCACTGTAATTCCAAATAACCTTAGCGGGAGTACCCCGATATACACTTCAGAGTTGTGTACTCTATATGTGCCATATAGTGCCAACTCCACATGTATTTCAATTCTTTAAGATCATATAAAGAATACATTTCTTTTTTATTGTTTTGAATATTATCAGCAGATTTTTATTTAATTTAGATTTAATTCGCTAGAGTAGCAACTTGGATAATGTTGCATATTTCGAGGCAACTTTAACAGGAATTCATGGCAGTATATGTTTATTAATTCGTCAGTGAGTAATGATTATAATTACGCTAAGGACTCTGCCAAAGTACATGCAATTATTTACGACATAAGATAATAATGAAATAAGAAATATTTTAGTAAAACGAATAACACAACAGCAAGCTTAATTTAGTGTGCAGAGTTAAACGAATAGTATGGAAACTGAGTTTATTGTGTTATCTCATATATTCAGAAGACAACTCATCCTCTATGTTTTGGATTAAAGTTGTTCTTTTGATGTTCAAGTAAACAGTGTAAAGATATAATTCAGAACATTCATATATTAGAGTCGCTGCTGGCTATTAAAATATGAAATTTTGTTAAATGCTTCAAATATGTGAAGAATTGTTTGATAAGAATCCTTATCAAACATTTAGTTCCAGTTATACAAGAGTTCTTAGCGTTAATTAGTACTGAATTATTTACAGGAAATTTATTTTAAGTTCGCATAAAGGATTAAGTGATAAGTCGTTGAAGCGGGAATTTCTTAAATGCTTGCATCAGTACAGTTTGTAATTATTCACAGTGCTGACTTTTTATGTATCGAGTCATACTTTTTCTGGAAAATCGTAAGTAATATTTCAAGTTGCTATAACTCTGTTTCTCTGTTGAATGTATCAGTTCATCACGTGTATTCGACATTCAACCGATTTCTGTAATATTTCCAACAAATTGAAATACTAGTTGATATATAAGGAAAATTGGTTAAAACATGTAGACAGAACATATGGCTTAACCAATTTTCGAACTACGTTTAGAATTTACTTGTTTTTCTTATCCAATTTTCACATTTAGTCCAAAATGGGAGATTTTGATTTTGGAAATACAGGTGTTTCATGCATTTTTTAAAGTTTTCTGGAAAATTCAACTCAGTCGTACTGAAATAAATGGACAAATGGAGGATCGTTTACTCAGACACCTGTTCAGGTCACAACGTTTCAACTGCTTGCAACCGAACTTGGTTAATCGCTGTATCTTATGTTTATTAAAGTATTCACAACTTCCGCACAATTAGACCCAAGTAAAAGGTGCATTCATTAAGGAGAGTGGAAGAAAGTAGCACAGACACGCTAGGCGCACCATGCAACGGATGTCGACCAATTATTTCTCTATTGTTTTGCTTACTTCGCCTAACGTACGTGATAATCTCACTTGAAATGTGTATGCAGAAAGTTGCATCAAAAGAACCAAACAAAAGCACCATCGCCGATTAGTAAAAATACTGTCAGTAAAGTAGTCGCTTCTAAATTACATTCAACTTACTTCTTACTTTCTTAACTGGCTCCTTATACGTATGAGATGTTTTAATACAATATAATTTAATTTTCAGTGGTATTACTCTTACGTAAAGTTAAACGAGAATGGTTATTGAATAAAGATACCAAAATTTAGTGGTTTGTCCACTTTGCCTAGATAAGTAGTAATTTAAATACAGTGTTCTCTCAAAAACTAGTCTAAACAAACGAATGGGTTCCGTTAGCTTTGCTACTTCCTGTCTCTTTAGTGTAGCAATACTGTTATCGAGGTAGTTCTCTAAAGAGAACTGGCAAGACCGACGTGATTAGCATGCTTATTTTAAAGCATTAGATAAAGGAATATACTGTATAAGGTAAATGCTGCGTAAAATAAAGCAGTAAATCGATTAAATAACATGTAACTTTAAGAGCTTTTAAATGCAATGTTAGTGTAAAGGAACAGCACCGTAGTAATGAAAGATGCATGTTTCAATGATAGTGGTATTCACTTAGAAGGGCGCGTTTGTTTGAGTGAAATAAACCTTTGTAAAGATCAGCAATAAAGGCAGCTAAGTGCTGTCCATGAGAATCAATATATTTTCGTGATAGTAATCGGTGAACAATTGATCCGCTCAAGTAAGCAATTCCACGCTTCAGTTAACTCCATAACAGCATGTTGGAGTAACAACGTTCTCTGTTCGAAGAAGACGTGAGTTCAATTCATAAGTGCTAATTTCATAAGGAGGTAGCAATTTCATCTTCTTTTTTTATCTTAGAAACTGAACGGTTTTAGTCCCATATTGCATACAAACCGAATTAAGAATATATTTAACTAAAATATACAGAAATGATTATACTTCATTCAGAGACTTAATTACGTTAGCGTAATCTAAACAATAATAAACTATTTCATCTGCATACAATAGTTACCTTCTATTTATAACTTCTATTTATATTCGATTTATATTGTTTTTACTTTGGTACTCGTTTAGCATCGTGTTTATCAGACTTTCTGAAGATCTCAAAATTGTTCTACAGAATTCAGATCAGAACTACAGTTTTACGGAAGAGAGCATCCCCATGTTGAAGAAAGGAAAATACATCTCCAAGCAACTGTTATAGGAATGAGTATTGAAATACGTCTGGTTTTATTACCAACTTATCACACAACAGACATAAAATGGGTGGACTCACTCTACAGAATCCCCCAATCCTAACGAATTTTACTATTATGATAAATCTAAACTTAACCATCAGATTAAAACACTTGACAAGGACGATTCATCTCTCCATTTAACCTGTTTCACTGCTCCGTTTTTTTCTTCAATTAGATACTTATACGGCTCAAAGACAGATAATGATTTTCTTCCTATTTCAGATCCCCCTCTGTTTGAATACTGCAAATACTGAATCAAATGTTGTTGCCTGTGTTGGTACACATACCGGTCACTGAATTAGAAATCTTTATGCAGATATACGTAAATGTACGTTACGTGCGTATATTCAAAATACTTGGTCACGTGCGTCACCACGTTCTAGACAACTATTTAAGAATGCTTTTCGTCAGTAATCTTCAATAGTGTTCATCACAATGGGAAAAAGAAAGGATCTTTCGGAGTTCGATAAAGGGATTATTGTGGGTGCCCGTCTGGCTGGAGCCACGATTTTGAAAACAGCGGAGCTCACTGGTTTCTTGAAAGGCGAGATATCCTGGGTGTTTAATCTGGGAAAATTAACCCACGTTGCTCATCCAAGAGGCGTAAATGTGGTCCAAAGACAGTCTGTCAAGATTGAAAGTGCTGTCGTCCGAAAATCAGTATTGTATGTTTGAAATTTGGTAAAAGTTCAGTCTTCTCGTATTGATGCCAATTCACTATCTATGTCACTAAAAGGCAATCATTAAAATGTCACTCTAGCCTTAGCATGAATATTCGTAGCAGAAAAATGTTCAAATAATTCCAAATACCGCTCAGATAATTATAGTCCATGTCATATAAGAATTCAAATTTAAGGCAAGAAATAGATCGGGATCTGACGACATTAGTATAGCTTTCACGTTTCATAGACGACTTTACCGTCATCTGTTCACTATGCTAAACCAATGCATTGAGTGAGTGAGAAAGTATGTTTTATGTAGTTTCTCACTCAAACATATTGGCAAACCTTCCTTAAGTAGCCAGAAAGAAGCCTAACATAAGCTAAGTTAGACACAAATCTAATTGTGACAAGTCCATTGAAACTACGTTCTTAATAAATAAGTCTAAGTCTTCTCTTTTCTCAGGATGAACTGCATTATATTTGTTTTCGTTTACTTCCCGTAATGTAGACGTGAAGCTCTTTCTCAACTAATCATACTAAGCTTGCGACTAGCTAACAGGATTTATTTTTCGCTCACACCATTCGATTGCTTTTTCATTTTCCGTTATTTGTTAAGACAGGAGTCTTGTCTAATTGGATGATTATCGCTGTAACAGGACAATACCATAAATTCTTCATTTATGAACGAAAATAGGTAATGTTACATAATCTTGGATTAATCCAGAACACAGAGAATTTTTTAATAGGATTATAACAACAAAAAGCTGTACCCGTAACACAAGCGATAGTTTTACAGTTGCTAAATAGTACAGTAATGATTTTCATGTTTATAGTTCGTAAAGTAGTTCCCTCCTTGGATTTTTAATTTCATCATTTATGTTACCGTTTAGCTTTAATAAGACAGCAAAAGGATGTCTTATTCTCTTGCGCGACAGCATTGGATGGCAGATCTGCATGACCGCGAATTTTATCTGATTATGATTTAAAAACTGAAGGTATTTTAAATATTAAAAAGGTATTTCTGTGTATTAAATTAAAGCTTTACCATCGGATTCGATATTTGGTCCCCGTGTCTTATCACACACTTTATTTCAGAGGTCGAATTCCATTGAGTGTTGAAGTTAAACAGAAGGTATGATTTAGTGACAAGTTGTCTTCCTTATCCAGAAGAAAAATGGTTATAACAAAGCGATCAGTTGTACTACTTCATCGAAAAAACAGGATTATCAAAACTCGCTTTTCTGATATGCGCTAATGAACTCATAGAAACCAAGTTTAGCAGACCAGAAGCGTATTATAATCTACCTGGAAACAATTTCCATTGTTTCCGGGTAGTTGAAGTTATTGTCATGGATACTTCCCTAATGCTGCTGACTTTAACTTCGTAAGGACTATGAATGTCAGTTCTGAACATTGTTAGTGGTTGATGGGAGAAAGCAATTATGGATCATTATCGCTAAAAGGCAGCCAATTAAATTAGGGCGGAAATTTAAGGCTTTCTATCTACATTTTAACGATACCTATAAAACTAACATTCCGCTATTTTATAGTCGTTAACCTCAACCTATCTATGATACTTTATTTTTCTATTGATACAGAACGATTCGATTTCAGGACACTTTAAAAAATCAAAGAAAGACATTTCCTGGTTGAAAAAAAGCATAAAGAGATTTATGAGATCTCACTTTTATATTCTTTCATTCTGCCTTAGATCAAGAGAAGAGTGTTAAACAGGTGTCTGCCGGCGATCAAAATAACCTCTAATTATCTGGGTTGTTCATGACATCGCCAAAGCGAAAATAACTAGATAATAAATCATTCGCATTCTTCGTCCAGCGAACACATTCCCCAGGCAACTCATAAAATAAGTGAAAACACGACCAGCCATCTCTGATTGTTAGCATTGTGGCCGTATCTTCATAAAAACCAAAAAACACTCACATAGCCTGGGCAATGAAACCTTCGTTTCGATTTCAAAACCGTTAACATAAGATACAATTGAAACACCTAGTAACAATATAATTATTATATGAGGGTGTACTACTATAGTATATAACAACCATTTAATGCTTTAATTTTAAAATTAATTTTTTTTGTTTCAGAAAAGCAATGAACCTTCATTTAAGAAACTATGGAAACAAGCAGTAATTACGAAGGGAGTGCAGTCGTATAAAGTTCTTTACTCTCTTAATACTTTACAATCTGTGTTGGAAGAGAAAACTATCATTATGAGCGACATCTGGACACTGAAGTACCACATATCATCACATTGTTCAAACCTGAAAGGAGGAAAGTTTTACTTTGGGGAGCTTTTTTTCCCTCATACTTACACAATGGCGTATAGCCATTTTCTTAATAAAACGATAGAAATAGAAATCAGGAAGAAGTGAGTATTAAACATTTGTAGATGATAATAAACAATAATAAATTACTGTAGGTGTCATTTTATATAATAATTTTATTATAATGTTGCTAATTTTAATACATTTTTTAAATTAAAAGAATACATTAATTTAAATAAAAATTTTATTTTTGTCTTATTGCTATCTATTTACCACTCCTTTGTAGATCAGTTAGTATAGGAGCACTTGTTTTGAAGTGAGAATCTTTCTCAAGTTTTCAATAAGAGGTTGGGGATTTTTCTCCCGGAAACTGGGAGAAAAATTCTTCCCTCCACCAGGCAAACAGGTAAGGAAAACACATGAAATAAAAAGACAAAAACACATTATAAAATAGCTTCAAATTGATAAAGCTATCAGGCCAGACTATGGTGAGTGTTCGCCTATTTTAAAGGCCCAAAAGTCAAAGTTTCTACCTCTATAAAACAAGCTTACGTACCTTCAGTGGAAAAGTCCTTATAAAGGTTCTTTGCATCTTAGAAGGGAATCTATAAGGCTCTGTCGACACCAACTGAGCCTAATAAGAAATCTTATCTAGTCCGAGGATCTGATTACTACTGAAACTGTTAGCAAATGGTTTTGCAATTATTGCGTTGTTTGTTAAAAGAGTGGTTTTTATAGCTTAATTGCTATGAATTGAGCGTGTTTTTCTACCTCTTGACATGTTTACTTATTACATCATACATTGCATTGCAATATAGATGAGCTACTTTATTGACAATATTTTTAATAATTAATTATATTTTATTTATTTTATTTATCGCTCTTACTCTATTGTTCGAATTTTAGAGTTCTATTTACATTCTGAATGATATATCAGTAGTAAGGTTTTAAATTCGCCAACTTTCGTCTTCCTCAGTATTTGGCTCACTTTTTTAATTAGTTGCCTTTTTTAAGACAGCTGAGTAGTCAAAACTGTAGATAAAAAGTGGCCAAATTTGGTTGGATATTGCCATTTGCAGACACTGCTGCAAATCGCATCGTATCGGTGTATATACAATACTACAGAAGTACAGAAAACAGGAAACATGGCAGTTGTTCTGCCATGTTTCTTGTATTAAAATTAAAACCAATATTAAAATAGCATCACCCACCTCTCTTTGTAAAATATCAAAATGATTTGTTGATTGAAAGAAGCTGACTGCGAGTTGGAAACGTTTTTTAATAAAAAAGAATAAAATAAAATAAAATTGTCTTTATCTACATTTAAAAAGCTTCATTCTCGAAATTGACTGAGCGCGTGCACATCAAAATATGGAATAAACATAAATGTAGATGAATAATTCATTTCGTCAATATCAGTAAATCGGTGAATGGATTAAATATTTATGAGGAATGGATACATAAAAGGATATTCAAAATGATGTTTTTCTTGTGCAGAAGTATGGAAAACACAAAATGCGAAATGCTTTCAACTACCTGCAATGCATAACTATGTGAATTTCTTTAGTGATTTCGTAGAGAAATTCCAGCTACGTGATTTATTGTGTTACTGTTGGTCACTGCTGATAGAACGAAATAGAAACAGAAATCGATCGTGTACTCAGTTTCATCCCTTTCTCAGAATCGGAGAAACGTGAGTTAATGCTCTAACTTTCTAAGGTATTCATAGTTTTCGCACACAACTTTCTGCTGTTTAGGCATTCAAAGTCAAGTTTCATGGATCACTAATGGTTAGCATTGATACGAAGTTCACAGACACAGTGTATTATATCTGTCAGTTGAGTGGGTTCTGTTGTCCAATTGATTTTCAGGAAAAAGCAAAGGTTCTAGAAGATCATACAAAACTCTTAAACAGTAGACAAGTATTTAATTAAATTAATTAATTCATTTAATTAACCCCTTAACATACAAAGACGTCTGCGACACGTCTTTTGTTTACTGCACCAAAATTGATTTTGAATTTTGATTTCACATATAAATACAACCGAATATAGACGCTAGACAATCTTGTGCCTATTTCCTTTCAGCCGAGAAAAGTTACCAGTGGCGTGTATCGGCTATTTCGTTTGCGTTTGTACAAATTCATCATTATTTTTCAAATAATGATGAATTTGATCCAGCAAATCACCCTCGCCCAAACAATTGGCAGAAAAACAATTTGTACGTTAAGGTTTTGATTTTTAATTGGTACGTTAAGGGGTTAATGACAAATATTTCGCTCTTGTTCTTGAAAAACATTTTCAGTGCAAAAAGAGAACAATAGGTCTTTTAAACACAACAGAATGCAAAACGTGCAGTAATAATAGTTATCTATTTTATATGCAGTAAACTGGATTTCAAGTAGAACACTATTTGGAAATTTTGAGAACAAAAATTATACATTTGCAAATCACAATACCACAATTTTTTTTTCTCCACACTTTGAGAATGCTTAGACCATTGCTGAGATTGGGGTTCGCGAAGTGTAACAGAACCTCCACACTTTCGCTGAACGTTCATATTTATATTATTCCTAGAGATGCCATGGATTATATCATTTCTATATTGACTCAATCCAGATTTATGAGATTTAATCATTTGATGTTCGGAAATATCTTATTTTTAATACATACCTTAAAGAAATGCGTATTTTTAAGATCTTCCCCTTTGACTAAAATATGATGAACTGCTAGAACACGAAATATGATAAATCAATGGTCTTAATCAGTGTGTTTCCATACAACAAACATGTCATCAACGGAGCATTTTGGATTCATTGTTGAAGATTTTTTTTTTCTTCGAAATTTTAGCACATAAATGTTTTAAAATCCAGACTAAGGAACTTATCCCTTGAAGTTCCTTCTGTTTATTTATAAAATATATTTTACAAGTAAAATATCCCGAGTTAATAGTAAATTAGAATAATCAAAAATGACAGGTGAAAGTTTTCGAGGGGTATGTATATATTCTTAGGTATCTGCAAGAGAATCGTTAATGGTGAATGAGGTTGTGTCGAAGCTTGTCGTGATATCAAAATGATCAAATGTTATATATTAGATTGGATTTTAAAGAAAACTTTTGTGGCATTTTTGATAAAGAACTTGACTGACCTACAAGAGGAAGAAGAATGTTTCATGAAAATGTAGATGTTTTGTAGGTTAGACTGTTACTGAATCAACAGCGTCCTAGTTTTATACAAACTTAAAATCAATATAAATTACTTAAAGATCCCGAGTGGTATATCGTGATATGGTGTGGGTGTAACTATAGTCTAACTGTTCCCGAAAACTTCAGGAATCAAATTATGATATCGTGAGTTGCAATTGCGTTATTTTTATTTCTCCGATTTCCAATGGTGTTATTTAAGTCCAGCACGTACGCAACTGTACCGCATATAAAAAGGTAACTTTATTATTGAACATTTTATATTCTGTTGTAATGAAAATCCCATTGTTCTCTTTATACACACAAAGCACATGTTTTGCAACATAAAAAACGAATTATTTTTAATTAATTAAATTATTTTACTACTATGGGTTACCTATATCCATACACATATAAACCTTTCCTAGATTTCATTATACCATAAATTTCTGGAAGCGAAGACATCGATACCTTAGTATGCGACAGGCTAACTCGTCTTCGGCTGAAAAGCTCTAGTAAAGATTCTCTGCATCAAATATGGGATTAGAAGCCATTTTCGTCGATTTCAAGATGTTTTTTCTTCTAACTGAAGAAACATAATCGAGGTATTTCGCAACTCAAGTATGAAAGATCTATTTCTAAGATATTTATTTGGTGAACAGAGTCAGTTTTGATCTTCCTCAAATTCCATAATTTTGAAATTACAAGTCATTCATTCTATCAAGTAGTTTGTTTTATACAGCTGTCCGAAGCAACGATGTTGTCTGTATCCCTTGAAACGGATAAAATTGAGTATCGTGCGGTTATAAACTTCTTTGTAAAAGGTTTAACGCCAAACGAAATTCCTTCGAATTTCATCAAAGTTTATGGGCACTCTTCTCCTTCGTTTTCGACAATTAAGAAATGTGCTGCCGAGTGCGGCCGTACAGTCTTGAGGATGATCCACTTGAAGGACGTCCAAAAAGTGTAACAACACCAGAAATCATTGATCAAGTGCACGATATGATATATGATGACCGGTAAGTCAAAGTGCGTGAAATTGATGAGCTATAGGTATGTCAAAAGAACATGTAGGATATATTTTGCATGAAGAATTGCAAATGAAACAGCTTCGGCCAAGATGGGTGCCGTGCTTGCTCACAGCTGATCAAAAACGCACTCGCATGAAAATCTCTGAACAGTGCTTGGAGCGTTTTAACAAGAATAAAACTGATATTGTGTGTCGATGTATTACTATGGATGAGACTTGGATTCACCATTACACACCAGAATCCAAGCATCAGTCAAAACAGTGGACGGAAGCCGGTTGTTCAGCGTCAAAGAAGACAAAGTCGGTTCCATCAGCAGAAAAGGTCATGGCATCGGTGTTTTGGGATGCTAAAGGCATTTTGTTTATTAATTATCTTGAAAAGGGTAAAAAAATAACCGGAGAATATTATTCCGATCTTTTAACCAAACTAGACGAAAAAATCCGTGAGAAAAAGAACCGGTTTACAAAAGAAAAAAATCATCTTTCAGCAGGACAATGCACCTGCCCACAAAGGTGTTTTGGCAATGGGAAAATTAAGCGATCTGCACTATTAATTGCTGGAACATCCCTCCTATTCCCCGGATTTGGCTCCCTCTGTCTTCTTTCTCTTCCCAAAACTAAAACTCTTCCTCGCTGGTCAGCGTTTTTCTTCGAATCAAGAGGTGATTGCAGCTGTAGAGGGGTATTTTGCAGATCTTACTGAGGACCACTACAGGGACGGGATAATGGCGCTGGAATAAATGTATTAGTCTTAAGGAAGATTATGTTGAAAAATAAAAATAAGTTTGAAATTATAAATTCGTTTTTTCATTGTTAGGCCGAGAACTTTTCAGACCACTAACGTATTTTTATGTAAGTTCCGATGTAGACGAATATAATTTGATAAAACACAAAATCATTCAGCATGAATACGAAATCCTTAAATAAAATGTATAATAAAATAATATAGAAGTGTATTTGGTATTACTTATTTAATCAATAACTATCCTAAAAACAACTAGCAAAAACACTGACCTTTCATAGCTTTGGATTTTCCATTTTCCTCTTTGCTGATGTTATATTTCTAGAGAACATTCCTATTGCAAAACTTCCTTCGAATTATTTGCTTCCTGAAAGTCATCCATCAAAATATTAATAATCGTTTATGGAATATTCTTCCGCACAACTCAAAAGGCTTTATAGAAAAGAAAGAGGAATTGGAATGCTCTTACCTTAAGTACAGTTCTTTAATTTTTTTTCCACATTCTCTTACTTGTTTCGAATGCTAAAAATTCATGAGACTCATCTTGCTTTTTATGTATCGTTTCTATTGAGAGGATCCCTTACCGCTAAGAATGACTTCAGAACTTCACATGCCTAGTTGATAAGCAGCGAGAGCTTCATGATTTTATGGCTTCGCCTCTCCAGTTCTAAATTAAGAACAGCACAGTCCTGCACTTTCGAAGAATTATGAACCCGCTGTTTTTCCTATGTTTGACTATGACATTCCAAGGACGGAACAACTCAATTCAGCAATAAATCGCTCCAAAAGTTTTGTTCAATCGCATGTTTATTCAGTGCTTTTTCAAATAAAATAAGAGTAAGGAAGTTTACATATTTAGTGAGAGATGCACTGTAAATATTTCAATAAATGGGCGAATGTCTTGACTATATTGCATAATAATTCTCCATACTTTGCTTCACTGAATTTTATTTTTGTTATACACGATGCTTTTATGGATACTCTCTTCTCTTTCTTCTTCTACGCGTTATTCCCGCTTCTCATGCAGGGTCCGCGTGTTACTTAGATGCGACTTCTTGTTAGTACTACTCCCAACCGACCCGTCGCCTGGTCTGCCGCTGGGGGGGATATTTTTGACTGTAAAGGCGTATGTTCACGAGGCCGGTTTGCGGGATGAAAAACCCTACTGACCACGCCCAAGACCGGCTAACTTGGCTATGCCTGAGGAAGATCCTCAAATTCCTCACGTCAACAACGGGAATCGAACCTGGGACACTCCTTCCCCAGGCATATGGTTGCGAAGCGCAAAGCCACTAGGCTAACCGCGCGGTCCTTTTATGGATACTCTACATTTCGAAAATCTATACAATAAATTTTATACAATACATATATACTTATTACTTTATTTTCGAAACTGAAAGTAATTTCATGATGATGGATCATCTCCTATCCAATGAAAAACTTCCTTAGAAAAGCAATAATTTCGTTCTAATATTCTGCAAATATGGAAAGGAGTTCTAATGAAGGTCCCCGGAAACTCCAATCTTAAGATCTGTTACGTATTTTGATTTTTTTAAATTACTTAGCACATCTTAAGATTAGATATGTCATCAATAATTTGAATTCATGAACTAACTGAATTTAAGATATTTTCAAACACAGAAATCTTACAAACATTGCTGACTGACAGGAGTTCAGCCCTAAGTTTTTTGAGCATTGCATGTTTCCCCATTGTTTGTCAAAGATCATGCTAAATGACATGCAAGTGTAAGACACCAGTGAAATTTAAACAAGACTAAACAATAAATAGAAGAAGACAAATATGATAAAAGAGTATAAATAAAGATTCGTCACAGCATGTCTATGAAGTATTGCACCAAACTTAAAACATTCGAGTTATCTGTCATTTGAAATGTTTTCTTTGAAGCACTATTTTCTATTACAACACACTTTTATATTATTATTATTATTATTATTATTATTATTATTATTATTATTATTATTATTATTATTATTATTATTATTATTATTATTATTTCAGACCTCCAGGGAGTCAAAGACACATCGAAGAAGCCTATAAATCACCCAAACCATCAGCAGTCATAACTTTTCTTAAATTCATTCACACTAGATGCACTGACTACCCGCAAAGACAAACTATTCAACTCACTCACTGCTCTGTCTGGGAGAAAAACCTAGGTCTTACCTCTTTCTTGACTGTAAACAAACTTAATTTCCATGGATGCCCCCCTATTCTCTCCCCACCTTCCATAAAATGAAAAATTTCATCAGATGATATCCTATAACACCCATTCAAAAGTTTATAGACCTCTATCATATCACCCCTCTTTTTCCTGTTAACTAGAATCTGCAATCCACATACTCGCAATTTGTCCTCATAATCTAAATCCCATAATCCGGATATAATCTTTGTAACTCTTCTTTGCCCTTTTTACAGCTTCTTTATCCCCTTGAAACCCGGAGACTAAATCTGCGCACAATAATACAGGTGTGGTCTTATCAAAGCCTTATAAAGAGGTAAAATGACTTCCTTATTCTTGCATGTCAAGGTCGTTTCAACATCGCAATTATCCTCTGAATTGTATTTGCAACATTTGCTATATGACCTTTGAACTTTAAATTCCTATCCACGAATGCGCCAAGATCCATTGTCTCCTCAGTTTCATGTAGCATAACCCTGCTAATAATATGTTGCTGGAACTCTAATCACGACAAAGTGCATAACTTTACACTTACTAATATTAAACTGATTGCCATTTTCGTTCGCCCAAATTTCCAGCCTATTCAAATCATTTTGTAAGTGCTGAATATCAGTAACATTCCCGATTGTCCTACCTATCTTCGTACCATTGGCAAACAATTGCACAGCTGATGTTAGACCCTGCCTAATGCGATTAATGTATAGATCGAACAATAATGGCCCAAGGACTGAACCCTGAGGTACACCACTGGTCACCTTAAATCTGGAAGATTCGCACCCACTGTATACCAATTTTTGATATCTGTCTGTCAGCTATCCCCTGATCCAAGTCAATAGATTATATTCCAATCCCATATTCTCCAGTTTACGCAACAACCTTTCGTGTGGTATCCTATCAAATGCCATAGAAAATTCGAACATTATCATAGTGTACCCATTCCCTTTATCAAACTCTGCCGTTCCTTTGTTATAAAATATGAGCAAATTGCTAAAATATGACCTTCATTTAGTAAACCAATGCTGCTCCTTGCGGAGTATAGCATGTTTGTCCACCAATTTCTGTATGCGAGTTCTTACTAACTTCTCTAAAATCTTCTCTACCACACCAGAGATACTGATAGATCGGTAGTTAGACACATCAGTTTTTGCATCACCCTTGTACAATGGAACTACCATACATTCCTTCCATTCCGGTGGTATCATTTCTGAGCTGAGACTGAAGTTATACAAACACGTGAAAGGCCTAGCCAATTGGGAAGAACATTAATTTAGCAAACGGGCTGATATTCCATCTGTCCCTATAGACAAATTCTTATCTAGGTTTTGTAACAGCTCTTCAACCTTATTTTCATGAACCTCTAACTCAACAATCTCATTAGCTTGCGACATTCGAGTATCACCTAAATTCAATAGTTATTCTTTCACATGCATTCTTTCTTTTGCTTGCGGCATAACGATCAAATTTTTTGGATTGCCTTTAGCCTGTATGGCCAATTTCTTTTCATACTCCGAATTAGCTTTCCGCATAATACCCGTTACTTTCTGCCTGAGAAATTTATATATTTCATTACTCCTCTCACTCTTATTGCCACGATATTCTTTCCACATCATCTTCTTCTTGTGGATCTCTTGCTTAACAAGGTTGCACATCCATTTCACTCCCAACCTATTTATTCTTGGAACACTAGGAATACATTCAGATAACGCCTCATTTAAGTACGTGCTGACATTTTTTTTTTTCATTTAGTAACTGATACCATGGGACCAAAGATAGTAAGTTGATCATAATTTCCAACTTTTTAGTTCAGAATTTAATGTTTGGAAAATGTTTGGAAAATTAAAGTCACCCATAATGATCATTGGTTTGGTACCCATAAGGCTAAATTGGCGATGCATTTCTTCGTCCCCTGCAACTGAGCCGCCAGGTCTGTAGCAACACCCCACCATACATTTTTATTCTGTTAATCTCCACTTCACACCAGATAGACTCAGACTCACTGTTACATGGGACATTGTTACCATCATTGTTTTCTTGTGTTTCTACCCGAATTGTACTTAAGTCGTCTGATATCATTAGCAGTACTCCTCCTCCTCTCCTATCTATCATTCCTAAAAATAGTATACCAATCACACTCGATCCCATTTACCATATCTGATTCTGATAGCCAGGTTTCTCTAATGACAACAATTTTAGGCCACATCGTATTCAATAAAGAAACTAACTCAATCCCTTTGTTTCTGATGCTCCTGGAATTTGTGTATAGACATAATAAATTACAATGTAGCCTGTTCTTATGATTAGATATGCAATCTATTTGGTCATGTTCTAGGAGTTTCTCTTTTCCATCCCTCGACATACTTAAAAGATTCGAACCCAAAGCATATTTTTCACCCCTTATAAAGCTGTAGACAAAATCCCAGATAAGGTCCTTTCAATCAGTAGGCGTTCCCACTAATAACTGCCCCACAACGGAGCTCATACTGAAGAGTACCTTAAAAACGCAAGTAATTAATGTTACTTTTTCTGAAGCATTCCACGTGTTAATTGAACTAATTTGCACACGGACTTATACATTTTAATAAGTTTAGTTTTCATTTACTGTAACTATTTTAATGAGAGTTTGGTTGCATAAAAACCTGTTCGATTTTTTGAAGCACATAATTAGTGTTACCATTAAACTTGAGATGTTTTTAGGTTAAAATTGATATGTTAACGTATCGATGTCAAACACTTAATTAAATAGCCTAATTATAGATTGCTCCGCTGCTATCAGTTCTTCACTCTTATGCCACGTCGCTGCGTGTATACTTTACAGTAAAAGTGTTATCATTACTTTTTTGTTCAAACTATAACTGACGATCTTGCGCAGGACGCAATTTAATATCAGTGTTTTTTGCTCTGTTGCTGGCTTTTGAGCTTCATTTCAAACGACCCACCCTACACTATCCCCAAGTGTAGGGTGGACCTTTTAGAGATAAAACAATAAATAATTAATTGTTCTGTTAGCATTCAGAGCCTCAATAGAAGATGAATAGCAGCGTAATTTGTATATCAATCATCTTTTTTTTCAATAACAGCTTATGTATTTTACATAAATTTTTATGCAAATCGCGTCCAAGGAAAATTGTAAACATATCACATATTAGAACCCTGGATGAGCTAAGGTTAAATACTTTAGAAATTCAGTATTATGACTAAACGTCTAACATTTGCAGGCCATATCATACCTTCAGTAAGGAAGACTGCTTTCTCGCACGGTGTAATGAAATTCATCTCACACATAAAAACATTCACAAACATTTATGCCTAAAGCGGAATGTCTTCATGTGTGAGATGAATTTCATTACTCCGTGCGAGGAAGCAGTCTTGCGTAGGACGCAATTTAATATCAGTGTTTTTGCTCTATTGCTGGATTTTGATCTTCAGTTCAAACGACCTACCCTACACTATCCCCAAGTGTAGGGTGGACCTTTTAGAGACGTTTCTAGAAATACTTCCATTACCACCGTTCATCTGAAATGGCATCAATAACTCATACATTCTCTGATAAATCCATTGAAATGATTTAACAATCCAAAATATTTCTTCTCGTCTTCGTTAATCGCTTCTTCTACTATCCTCTGCAACCATTTCCCATCTTATGTTTCCCAAGAAATACAATTTACTTTTTTTGATGTGTGTGTGTGTGTGTGTGTGTGTGTGTGTGTGTGTGTGTGTGTGTGTGTGTGTGTGTGTGTGTGTGTGTGTGTGTGTGTGTGTGTGTGTGTGTGTGTGTGTGTGTGTGTGTGTGATTTTCTTAATATTTAATATTACGACAATTAATATTTGATATTAAAGAAATATTTAAGAAGATTAGTATTCAATATTAAAGAAATATTTAATGTTAAAGAAATGATTAAGAAAGTGTAAATGTAGCTTTCTTTTTAATATTCAGTTGCAGAAGGCTTGTCGAGGCTGGACTAGTTCGACTTTGGTTAGAAGAGAAGTATAAAAATCTTGACATGTGCATGGAAGGCGGAGGAACAGACAACCGAGCTGAGAAACCATTAGGAATGGCTGATATTCAAGGTGTGTTTTATCTATGGCTCCTTTCATTATCCATGTCTCTATTCGCGTTTATAGGGGAGATCATAAAGCATGCTTGTACAAGGAAAAGACGCACAAAAATTCAATCGGCCAGAAAAAATAAAAAGAAATAAGAAAATTTAACAAGATCGGTAGCATCGTCGTTCATAAGGGCCGGATTAATTATACGACTGAATGCATCATAGAGATGTTAATTAAATTCTGTTGTAATAGAATAAAATTAATAGCGCATAGAATTTACTGACCTGAACATTTTCAGATTGATGTAAAAATATGAAATGAAATAAAAATGTAAGACCTGCTAGGCTTTCCAAATTGAAATCACTTTCTTTTTTCCTTCCATTTTGCTTTAATCTTTATTTTCATGAATGTTTTCAAAATTCCTTAATATCTTTTCACGGAACTACACAAAGGGATCAAAGAGATGGTATGGTATGTTACGTCAAAGAAGTGACCCATCAGCTTACATTCCATACTCAATAAGAATACTGTTTAATGCAGACGTACTTCTTTATTTATTTTTGTTTTAATGCTTTAAGTTGAAGTAATAATAATAATAATAATAATAATAATAATAATAATAATAATAATAATAATAATAATAATTTAAACTTAGTAACTTTAGCGTTTGGAACCTCATATTTTCCATTTTTCACATTTGTTTTACATGTTTTGATTAAATACCGCTTCTTTTCGAATTCTACTCCTTTCGTAGAGCACTTGGAATTTTTTTTTTTTTTTTAATCAGCTTACTGGTAATCTTTGGAGAAAAGTTCGTTCAAAGTCACTTGGGCATGCTGAGAACTAGGATTAAAGATCCACAACAGCGGAAGTAACCAAAAAAAGTGTCAGAGGAAATGAATGACTTTTTTGTTCCATGATTCAAATCTAGACAGAAATAAATCTTATTGTTCTGCCTCCTTTAAAGTGTTCTACCGCACTGTGACAGCACACATAATACCGAGAAAAGACTCGCTCTTTAGGCAACTGAGACGCACGCTTTCAACAGAAGATATCTAATGTAATTAATCTGTCCTTTGAAGCCTCCTTTCTCGAAATGCATTTTGCTCCGACGTACACAACCTTAGTTGAAGAATGCGAGGAATCCGCATGGTTCGTTAAAACGTTATTAAGTTCTTTTTAAGAGCAGAAAGAGGGGTCACATATGTTGGGTAATTTTAGATCGATTCGGGATTACGTTCTTTCTACTCACTTCAAAAGGAGGAAAATAAGAAGTGCTGCTTCCCATACACCATAAACTAGTAGTTGGGATTAAAGTATTGCGATAGTTGACACTTTGATTAGTACTTTGGGTTTATAGTAATACGTTTTATAAGTATTTTACTAATTCCTCTTTTAAGAGTTTTTTCCCACTGGCCATGCGTTTTATTGAATACACTTTTGAATATTTTTTTCACAGATCATACCATTCTACTCATGCTACCGAAGAGTTCTTACTAATATTACAGTTATTCGAATAGATTTCAGGAATGACAAATATTAATGTTACCTCAGTTAAACAATTTTTGAGTTTATTTATCCTATTAATATGTGGTGTATAGTTTTCCTAATTTGAAATTATTTATTGCAATACAAGAGATCTAGATGAGCATAACAGTATTTTTATATATTGCTCCTACCCAAGAAAGGTCATTTGCTAACCTATAGTACGCTTTTGTACCCTGGGTGGGCTTTTTCTACTTTTATCCATTTGATATATTATTTTGTATTTTTTGGAATTTATTTTTACCTAGTCGGACCAATCATTGAACTTTTTCAAGCCACTTCCAGCGTCTCCAATAAACGGGAACGCTCATACATCGGGAGATGAAGTTCCTATAGCAAACATCCATTCTCACGAGGAATCGAATTTACATAATGGGTTAACCCGGCTATGTAAATTGAATTTCAAAAATCAACACTTGTTTCTTACATATATCACTTACTTACAGTATATCACGAATAAAGAAGCCTGAAGAGTTTTGTGCGACTTGTTTGATTTCAGTATTATATTATAAAGTCCGCGCGGTTAGCCTAGTGGCTTTGCGCTTCGCAACCATATGCCTGGGGAAGGAGTGTCCTAGGTTCGATTGCCGTCAACGACGTGAGGAGCTCAAGGATCTTCCTCAGCCATAGCGAAGTTAGCTGGTCTTGGACGTGGACAGCAGGGTTTTTTCCGCAAGTTTATCTGGTGTTTTTCCTCCCACAAGCAGGCAAACCGGTCCAAGGACACACGCTGATCACAGTCAGGAATACTGACCCAGCCATAGGTCTGATTCGTCAGCCTATGCCGGTTCCGGAGCCCGGATAAAATTTGGGGGGACTAGATGGTACAGTGAACTCCCGTAAAAAGGGGGAAGGCTGTATTTTCACACGGAATTTATTTAGTATTATAAAACGTATTCTGTTGTTGAATGTGTGATGATATTTTATACAACCACTGAGACATGTGTATATATTTTATTTGTCATGGAAAACGTCTCCCTCCCTCCCTCTTTCCCTTCCTCTCTCTCTCTCTCTCTCTCTCTCTCTCTTTATATACAGCAAACAATAGATAACTACTTTCACTATTTTAAGAAATAAATATACAATAATCGTAGTTATTTTATGAATATTAGTAGCTAAAGATATACTTTGGAACTAAATTAAAATTAACAATACATAACAGTTGCAACTGTTATGTATTGTTAATAAAAAAAGAACTATGACGGCTTAGTTGGACGAGTGGATATCTTTTTCGCTCTCCAACCATTAGTCTGTTCAATCGAAGCACAGGTGTGACATCGGCTAATGGAAGAAGCAACTTTTCCCTCTCGGAAACTCTTGTTTCCATTCCACAAGACAGGAAAAGAGACTAAGAATATACGCAACTGACAGATATAGTTGACTATGTCGATAGGATTAACCATCCTATCACTGCAGTAAGTTTCAGGAGAAGCCAAGTTACTTGGATATGACAGGCCACTGAGTCTAACACACTTACAGGAAACTGAGATTAAAAGCCCTAAAAGAAGTTGTTTGCCGAAATCCAAGACGCTACATAACACTCGGTTTTAGTTTGCTGGATGCATATGTTATTAATGACCAGCAAAACTGAGTGAAACAGAGTACAATTCGTTATGTACTTTAAGAAATACTGTATAGATAAAGAAAAACTTCCGCGAAAAGTTAGTTGAAAGATTATGTATATGAATTTAATGTTGAAAGTAATAGGATACAGCTAAGTTAAAAAAGAGCATCATACAAAGTACCAGATATATTTAGTAATTGTGACACACGTAGATTTGAAAATCTATAACACAAAAACAGACTCTGAAATATCTATAAATGACTACTGATAATCATTTATATATAATAATCTATAAATTTATACATATTATGTGTTTAAGGTTGCTGTGCTGTAAACATCCCTAATAGCTGGTAGCAAACTGAATAAAACAAAAAAATAGGATTATAAGGATTATATTTAATTCGAATTAGATAATCATTTTTATAATTTTATTGATATAAACAAGTATCCTTTGTTTCAACAAAATTAAAATGACACCACACTGCATGCTAAAGTGCTTTGGGTGACGTGAAGCTGTGTATTTATCACATGATAGCACACTGACATGAGGCGGAATTAGTTTATTACATTATTCGCCTATTATCATGAGTCTGAATGTTTATCAGATGATTACCATGCTGAAATAGAATATATGCATTTCAGTAAAAGAACATGAATTTTGAGGTTTCTATGTTAAACTTTTCAAGTCCGTGTCGTTTATTTTTATTGAAAAGTCGTGTTACTTTTTTATAATGCCCTTACTTTTAAACTTAACTAATATATGCCCTTTTAATACAGATTTCGCACGCCGCCTCTCCACTCAACAGGCAGTAAGCATGAATATTGCGTTTAGGTGGGAGATGAAGCTCATCGCCCAGTGTAAGACAATCGCCTCACTAATTGAAGGTCTGAAGGGGCTTGCAGAACGTTCCATGTTTTGTCTATAGAGCAGGGCTACTGGACTATGCAAAAATAAATAAAACAATAGAAAAATAAATGAAATGATTTAAAAATTATTAAAAAATTACTCAGTCGGCCCACGATACCGATGAACTATTGGTTTACTACTTTTTGTGAATCGGAGACCCATAAAAAGAACTTCACCTAAGCTTAGTGTAACAGATAAATCAAAAATCTTTTATTTATCTGTTAATCTTAGCTAAAATATCTAAATATCATAGCAGTATGTGTCAGCATGTATAGACAACAGACAAAGAATTCACCAATAATTTTATATATTGCATTTAACCTAGGAATTTTTTCAAGTATTAGGCTTAATGGTCAGACCACTCTAAAGAGAATGTTAACCAAAATATTATCTGGGAGGGGAATAAAATCCTCACATCATTTATTACTCGCGAGAAGAGATGTCTGATATTTTTATTTTTAATTCTTCTTTAACAATCTTTAATAATCTTTCATATTAAAGATAGGGCAAGACATTGCCCTATCTTTAATAACATAGGGCAATAACTTGCACACATCACTGACATGCACACACATACACACATTATAATTTGCATACTATTGATACACACTTTACAATTATATGTTGAAGCCTAATCAACATCCTCCCTAGATATCCCGTTCGTCACTCACTAGTACATTCTCCATGAGACCAATGTTCCTTGAAGGGGAAAGTATTTTGATATCTTAGGCACTAAGACCTAACGCCTGTGCATTCTTATAGGACTCTACACGAAACATGTCTCTATTTGAGATAGTTATAGCAAAACAACAACAACAACTAAAGCTTCTCTTGATCTATGTTTTAGGTTTATCCACAGACTTGGGCATCGAGGTCTACACTACCATCTCTTAATACCAAAAGATAATGCTTTTATATGTCTACATCAGTCCTGACATTTGACTCCTAATCTCTCTGATCACACATCTGATCGTAATCTCTCTGATCACACATCTGATCGTAATCTCTCTGATCACACATCCAGCCCTACATGAGGTATCTATATTATGCCTACCGCAGGCTATACAAACCTTGGTAGGGAAGAGCATTTATTCTAGCCCCGGCCAGGTCTATATAATTCTATCAAGGTAACATTTTTGTTCCTGCACGTTCCCAAAGATGTTGTGACGGACAGCTCTCCGAGTCTCTGAAGGCCTTTCCATTGACTGCAAATACAGAAGTCTTACCCATCACTTCCTTTCAAGAAAGTTAGACACAATGTGCATTCTAGAAGTCGTAAAGTTAGACACAATATGCGTTCTAGAAGTTGTATATAGTATGTATATAGTAATAAAATAATCGTAACTAGGATCAGAAGAATATTTTGGAAAGGTAACTTTAATGTTTGATTGTTCAATCATAATCTTCTCATTCGACATCTAATGGAGAACGATCAAAGATATTAGTCTGAAATACGGACAGTGAATCTGACAATACTTGATTCCAAAAGTCCGCGGAATGTGAAAACTGATCAGGAATTGGTTGATTAATTTCTCCTTCCAATATTAATATTGCGGATGCACCTCTATTTAGTCAACAAACATCTTGCATATAAGCATATTCTCTTTAACCACTTTTTCGAGACGACACATCAACGCGCTCCATAGGATTAATCCGTCGAGTGCCTACTAGAAAACATCGTTCTTGACAAAAGACTTGTTTAATATATTCATTTAGAAGGGGAGCAACGAAATTGCGATCTACATAGCGTTAGAAATAATACCCTTAAATGATAGATGAAAACAGGAGTCCAGTGGAGGTTCTTATACAGACTGAAGCAAATAAGATTCTAAAGAAGAAGTTTCATTCCCAGTAGATATATTTATAGAAGGCACGAATTCCTGATCATTATTAAATTGATAAATAACATCATCTAACATTGTCTTAAGTAATGATCTATAATTTTCCAATTATCTGTGCGATTTAACCTCCAAAACAGCCACGAAAAAATATATCAAAATTAAAAATAAAAAACTCGCATCACTATTATTTCTATGGTGTCCAAAGGTTATATTGACTTTGATGAACACTTCATCCGCATAACTGTTGAGGTGTATGCACGTCCAAGACGGTTCGCTAGTTTTAATTGGAGTGAAGGATCTATAAGGTACAATAGATGAAAGAACCGTGTTGATATTTCACTCACCAGCAATTAATAGGTCGACCTCCCTTGAAGCAAACATTCGCTCTTCTTAGGGGGGGGGGTTCCCATATTACCTTGGCCCGTCGTACAGGGATAAGAGCATTAGCCTGTCCAAGATGTTTAAATGATCGATGAACACCCAGACCTCGAGCACAGGAGAAAGAACGAGGGTAGTAGGAACACGGAAATGCACCTCGGTAGAGCGGGTAGAGTCGATTATGATAAAGACAACGGCGGTGCTCTTGCAGTACTTTCCTAAGCGAATAAAGTTCCTTTATAATGCTTGTTTCCGTAGTAGCGAGCATATCAGGGGTTATCACCCCCTAATAGGAAATATTTGTACTATTGGTTGACTGAAGCCAGACAGCCCGCGCTATGAGAAGGGTGATACTCCGCATTTGTCAGGTCCAAGGTTTGTTATATGGAGCGACAGAAAATCATATGCATTATCAAATCCTTCACCATAATTTCTAATGAAAGACGACGTGTTAAAGAAAATGCAACCTTAAAAAGTTTAATACTTTATTGTTTCTTCTGTATTTCAAGAAAAGAAGGAGAATTTTTTACCGTAAGTTCTCCATAATTGATAATAATGTTCAAATAAATTCCAGTCTCCAAATTTGAGTCTCCAAACACGAAAATCATATTGACAGTGGTATGATGAAATAACTCATGGAATGTTTAAAAAATATTTAGAAAGTTCTAAATGGATTAAATGATAATATTAGAAATAGCGAGTAAAGAAAAAGTATTCCATTCATCTGGATATTATGTGTATACGTATTTACCAAACATGATATAACTACATACTGGGCATATATGTGTTTTTCTAATTTCCTTTTAGATTGAACAAGTGTTTTCAGATATCCCAAGCTGCATCGTTCGTTATTACACCAGTAAGAACCTTTTTTACAAAATTTCAGTCTTCCTTTCATATCTTCATCTTAAAATCATTATACGATATTCTCTACAAGAAAACAAGTTTTATAAAGTGTAATGTGAATGAATGTCGAAATTGTTCCTGTCTGAGTCTGACAGCGATACCTATTCTTCGCTTTTTTTAACGATTTGCATCGATATGCTAGAAATCGCTTCCGTAAAATGCGAGCATGTTCACGTATCTGCAGACGTATCACGGAAATTAATGCATACCGCGCAGAATTCTCCATGAAATTCTCTTCTGACAGATGTTCTGCCCGAACTGTGGAATCCTTCAAGGAAGTGAAGCATATTTTTCAGACCTATCCACCCGAAAGTGAGCGTGATGCCAGATACTCCATCTCTTCGGTTAAAATGGGATCTCGTCTAAACTAGAAGAAGCAAAATAGAACTTTTTCAATCGAAACTTAGGTTTACCTTCTCTAAAAACTTTATCGATAATCATGCTAAATTTGCTGGCATGGTATAATTTTCCTCAAGGTATTAACTGCACTGCTCTTAATTCTTAAAAAAACGAAACTCATTCCAGCCTGTGATGTTGAGCCGTATAAAAAATAAATGTATTCTAACCTTATTTTCTGATTATATTCCTGGCATATGCTCCTTTATCTATGTAACAAACTAGAAATGTGCATTTAATGAATTTTAACTTTATTATATCACATCTTGTTTCAAGCATGAAAGTTATCTTTATAACATTAAAAGGTTACGATGATTATTTTCATTCTTCCATATGGATAGTGAAACGTGAGGTGACCGCATAAATGCTCATTCCGCTCTCATATATTTCAATAAATTTGATCGAAGCTCTAACATTCTTATTTACTCATAATCGTCTCAAAGACAACATCATATAAAAATTAAACAGTCTTAAAATAATAGGATATGAATGTTGTTCCGATATATGACATGCAGTATATCATCATTATCTACTGTGTGTGTGTGTGTGGGTGGGTGGGTGGGTTTTCCTCACAATAGTAACTCTACTAGGAGGTAATTTATTCCTACATGCTCCATTGCATTACAATGCTTATATTACATATAGCTTACAAGTACTGATTAACATTTCTATTTATATTTTTGTATCAATTTTCATATTTACATTTATATTTTTATATATAAATATATTAACATATACTATATACTATACAGAATAATTCACATAATATCAGTATTTATGTTAGATCACATGGACTGGAAATTGATTTTATTAGCAAATTTAGTTAATTCTATGTAATACTTTTCGATAAGTCTCTGTCTTGACACTGGCCACTTGTCTCCGGAAGTGATGACGTGTTGTATTAGGAGCATCCGGATGGAGCCAAGAACTGACAGTCGTAAAGTATGTGGTTAACAGTCTGTTGAAGGTGTGAACTGAAAATGCATGGTGGTGATTCCAGGATATGGAATATGTGTAAGTGGTGTCATAGGTTTCCGTTTCCCATTAGTAGCGTTATCATTATCTGGAGAAATCGTGTTTTTTCAGCCGGAGTCTGCTTCTGATGCTAGGAAAGAATTATTTTGTTGTTGATGATCCGTTTTTTGATGTTTTCAATTCTTCTTCCCAGATGGCTAGGCTTTTCTCTTCTGCAAGCGTTTTTATAGCAGATTTCGAGAATTTCTGGTAACCTGTTTCTAGCCGTTCTTTAGCCAACTGATGCGCTCTCTCGTTTCCTGCTATTACAAGTATGCGCTTTCACCCAGGAGAACTTGATTTCCCATCCCTCGAGAGTGAGATTTCGAACCAGGTTTCTTGTCTGTTCTGTCAATGCAATATGGTTGTTCTGGTTTTTATGCCGTAGGTAGTGCTTCTATTATCACTGTAAATTGTTGCTGTCTTTTACTGAGAGGTGTTGAGTTCTAATTCCTGGAGATATGTAAGTGACTGAACTATAGCAAGTTGCTCTGCTTGGTTGTTGGAACAGAGAAAGGATGCAGTCTAGAGCAGCGTTTTTTATAATGGACTATCTGTTGTATGCAGTGAAAGAACCGAAGTGAAGTCCAAATATACACTGATGGAAGCAAAACCGAAAGTTCCTTTCGGTTTTGCTTCCATCAGTGTATATTTGGAATTCGTCACTTTCAAAGCTTTCCTTCTCCTTAATATTTGCTTTCTTTGATAAGTGAGACCACTTACTGTAGTGAAGCGTACGTTCGTAGCAGTTTGGATCGATGTTGTAACTTTCGATATGTCTTCCGGAAGGGACTTCATATATAAGAGATAATTCTTGTATTTTCAAGCAGATCGGTGTTAGAGCTTCAATAACGCAAGTTGCCTCGAAAGATATTGTCCTGTACACTATAATTAGGCTTATGGCTGAAAGGCGTTGAACCCTGTTTAGTTTTTGTCGGTTTATCTTTGATTTTAGTGTATGTTTCCAGGCAGGTGCAGCATAAGATATCAGTGGTAGTATAGCTCCTGTATATATTGTTTTCAGCGCTCGATGGCCTAATCCCACTTAATCCTTGCCGACTTAGCTAGGAGGTTTATTACTTGTAAGCTTTTTTCGGCAACGTATGAGATGTGCTTATTGAAGGCGAATTTTTCGTCTATTGTTACTCCTAAGTATTTTAGCTCACTGGCTACCTCGAGAACGTTTCCGTTTAGGAAGACTGTTACAGGTTGTTTTGATTTTTTTTCGTGAGATGTGGAGAACTTTACACTTGGTGCTATTCAAAGTCACTTTCTTCTCGCGTGTCCACTCTGCAATTTTAAAGAGTTCTTCGTTGGCCGTTACTTCTAACTGTAAGCCGTCGCCTCCCCGAATCATTATCATTGTATCATCGGCGAAGGCTGTGACTTTTGTTTCAGTAGTGAGAGGAAGTCTTAAATGCGAGTCGTACTGGATGTTCCAGAAACCTGGCCCACAGCAGGAACCTTGCGGACAGCCTCGTTTGACTTGTTACAGTTGTAGTTTGTGGTGTAATAGTTTATATTCTGTCTGAAAAATATTTTTTGTAAGGTTTTTAGGGCATTTTAAATATATTAATTGATTGATTATGGCTGGCCACCACGCAGCATCGAAGGCTCCTTGTAGGTCGAGTGAAATCAGTAGTACGTCTTTTTTTTATGTTAGAGTGTGTTCTGCGAACTCTTTCACCTCCATAATTGCGTCTACTGTGCTGGACTGAGGTCTGAATGCGTATTGATTGCTGCTTAATAAGTTTCTTGAGTAGACGTAGTGCATTATTAGATTTATTAGAAGTTTTTCTAGTACCTTACCAGCAACGTTTATGAGGCTGATTGGTCTGTATTTGTTAATTTCGTCAGATGTTTCTTTTCCTGGTTTGATTACAGGTCTAATGTTTGAGTGTTTCCATATTGAAGGAAGTCGTCCTCTTTTTAGGCATTTGTTGTAAACTTTTGTTATCAATTCGGGGAATTCGAGAAACGCCGTTAAGAGTATGTCGCTGCTTATTCCGTCTTCTCCAGGAGTTTTTCTTGGATCCATTGATCTCAATATTGACTCAATTTCATTAGTTGCAAATGAGTCGTCGTCAGGAAAGTCTATATCTGTTTCCATTCTTTGTCTGTAAGTTTTGTGGATTTCTTCATCTATTGATTCATCGTCATCGGGAATAAACTTCTCTATCATAATAGCTGAGTTTCTGCTGAGTTTTTAGTGTAGGTGCCGTCTGTTTTCTTGATAGTTGATAGTATAGGTGTTGTCTTGTTCTTGCTTGCTGCTAATTTATATATGCAATTCCAAGGATTCGATACGATTGGAACTGTACAAAATATTTTCTAAGATTCCGTTGTCGCGTTTGTAATTTTGGACTGATAGCTGTATTTGGCTTTATAGTAGTTCTGTCTTCTACTCTCTCTTAAATCTTGGTTATTGTATGTTCTTTTGTATAGTCTTTGACATATATATATATATATATATATATATATATATATATATATATATATATATATATATATATATATATATATATATATATATATATATATATATATATATATATATCACTCTTCTTATGATGTCAGAGACTTTGGTTTGATTTCTTATCCATGTATTCCTTTTGTGATCCAATCTTCTGATTCCAAGCATACTAAATTCTGTTGTTCTTAATTTTTGAATTTTCTTTGCATTCAGTGTCCATGTTTCACAAGCATATGTCAGTATAGGAAGAATACATTGATTAAAAACATTTCTCTTTAGGCATAATGGTATTTGGCTTTTGAATAGTGAATGTAATTTTCCAAATGCTTTCCACCCAAGCATCGTATGCCTTTTAATTTCATCCATGATGTTCTGTTCCATTGATATCTGTTGTCCTAAGTATATGTAATGATCTACTTGCTTAATTTCCTCATTATTGATTTTTATTATTTCTGGTTGGACATAACTATTGAACATAACTTGGGTCTTCTTTAGGTTTATCTTTAGGCCTGCTGTTCTGATAGAAATTTGGAGCTCATGGATACGGGTATGTAATTCATGTGCAGTTGAAGTAAAGATAACTATGTCATTTGCAAAGCATAAATGGCTTAAATATCTTCTATCTATCTTCAGACCTTTCCCTTCCCAATCTAGAAGTTTGAATATTTCTTCTAAGCACTCTGTGAATAATTTTGGAGATATTGTGTCACCCTGTCTTTTACCTTTCTGTATTCCCACAGTAGAGATGTTTCCACTGAAATAAATTGCTGCTGTGGCATTGGTGTATGCTCATTTGATGGTTCTGATGTAGGGCTCCTCCACTTGTTGGTTTCGTAATGCTTTAAGTATTGCACAAGTTTTAAGTGAATCAAAGGCATTCTCATAGTCAATAAAACCAAGACATAGTGGTAATTGATATTCATTACACCGTTCAATAATCTGCTGTACAACTTGAATATGGTCCATTGTATTAAGTCCCTTCGAAATCCTTTGTTCGTTTGATTGTGCTAGGTCCAGAGTCGCACAAAGTCACACACACACACACACACACACACACACACACACACACACACACACACACACACACACACACACACACACACACACACACACACACACACACAGATATATATATATATATATATATATACTGTATATATGGGGTGAGAATCTGAATGTATAGCCATGTTTTCTAAACATATTCAACAAGACTTGAAGAAATATTTTTCTCTATCATATTTCTTTATAGGATGTAGAATAATAAATCTTTATTATTTTACCTCCATAACTCCCGGGCATCATATTACTACTTTCTTTCCTACTTCCAATTTTTTTCTATTGTAACATTATCAAAAGAAAACGCAGACCTCTGACATCATCCTTCTTTTCAGACTTTAGTGTCAATTACGAAAACTTCCATCAAATACTTCGCACACAATACCGCTCTTAAGTGTTTTGTTAGCGAAAGATTAGAAAACTTAGTTAAGAGACCAGGAAAGGAGGTCTGACAGTAAAGTCTTCTGACAGTATCTTTCCGATATGCTGCATCACATGCTTACACACTCTCTCTTCCACTTTTATTTTTCTGTAGATTTGAAATTATCCCACATTGAGGTGATCTTTAAACTTAGTCGAATCTTAGTCATGAAATTTCTAGACAAGCCCATCTGTTAAGAGCATGTTCAAACGTTATTTAACAGCCAACGTTTTTACCAATTCGATGCCTTACACATAATCAACAATTGCTGATTCCTTTTCAACAGTTCCATATATTATTGCATACGAAACCCACCTTTGGATAGATGCTTTGTAAATTTTTGCGTTCATCCAAGATGATAATCGATATTTTTTAGGCATTTGACTGGTTCTGACAATGAGATCTGCTCTCCCGACTAATTGCTGAGTTTTCTCACCTTATGATATTTCCTTTATATTTTGGATTTATT
The DNA here is from genome assembly GCF_054136105.1 of Typopeltis vanoorti. Classification (NCBI taxonomy): domain Eukaryota; kingdom Metazoa; phylum Arthropoda; class Arachnida; order Uropygi; family Thelyphonidae; genus Typopeltis; species Typopeltis vanoorti. The sequence continues at coordinate 39,032,717 of NC_143552.1, forward strand.
GTTCCGTTTCATCTCCAGTCACTCACAGCTTGTGACAGTGGATGGACTTTTATTCTTATTCTGTAACGTCTCCTTAGTTAAGAAGTATTCCTTCTTTCTGTTCTTTTGGTTAATCTCTTCTGCTGTATATTAATTAATCTTTCATTGATTTCCCGATCATTCCTAGGTTTCCTGATGATAATAGTTCTTCTTCATCCTAACACGGAGTTTAGGCCAGGTAGCCTGTTCCGGTCTCATGTCATATCTTTCTTGGTTTTCCGATTCTTCTTTTTCCACTTATTTTATATCTGTATAATATTTTCGGTAGTCAGCTGTTGTTGTACATTCGATTTAAATGTTCTATTCATTTTTGTTTATATATTATGTAGTAATTATTTGGTTTTATATTCAGGGATTGTAAAATTTCTTCATTTGTTTTATGGTTCCACTTGGTATATTACATCCAGCTGTTTTTCTGAGAAACTTCATTTCTGCTGTTTGAATTCGTTTTTCATCTTTCTTTTTTCTTGTCAATGTTTCACGTCTGTATAGTAAAAATGGTTTTGAAAGACATTATATAGTCTGTTTCTAGTGTGTTTTTGTACTAGTGATGGCTTTTGTACTAGTGATTATTTATTATGCCATTATTTTGACAAAGTTTGATATTTTAATGTATATGTCTTTTTCTTCTCCGTATGATAAATCACATCCCAACTATTTAAAAATGTATTCACTTGTTCTAATATTTTAGAACTATTTCATTATAGCACTGTTTACTTCTTATTGGATTTTCTCCTTTGAATGCCATTATTTTTTTTACCTTTAGATATTTCCATATTGCATTGATTTGAGATATAATTTAATGATTTTAATGATCTTTGTATATCATCAAATAGTAGTGGATCTATTTTCATTTGTGGAGTTATTTGTATACTAGATTGTTATCCCTCGTATAACGCGTACTTTTACAACGTGATTTCGATATAACGCGGTACTTATACAACGCGGTTTCGATATGACACGGTCTACAAACTGTAGTAATCCTTTATCGTTTCATATATTTTTCCCTGCGCGACTTAAAAATCAAATTTTATCTTAGTTAAATTTGGTTCTGCCAGTATCGCGCATGTAGGTTATAAGTAGTGAATTTATATTAAGGAAAATACCCTTTAGCACGCATGTACGTTAATAATTTACCGTATAAAGTATTTATTGTTGAAAATTATCTTCGTTTTCTGCCAGGGAAGCGCATTAAAAATCATAAATCTGTTAATCTCAAGCTGAGCACTTTATTTTCTGGTGAGTTACATACAATATGTAATGCTTTTTTTATATAAAAAATATTTTTATAGTAATGGCCACTAAAACTGCAACGAAAGGGAAAAACCAACATTGAAAAGAAAATTCATTTTCTCTCGAAGAAAAAATTAAAATCTTGGATCGGTTGGAAAATGGAGAAAAACCAGAAGTTGTAAGGAATATGAATTTAAATGAATCAACAATTTGAACAATCAAACAAAATTAACATAAAATCCGAGAAAATGTTGTTGCTGGGACAACGAGCAAAGTGCAAAGCACGTTGCTCGTGTATGCCATATTCTAATGGAAAAAACGGAGAAATCTCTAATGATTTGGATAGAAGATTTCAAAAGAAAATTCCTTCGGATGGAAATCTTATTAAACAAAAAAGCTCTCAAAGTTTATAAACATTTAAAAGAACTTGATCAAGATTCTTCATCCAAATGGCGGGGAAAGTTCTGCCGAAGATGCTGATTGTGATGAATCCGTTAAAGAATTCAGTTTAAAGAAATTAGCAGAAGGATTGGATTTGGCAAGAAAGTTAAGAATTATTTTACGGATAATGATCCATCGATGGAGCGCTCTGTAAAATTCGTAAAATTGGATATTTGTTTAGCTCCAATATTATGAACTTAATAAAAAATTGCAGCATAGTGGTAAGCACGGTCTTATTATTGACTTCATAACTAAACCAGACGAAGTATGCAAATGATGTCCAAGAGATTTCAAGTAATGAGGACGCCCGCCACTCGTAAATAAAGAACATCTACGAAATGTTATTTATGAAGACAGTGATGACGATTAAAATTTTCACTTTTATTCTGCCTAAAACATTTATGCATTATGCGCAATGAAGTTTACATACAATTTGTAATTTTTATAATTTTATACTATGTGTTTGTTTCATAGTTTATGTTTTCGTAACTTACCTGAATTAAATAATTTTTTTTGTTGGATATGTGATTGCTGTTCATATAATTAAAAATAAAACACGATTTCGGAACATAACCCTCCTTTTTCTATGTGATCTGTGTCTCGCATAACGCGATTTATATAACGCGGCATTTCTATGGAACCTAACATCCGCGTTTCACGATTGTTACCTGTATGTGTATATATATATGTATATATATATATATATATATATATATATATGTATATATATATATATATATATATATATATATATATATATATATATATATATATATATATATATATATATATATATAATATATATATATATATATATATATATATATATATATATATATATATACACATACAGAAATATATATATACATATATATATTTCTTGAATGGATTGTAAAAGTTGGTTTGATATGTTTAAATCGGTTAATATTTTAAACAATTTTTGTCTACTAATTTTGTCAAAGGATTTTTCATAATTAATAAAGACCACGTGTGTTTCTTTTTTGAAATTCTCTTCTCTTTTCTATTAATAATTTTAGAGTAAAATTGGATCTGTGGAGGATTGGCCTTTTCCGAAACCGTTTTGTTCTTCTAGTAGTTTGTCCTCTACAATACTGTTTAGCTTCTCTTTTAATATTCCTGCATATATTTTATATCCTGTATTTAGCAGACTATAGTTATTGCGTTCATCTCTATTTCCTTTTTTATAGATTGGGATAACCAGTGCTTTTTTATCAAAAGTTAGGAGTTTTTCCACACATCCAAACCATATTAAAAAAATTCAGAAGTCTTTCATTAAATTTTTCGCCAGCGCCAAAATTTCCTCTATCGGCGACTTTTGGTACTAAATATTTTTTTCGTGGAATTCACCTACCCATGCCTTCGAAAGTCTCAATATAAAATGTGGTCTCATTCCGTATATTCATTTTAGCTCAGATACCTCCAAAGAGGGAAAGTTAATTTATGGCCATCCTGTATAATAATAAAAATGATAATAAAAAATAATGATAATAATTTGTACTCCTTAAATATTTATCTTCACTGTTAGGCTGGTTTCTGATGAAAACCCTTTAAATACCATCAGATCATGGAAACAATTTTTGCCACCAAATAAATGTTCGAGTGATTAAACTTATTAAACTTTGACCAGTTGCCACTGGTCAAAGTTTAATCGCTTTAAACTACTGGTCAAGGTGATTAAACTTTGAACAGTGGCAAATATACAGTTGTACATTGAGTGACAGTTTAAAATTAACATCACGATTTTATTCCAGAAACTGCTCTTTTCAAAAAAAAAATTAAGTTTTACTACATAAATAAAACATTGTTTTCTAACATTAATAATTTGCAAAAGTTGTTACAGAAACTTTTTTGAGTACATGACTGCGCAAGTTTAATAAGCTTGTGATTGATTTGGCCTTTTGACACTTCGCCAATGTATTGTGATTACTTAAACCGCTCATTCACCTTTCCCTCTTGTTCAGTAAATGGATGGCTTTATACCGGACAAAATTAGACGATCAAAGACATTGTGAGAACGCAGGTTTACATTCAGAACTACTTCCATCTGGAGTTGACAACAATGGCGTGCTCGGAACATCAACAGAATATGGTTTTGGCAGGTGAAGTGGATCTCTAACGGTCGTGTGGTGGATCGCCGCTAAACGTGATAATCGCATGTTATTTATAATTCTTCTACTTGGATAGAATCAAAATTTCTGTCAGGTGCTTAGACTAGTTTGAAACTATTTTGAATAAAAGTTTAAAAAAGACAACGGGAAGGTTTTGGATTGCATGTGTTATACAGTAAACCTTTTTTATGCTGTGAATTCATTATCAAAGCGTGAAGTCAATTTTAACATAAATTGGGATAAACATTACATTCATTTGATACCATTAATGACTGGTTTGGGCATAGATCGAAATTATGCTTCTAATGTGTTCAATTTGGAATTAGAAAGATATCAAATGCTCTCATCTAATTTGTTATTGATCGTCTTCATATGCTAATTTTGCTGACATCCTATTAGATTACCTTCAAGGCATTAGAAACATCTGTGATTGATGAATTTCCGAACGTCCAGTAAAAAATGAGAGGACTGCTTATCATATTTCAACCTGATTATCGAGATTATTCATTCCTGGTGTAAACCATTCCTGAAGCATCCAATATGTTGTGTCATCAACGCAGTGAGGCAATAATATCTTATTAAATATCTCTCTTTAATGTTATACAAATCACGGCATATAATAAATTGTTTTCTATTGCTTTCCAAAAATAAAGAAAAATTATTAATATTAAATATTAAAAGCGCCAATTCTAATCAAAATAATTATCGGAAAAGCATATTTGATAATGGCAAAACAGATTCAAAAGCACCCTGATAAAATCTTGATCAAAATCAAACTAAAAGTTTTGGTATAAAAAGGATGTCAATATTGTTTACAAAACCACAGGTGGTTGTTCTTAGGGAAATAAAAACAGTTTAATTGTAAAGATAACAATAATAAGCAAAACATGGTATCTGATTCGCTCTCATATGCCGCTGATAACCTTTCTGAAAGTGGGAAAAAGTGCACCTAAAACTTCAGAGTTGAAAAAAAAATTGATTTAATTATTACATCAGTTATAAAGCACTTCAAGAGTGTGACCGAAAGATTCCTTCCAATTTTTGTATTTTTCTACAGAACAAAATTTAAAACGACAGTTATGAATTACATGAGAATGTTCCGAATATGTATAAAAAGTTCATAAATTTCGAAGTAACAGAATTATGCTATCGACATACAATTGGTTTGGTCACACCGTCACCCAAGTGCTACCAGTTTATTGCAAATTATTTTTATAATTTTGTTCTGAACATAAATGAACCGTAAGAACCCAAAATCGCTTACGAACATTTCCATATTTCATACATCACACATCCATACATTTCGTACATTCATCAGTGCAGCGAAGTGAGGTGAGGTACTAATTATTAACTGAGGTGGAAAATTTAGTGGAATGCGATGATAATATTCTGTAGATCTCATAAGAGAAGAATGGAATGAAAATAGATAGTTATCACACGAAATTCACCGTAATTAAAATTCTGAAATATACAGTATGGCGAAAAATAAACTACTGAATAACTTCAACGATATATGTTATGAAGTAAACTGGTTTATTAACAAAGAAATATATGTTTACACCTGATCATATACTGTATATACATCCACAACTATAGGAATCTTGGTCGAATAAAGTGTTAACGAGATTACGTGCTCGAAATGAGCACCTTGCCTTTCAAGGCAGGTTTCGGAACGCATGCAAGGTTCTCTGTCATCTTGGAGAACAAGGGTTGGGACATCTGCTGGACATATCGTGTAATTTTATCCCTCAGTTCATGAAAGTTTGAATGCGGGTCATCGTAAAATACCCGAAACGAAAGCGTCACGTGATGTGAGATAAGGAGAACGTGACGGGTATGGGAATTCTGTGAACCTCTAAATGAGCCTTTCGGGGAAGTGTTCTGATAAATAGGCTCTAGAACCACGTGATGCTTGACAGATTGCTCCGTCCTGTTGGAATAAACCTGTTCACGAAATGGAATGTTTTTTGCACTACACATCCAATGCAAATCCTGGGTGAATGGAACCAACACATTCTCGATATACCGTTCGCCATTCAAGGTCACGGTTACACTCCTCTCTTCAATGAAGTAGCACCCCCCCCCCCAATTATGCCAAACCGCACACCATCCGGTGTCCTTCTCGATGTGAAGAGGTTTCTCTTGGACAAATTCAGGTCTCGAGAAATCAAGAAACCTGTAGGTTCGTCTGTTTACATGATGGTTAAGATGGAAATGTGCTTCGTCCGAGAACCAGACATTACGGAGGAAGACAGATGTTCATAGACATTGGCCAGCACACGTGCAGCGTAATCTGTTGCTGTTAAACACTGACCCACCTGAATGATGTAAGAAAACGCAACTAGTTACTTAAGAATTCTCTGTAGTGACAGTCTCGGTGTCTCAAGTTTTACCGCTGTTCGGCGTTAAAACTCCAGCACACGCTTTGCGATTCCCGATTGTTAACAGTTCGTGGTTTGTCTCCCTGAATGTCCTTTGCATTGTGGTAGAACATTCCCGGTACGTCGGAACTTCTCGATTTAAGACAATGATGACTATTGCTTGAGGAATGCTTATGGAAACGACCAACAAACTGCTCCCAAACATGTCATAGGCTTGGACCATTTGCTCTACCAACTCCGCAAGCGAAAATAATGCCCAATAATGCTCTTTTCTTCCAATGTCACCATTGCTACAGCTAAATGTGCTCTTCTATTAATATGCAAGCAGTCGAAAGGTTTATCTCATAGCGCCTGTACTGAATGGAGGTGTCGACGTTCAGCTGTTGTTTTGCACTATACCGTATAATATATTTAACAGCATTCTAGAAGTAAAGAAAGATGGTTGCATGATGTTTTATATAATTAATCCAGTTTCAGCCCTTTCTTGATAAATCTTTTATTGTTTCCTTGTCGCTGTCAAAATTGCTTGATGAACAGAAAATGGTAGTCAAATATTATTACCTACTGGACATTTTAACGATATCTTTAAAAGTATCATTAAAGGAGAATTTCAATCTTCTTTCAGACAACCAATTTATTTTTATAAGAGCCTATTTTAGTATTCTTAAGTTACACAAAATGTATTCGTCCTTCTGATCATATGATCATAGCGAAGTACTATACAGATCATTTTAAGTGATGGGTAGAAATTATTAATTTAAAGAAGAGTGTTTATAAAGATGTATTATAGATATATTGCATCTGTCTCAGTTACCAAACTAGATAAAGATTTTACCTTTTTTTAAAAAAAAAATATAAGGAATGTCTGATGAATAGATTCAGTATATTGAGTGGATTTATATTGAATGTCAAAGTTCTCCTTAGGCGTGACTGTTCGGGAGATGTTTTTATAGGGTGTGTTCGCTAATTTTAATAACGACTGACGCATTAGGAATGTTTTGCACCCAAGGGAATATTAAGTGGTACTGAAAACACTTTTTCTGATTTTTAGCAATTTCAGTGAGGTCAGTTTTGGCAGCTTGACAGCTTCATTCAAAAAAAAAAAATTTTTTTTTTCTTATAGCAATTATCTTCATGAAAGGTTTCATTATAAAGTTCAAGTAAATCAAGTTGGAAAAGAGAAATCGATTTCCCCTCAGTTATAAAAGTAAACTTCTGATTTGTCAATAAAGAATTAGAATAGAACTTTTGACTGGCAGAATGGAGAAATGTTGACGAAAATGTCGTCTTCGCATGTCCCTAGTCACCGTAGTCACTTCATTCCGTGATTTGTTTTGCTAATTTAGTAAATGTTAGAGAGTAAGAAAGATGTTTGGACTCTCGAATTCTCAGTAAAAGAGCCGGGTACTTCGCAATCACGCATTACACCGTATACTTATTCAACGGATCAATGCTATTTTATCAACGTGTTTGCACAGTGGTTGTTCCTTCCGGAAATTAATCTGCTAAACGTTAAACTAGAGAAGAAAATGTAGCCTCGATTTTGCAATTAAAGTGTGACAGTCAGAGAAAGAAACAAAGAAAGCGAAACATTTGTCTAGTTAAGTACGAGTCACATACTCGAACGGGGTCTGCTGATCATCATAGTGAAAAAGGCCAAGTCTTTTATCCCGTTACTATGATATCAAAGATACAGACAGGTTTATTTTAATATTTTCTCTAACGTGATTTGAGGCAGCATTTTAAAATATGCCGATTAATCTTATTGAAATGCAGTAGGAATCCACATGCGATCTACGCTATTCGGAGACGAGAGCAGTTATGAATTTCGTAGGCATCCATAATTAATACGATTTGGAAAAACTGAACTGTAATTGAAGCGCGCAAAAATGACTTCACCCCCTTATAAATTAGAGATTCTTAAAACAGTATTGTTCTATTTTACACATTTAAACAAAACTATTAACATGATATGTTTTTTATGCTTGGTACCATGAATATATCCAGCATGTTCGAGAGTGGTGCATTCTGGATAATGAAAAACAGCGATAGATGGCGTATGTATATTAAGTAGTTGGGGTATCGCCGTTGTATTAACCTGAGGACTGTTTTTTGTTCGCGAGCATTTTCCATTTTCTTTTCTGTGTTTAATTTGGTATTACGAGTATTTACACAAGCGTGTAAATACTCATAATACCAAATATAATACCAAACATAATACCATATTAGTGTTCAAATAAACAGGCTAGACATACAGTATACTGTTAAATCTGTGGTAGTTTTTTCGTAGTCAAGAACAGAAGGCAGAAGAATACTGATTGCGTCAGAAAAAAATGCATTTTGCATGAGTTCTGGGAAAAAAATCTTTACTTGATGATAAAAATTATCCTCAATCGTGTAAAGATTGTTCTCTTTCAGCATGCCAGATTTAGGGGTTAAATTAAGTAATATGAATTTAAGTCTATGATATGCAATGTGCATCAGACTTTCATAATCCACACATGAAACTCAGATATCACAAGAATAAATATAGGCACGTGATCGTCTATGGACAACAGGTATTAATTACCACTAGAATGAAACAGAATGATACAAGCAAGTGTTGCTTTCAAGTTAGTGTGCAGACAGCCTGCCATACACTACTATCTAAGTCAGTAAATCTTATTGCTTGGTCTTTTTAGACCATGGGGAATAAAGATCGATTTGAAAATAATGAATCGTCAGCAACGGAAATGAATATAAGGAAAACTCATAAGCAGCGATAATACATAAAAAATCATTCTGAAAGTTTTACTAAAAAATGGCCCATCAAGAATAAATCCCCAGTAAGACTCATCTTTGCAAGCAAATAATAAAAATATTAATATTAAATTAGAGAAGATCCCTTAAGATTATAATTAAACATGACTTAACTATAATTAGGTAACATTCTGTTTAAGATAAATTAGCATATTAATTAAATCTTCACGAGTATCAAAGACTAATTATAACATAATTAGTCTTAAACTTTTATTATCAGATTGTAAAAAAAAACTTTTTAATATACATGAAGGAGTTGTTTATGTCAAAACGAATTTCTTAATGGAAAATTTCGAGTGTCAAACCAGAAAAATATTTATTAGAAAAATGCATTCAAGCAGCAACTGAATAGGCACTTTCTTTTTAAAAAAATTTAAACTATCTCAAGTCAAAAACTATACTGGAAGAAATTTGCATTATTCACACGTGGCGGCGCTTCCATTCCACAAAAGAGAAGTTCTATAATTAAATAAGAAATATTATCTTCATTAGGTGTCTGAAGAAGATTGATGGTGACAAGTCAACGATGGCCAGAAAGAAAGGACTGAAGATATTTTTCTTGAGATAGGAGAGAATATAAAAGAGGTGATATTCGAAAGTCTGAAATGATTGCGATAATTTTAGTATCGTATCATCAAAAGCAAAAATACTCTGAAATTTAATTCAACGTCGTTTCTCCTTTATACATTGGTGTATCTATTACTGGATATTGGTATTTATCCCCAAATCTTCAAAATGTGCATTCTTTTTCACGTGGAAGAACTTGCAAAAGATACAGTATATAATCACTCAATAGGGCATTGCTTCTGAATGATACAAACTTCGACTTTCAAATAAACGAAGGATTGTTCTACTCTACTCCATTTAGCTGATAAGCATTGTGTGAAGTACATTAATATTTGTTACCTGGTGGTCACTCCGGAATTTTTTTGAATATATTCCTAATAATCGATTATAATTGTTATTCAAAAATAAATCTAACATTCCAATATTTCCTATTTATTAAAACTACTATCCTGTGTGACCAGTAGGGTATCACAGAGTTCTGTGCTTCAACCACTCTTGTTTAACTTGTTCATTACTGAAATTGTACATGGTCTGGAGGGAAACATTCAATTATATGCGAAAGATGCTAAATTGAGTCTGGTGACAAGGATCATTTCAGATACGGATTCATTGAAGGACAACTTGAAGAGCCTGACTCTGTGGGTAAATATTAATGAGTGCCATTTTAATGTTGCTAAGTGCAAAGTTTATTTTCTGTGGAAGACTGAGTAATATTATTATTATTATTATTATTATTATTATTATTATTATTATTATTATTATTATTACATGACACCACCAGGGAGTCCAAATTCTCATTATAGTAATGGGAATTTGCTGCAAGGTTGATGCCTAGAGACTTGAGGACAATAGTCTACAGTGAGTTAAAGTTTAGAGGCTACACTGACAAGGTGGCTGAGATATCTCATCGAGTAACTGCAATTGAAAAGAACACCAACTTGTAGAGATAAGGAAGTTATTCTCCCACTTTACAAGTTCTTGTTAAGACACATATGGATTAATATGCTGGGATGTAGAAAACGTGGGTTCTCTGGAGTTCAGGAAATATAATGGAATACAGCACGGGTTAAACAATTTTATATCTGGCTTGTTGAAACAGACAACTACAGGAGTATGTTCTTCAAAGTTTTAGAGATAGAAGGATAGGTGATATGATAGAAACATACAAGTTAGTAAGGGATTCTTACACTACATATTCAAGAGAAATTTTGCCGCTACGGCCGCTGGGGAAGAACTCGAAATCATGATTGAAAACTGAGTTCGGGAATAGTTCTTTTTTTTTCTTCATGGTGAGTAGTGCGTGAGTCCAATAAGATGCTAGTAAACTTTGACAGTGTGTCCTCAGTGTATGATTTTTTCCTTTATTTTAAGGAAAAATATAATAGCTGTGTTGATACAATTTCTACAGTTAATGCTTTAATTTTTTGTAACTATTTAGATGTTTTATACTATATGGCCGGTTAAGTAGTATATATGAGATGCTCCCTCACGGTCTCTTCATACAAGTTGCGATAATGCCTGGTCGTGTATAGTGTCATGGTTGGTCGTGTTATGCGATATGTATCTCTATTGTTAAGGTCAACGTTATTGAAATAGTGTTGTAGTAATAGTATGTGGTGTCTTAAGTTCTGTATGCTAAGCAGTTTGGTTTTTCCATCAGGGTAAAAGGCAAGATTATTGTCTGGTGTGTATTTGGCATCCAGAGCACAGTGGAAGCGATTATTTAGATTTTTGACTAAATTTAATAAGCGACTTTTTACTGTGTTTGCATATCTCTGTATCTTTGTATTGTTTCACGAATTTCGTGATATATGCGCGATTTTTTTACGTTTGTTAAGATAATGTCTGTTTCTTGGAAGAATTTTGCAACAAGTGCTCAGATTTTTAGTCTATGTGTTGACTGAGTTATTCAGCATGTGCCATGGGTGTGGTTTCAGACGAGTCGCAGTTGCTATGGTGAATGTAAATTTGTGTGTGTGTGTGTGTGTGTGTGTGTGTGTGTGTGTGTGTGTGTGTGTGTGTGTGTGTGTGTGTGTGTGTGTGTGTGTGTGTGTGTGTGTGTGTGTGTGTGTGACTCTGTAACGTCAGTGGTGTAGGGTGCATAATTATTGGGTTCCTTATGATTAGCATATGCGTTTAGAAGTTTTTCATTATAAATGAATTGCGGTAGCGGTAGATAGTTATTTTTAAGTCATGTTATGCTTTAGAAAGAGCAGTGGTAATGTTGTGTGGATTTTTAGTAGTGCTATATCACCTGGGTATTGATCGATTTGACTTTATATGACCAAGTTGTGAGTGTCATTTATGTATATATATATATATATATATATATATATACAGGGTGTTCGGGATAAATTTGACAGTTTCGTAAGGAAAAAGAAAATCTTCTTTGTATCTATTAAATTTAATGAATTGACAAAAAAACATTACAGGCAGAGTTAATTACAATACTATCAACAAGATTTACTCAAAATAACCACCATTAGCATCGATCACAGCTTCAATTCTGCTTCGGAACCTCGAACAAGCTGATGCTACAGTCTCCCTGGGAAGGGCCGCAAAAACTGTTTTAATTTTATCCATTAACTGGGCTTTTGTATTACTGGAAGTGCGATTGGTGTCTTTTTCAACTGCGCCCCATACAAAATAATCCATGGGGTTAAGGTCTGGGGAGTTTGGAGGCCAAACATTTGGACTGGTGAAGTCGTAGAAATTTTCAGACAACCATTTTTGACTTTTCCCAGAGGTGTGGCAAGGGGCCGAATCCTGCTGCCATACATACGGCCTACCATTGGCTACCCTTGTTATCCAGGGCTTGACTACAGTTAGCAACTCCACGAACAAAGCCCGAATTCCAATGCCAGGGTTCTTCAACACCTGTTCCTGCAGATTTGCGAGGAATTCTGCTGTACGAACGCAATCAGATCGTCTGCTAGGGATCTTTCTTCTTGCTACATCCTCGTAGTCACCATTGCAAGTCTCTAGTTCATGCCTGATTGTTTTTACTGTATTCAGGGAGCATTGGGCAGCAGTCGTAATATCCTTATTTTGATGGCGGGCACGAATCATCATGATACAAGTTATTCTCTTCCATGATTCAGGTGGGTTCCAGCTATCCATCCTTTCTGACATCTTGTATATGAATGAAGAAGGGTCCAAACTTTTAAATGAAGAGAAGTGTGTGTTAATACATGTAACTTACGGAAAAATATAATTAATTATAAATATGTCAAATTTATCCCGAACACCCTGTATATTAAACAATGTGGGAGATAATATTGTCCCGTGAAGAACTCCATGCTGTATCTGTATTCCCCGGATATGATGCGTGCCCATATTTGTTGCATGGTCAAGTGTATTAAAAGCTTTCATTGGATCAAGAAGAATGAGGATAGCATATTTGTTTTCATTATCATCATCAATTTCATGATATGTACATCGAAGGGTGTTCAGGATACCATGACAGCACTACGTGATTAACTTTACAATGCTACTAATCTCATAACAAACATTTTTCTCCAAACTAATATATTACTTGTCAGCACTCCAATATTGTTGTATCTAACATTTCGTTTTTATAAGGCATTTCTGAGTGAATCAACCCGCCTAGGCTTTGGCCTTCCTCTGGGTCTTTTCTCTTCCATCTTGGAATCGAACATCTGTTTTGCTAACCTTTCCTTTCCCACTCGGTTTAACGACCATATCCCCTTAGAATAGCTGATCTCACACATTTTTTAATTCAATGTCAAGATTCGTCCTAATGTCTTCATTTTAATATGATTCTGCCGTTGATGTTATTGGTTCAAACCTGTAAACTATAATCTTTGATCAAATGCTTTTTTTTTTAAACTCAGCTCTCAGATTCATAAATTAAAATTGGTTTGAGCAATGTCTTATACTACTAGTTTAGTGTTTCAGCAAATTTATCTCCTATTCCATATAAATTTATTCAACTGCTTCCCACTATTAGCTTTGCTTATTATGTTGTCTACTTTTAAATTTAACTTGCCATATTTACTAAAACTGTACCTAAATAGCTGAGATATTTTATTCGTTCTGTAGGCTCCCCATTGTAAATGCAGCTAAATTGTTTTGTGTTCCGAATTGTCATAATTTTGTGCTTTTTATTGATGATTTTGGGGCCTAATGTTACAACTGTCATTTAATTAGAGAATCTCAGAGAGTTGAACCGGATGCATGTAAGAGTAAAACATCATCCCCATAAAGAAAAGAGGTACGTTTGATATATCCAATTCTAATATCTGATTTAATGTCACTTTCTTTCAAAATGGGATCCATATAGATGATGAATAAGAGTAAAGATAATGTGCATTCTATCTTACACTCCTGATTCTCTCTCTTTCACCATTTCACATCAAACAGTCTTCCTGTATTTCCTTCAATTCTAACTGCTGACTGACAACTTAAATATAGACTATGTATTGCTCTGTATAATGTTCTTTTACCAGATAAAGACTTAGATCTTCCCTGGGCTTCTTGTATGCCCAGGTCTTTTCGAGGTCTATAATAGTCAACTACACATCCTTGTCATATTCCCATGATTTCTTAACTATTTGTCGCAACATCAAAATCTGATCCTGACAAACCTCGTAATTTGTTTTTATCAAGAGCCTTTATTTAGTTCGTTTGTAATGTCTTCTAATAACATGGTTGTGCTTTTCGTTTTCTGGAAAATGTACTGCTTTTGTGAGATGATGTTATATTTCTGTAAGTAGTTCTGCAGTCTTGTATTTATTATTTTTTCAAGAAGTAGATTAGAGGTAACACCAGAAAATTAGCTATAGATCTGTATTCGGAATGTCTTTTCTTTACCCCTGTGTGGAAATATGTGTAACTATCACGGATTTTAGCTGTTAGGAAAAAATTTCAGTATGAAATATCGTGTTCACAAGTTTTAGAAGTACAGTATTTAGTTGTTCAAAATGTGTTAAGAGGTCTGAAGAGTGATTTCTTTTCTATTCCTGAACTGGTCTTAGGTTTTAGCAGTGAAAGAGTATATTTCAGTTCCAATTTGGATTCGTGAGCAAAGTACACGGTTTACTTTTCACTTTGGATTTCTAGTTTTGGATTAGGCTTAATGGGGAAATGATCTTAGTTGAGTTGTGCGATGTTATTTTTGAATGCCTATTTAAATGATTCCACGAGTTCCTTCCAGTTCTTCTCTTTCTGCACTCCTAATTTTAATTCTCAGTTTTTTCTGTTGTTTTTTGTTTATCGCTTGTAGGTGACTGTTAGGGTGAGGTTTTTGCTTTAATCCATAGAGCATATTTTTATTGCAATACTGTTCAGGATATCATCATTTATTCCATGGATTATGTGTTTTGTTGCCTTTCTGTATATTTCTGTAAACAGGAATTTGAGGCTGTCGTATAAAGTTATTGGATCACTTATATTAAATAGTCTGTTTTTCAGTTTGTTTTTTTAAAAGTTATTAGCGATGCTTTTTAATATGATAGTAGAGGGCGGTTTATCAGGTGAGGTTTTGAAGCATGTGGAGGACATAAAGGTGGTACTATGGAATGAAGTTGCGATAAAGTGGTCGGCGATTTTGATGATGATTACCGATGATCTGTAGCATAAATAGGAGCCGTATGTTGATCTGATCTATCTATACATGATTGCGTTAGTGAATCGTCGATTATTTCTTCTCTTGTTGGGGAGTTTATGGTCGGGTTCTATATTACTGTTGCCTATTAAGATGAATCTATGTGTAGCGGTTTGTATCTACGGGGTCTGTATTTTGTGTGTATCGTATATTTGTGGTTGTATTTGTCGTTAGCTATGACTTCCAAGAGTATTATTTCTGCATGCTGGAAAGGTGTTATCATGTCAGTAACACCGTGCTTTTCATTTACAAACGCGATAATGCCGCCTCCTCTTTTTTTTTGCTGGTCTACACAAGTTGTAGGATTGTAATTGTCAATGTCATATGCAGATACTTCTATATCACATATGAAACTTTGGTCAAGATTTGTCAGGATGTTATTGAGCATTGTTGATAGTGTGAGCCAGTGTTTCTTACACTTCGTATTACAGTGTGTGGAAATAGTGAGTTCCGAATTTGTATAAAATTGTCTTTCCAGTTATTTAAAGATTCGGAAGCAAAACAGATAACATTTTCTTGCTGAATATGTTCGTCAGGATTTATTGTAGCCATGTTAGTGTCAACAATGGTTAAACCTTGCCTTCTATAATAGGGGGGATGATTAAACATTACACTGGGAGACTGGTCAGATCGCATCCACATGGGATTATATGAATGCGAGTATTTTAGTACTTTCAGATAAATACTTGTGAATCCTTAGTCCATAGTAACTTATTGTGTTGTGTTTTTTTTCCTGTTTTTGTTTTCCTTGCTTGATGCAGTAGGTTTTTGTACTATGAGGTCCAATGCTCCGTCATCATGTAGATTGGAGTTGAAGGTTGCCTATTATTGATGATTGATGTTAATGGTTTTATCTTTTACTTGCAACCAGGATGCATTCTCTCAGGCTTTTAGTGCCAAACTTTGTATTAGAGAGTTTATATCTTCTGACTCTGTTTTGAGTACTGTACCAAGCACGTCTGCATTGTCATTGTTGTATTTAAGTAGTGTTCGTACTCCTAAAATTTTGTTGATTTGCTCAAAGTGAGAATTAAGTATTTATTTCACCACGTGTTTAAAATAATCTAAATTGTCAGTAATAGTGAGGTCAGGAAACGACTTACTGTTCTCTGTATTTCTTTGAATTTTCTCGGTGTTTTTTGCATTTCACTTTTCTTGACATCGTAGACAGCTCCATTCGCTACGTTTAGTTAATTCAGTTTTATTACTATTTTATAATCGTAATCATTTACCATTTGTTTCAGGACATAGTATGTATCTGAGTGACTTTGACTGTCTTGGTGACCTTTGGACAAACCCTCTGTTGAGTGCTTAGCAGGGAGTTCACATTGTATTTATGGAAATATGGCAGTTACTTCGCTAGCCTACCCTTCTGATATGCGATACTGAAGCAGCTCTTATCGAGAAAAATGCCACTCAGTGATTTCAGCGGTTGTGTTGTTACACTTAGATTTCACTAAAAACAAATTGATTTTCAGTGAAGCCTAACCGACTTACTATTAGAATGATCACAGCGCAGCACAGTGCCATTATAGATACATTTACACATAAAGCACAAAAACATTGACATAGCAATATCTTAAAATAAAGTAGAACATAATAAGAGAATCTAATTTGTGAAAATACGATTGACGGAAGAAATATTAATATCATCTTATTTCTCTAATGACACTTCATTTCATATACATTTCATATTTTGAATACTTTAAAAACAAAATCCTCAGTACTTACATGGTTTCAACTTTATTTCACTTAAAACTGATCATTCCAAAAAGGGAAAATATTCTTAATTAATTTATTATAAGAAGGTAAGCTATCAACCAAAGGACAATTCAGTACTTATAGCATTTCCATATAGAAATGATTTCTCATTTATTTTTTTATTACTTTTTATAATCATAATAAATTTCCTGATCTCTAGCATGAAAGAGTGTATAGGCTACTATGACAACGCTACATGATTTTTTTAGATGATTATTAATCTCCTATCAATAATTTCCCTCCTAATTACTCTATTACGTGTAAGCCCCAGTACAGTCATATGTAACATATCGTTCTTCTAAGGCACTTCTGATTGAATCAATCCACCTAGACTTGGTCTTTATCTCAGTTCTTTTCCTACCATCTCACCATCAAACACCTGTTTTGCTAATCTTTCTTCTCCCATTCTGTTTAAGTGACCTTAGATTAACTTAGCTTACACATTCTTGAACGCAAAGAATGTCACGTTCCTTCCTAATATCTTTATTTTTTAATATGATTCTGCTGAATGTTTCTCAAAACCTTCATATCTGTGGTTTATAATCTTTGATCAAATATTTTATTTCATCTCTCTGATCTCATCTCTGAGATCTATAACATAAAACTGGTTAGAACACTGTCTTCTGTACTGTAGTTTACTGCTGTTTAATTTCTCGCTTATTCTATACACATTATTCAGTTGCTCCCCACAATACGAGCTATTTTTATTCTGTTATCTATTTCTAAATTTAATTGCCATCTTTGCTAAATTGTACCTCAATAGCAATAATATTTTTTCATTCTATCCGCTCCCCATAGAGAATGCAGCTAAAGTTGGTTATGTTCCTGCCTATTTTCCTATTTTCGTATTTTTATTGTTGATTTTACTGCTAAATTTGTTACAACTATTATTCAGTTTAGTTAGAGAATCATACAGCGTTACACTGGATGTGTTTAGAAACACATCATATGCATAAAGCAAACAGGTAAGTTTCCGATTCTAATATCAAGTTTAATGGTATTTTCCTCATGATGAGATCCACACCGATGATAGGATTAACAAGTTCGAAGATAGCATGCACATTGTCTTACACCTGATTTTACATCAGACCATTTCTCTCTATTTCCTTCAGTTCCTGCTGATTTGTTGCTCCACATAATGTTCCATTTACCACATATAATTGTAGCAACTTGAAAAGCTTTTTGGACACTTCTCTGGTTCGTTTTCCAGATCCAAAACGTATTTCGCTTCTACGTGTTCGTGTTAAGCCTACTGGCCTGCGACAGAGCTAACTTGGCTGTGACTGAGAAAGATCCTTAAGCTCCTCGCTTCGGCAACGGGAATCGAACCCAGGACACCCCTTTTCCAGTCTAATGGTTGCGAATCGCATATCCACTAGACTAACCGCGCGGGGCACGTAATTATTTATCCTTATTTTATTCCCACGATTTCTCAGCCATTGGTCGTAAAGCGAAAATCGAATGTTAAAAATCTTTTCCTGAACCCACCTTGTACTTCACCAAGTTTCTCTTACACAATTTGTTTTCCCAAGAATGCTTGCATAAATATTACTTGGGACACTTGATATAGAAATTCATCTCGAATTCTGTCATTTTGTCAACTAACTGATATTTATATTTCACATTCTTACTAAAGTCTTTCCATGACTTTTATTTTGTTCCTTTTACTCATAGTTTCACGCTCTTACATTTTTCCCGTATTATTTTAGAGAACCTGCTGGCTTATTTACTAGTAACTTTCTGTATGCTTTCTTCTTTTCCAAGAGTGTTTCCTTAATTTCTTGTGTCCGCCATTGTGTTCTTATTTTTCCATCTTTGCAGACAACTTCACGACATGCTTTCCTGCTGAAAAATAATCAATGATTTTTTCTCAGAGTTTGTCACTGAAACTCCAAGGTAATACCCGTTTTCGAACCGTTTCACTTTTTTCCTGAATAATATTTGTATACTTGAATCTAGAATTTAACTATAAAAGCTGTTCCAGTTTAATTCTTTAAAATGTTCTTACTTCTTGTTCTTTTATCCTGCTTAAAACTAAGCGATAATCACTGCAATTTCAAATCCTTTGTACAGGTATCCCTTGATTAACGCGGTTAATTAATCCCTAGATGTTACCGCGTTAATCAAATCTAATAATCAGTGGTAAAAATTACAATTGTTCTATGTTACTGTAATTAATAAATTAATTACTGTATTAATAAATCGCTTTATATGGTACTCTTTTAGAAATGATAAAAAATGAATGCAAAGTAAATGTTTAATAAATACTTGTACCTACATTAGTTACTGTAATTCTTTTCTCAAAAGAAGTTATCAAGAGTCGTTTGAACAGTTTTAGTTTTTTCTTATCGGCATCAATTCTACGATAACAAGCAAAATGACTCTCCAGACCTCGGCAAACAAGCAATAAAACATAAAGAAAAAACTACAAATATGATTCATGATGGTACAAATTAAGTGGATATTGAATCCAACATTATTTCATAACGGAATATAGAAACTACAAGAGTTTCGTGCCGAATATATAGAAACTAAATGTTTCAGCGGATTCAAGCATAAGCTACCTTATGGGCAACTCGTAGTAAAGTTGGAGTAAGCTCCATATCACTTTCCTTAGTATTTTCCATAATGTAAAGCACATCTCCTAGAGGGCATGTATGATAAATTTTGAATCCAACATTATTTCATAGCCGAGTATAATTTCGTGATGATGAATATATAGGAACTAAAGGTTTCGGCGGATTCAAGCATAAGCTACCTTATGGGCAACTCGTAGTAAAGGCGGGGTATTTTCCAGATCATTTTATTTAATGTAAAGCACATCTCCTAGAGGACATGTATGATAAATAAGCCTTTGACTCTCTATTTCAGTACTACATAATGGTTTATTTATTTTCAGTTACAATCTAGAAATTATTCAGCGAACAATAAAAAAAAAACTAAACCATACTATACTAACATCGGAGGTCGCGGTATCTCTCAGATACAATTTACTGTCAAATATCACAAACCTTTACATAACATGTGTTAAACCAAACGGACAGCAACAAACAGTGTGAAATATCACTCGTAACATATGAATGCATAGCTTCGCTACTCATCACCTCCAAGCTACACACTGAATTGTGTAAGAATATTTATATTAAACATTTTGCATGTATCTGTCAGATCAGCTGCGAACTCCGCAGGGTTAAAGGCACGTCAATCAAAACTCTTGCCGCGTATATCAAGGGATTGCCGCAATTAATTTCGCCGCGTTAAGCAAAACCGAGTTAAATAAGGGAAACCTGTATTAGTCATTCCCTTTTCTCCAAATTTTCCCAAACATTTCTATATTCCTGATGGAATTCGTTTTCTACTCTGCTATTTAGATTTCCAAAAAAGAAACACTTTTTACATTTTATTTATTCCAACATTATTTCATAACGGAATATAGAAACTACAAGAGTTTCGTGCCGAATATATAGAAACAACTATTTAATGTAAAGCATATGTCAACTACTTGCTCTAATAATACTCGAAAAACACCCCTACTTCTTCCTTAGGAGAACTTCTGTGAGACCATAAGTGTAAATAAGTTATTTTTTCATTTCCCTATTTTAAAGTTTGTCCACATAACTCTACTTGAAATTTCTTTTTAATCAGTAATTTATCTATTTAAAATAAAGAGCCAATAGGCTTCATTTCGGCGATGTGAAACATTATTTGAATTAAGGGGATATTAAATCCCACACTGTTGTAAAACCAAATAAGAAACTCAAAGATCGGAATCAAAGAGTTTCATGCCGAATATAGTAAACTACAAAAGTATCGGCGATTACTAGCATGAGCTGAAGCACGTAGTTTAAGTACGTAGTACAAACTAGGGCAACTCGTTGCAAAGGTGGAGAAAGTTCAGATCGCTATGGGTTTTACATTATGGAAAATACTAAGAATAGCGATCAGAACTTTCTCCACCTTTGCAACGAGTTGCCCTAGTTTGTACTACGTACTTAAACTACGTGTTTTAGCTTACGCTAGTAGTCGCCGATACGTTTATAGTTACTATATTCGGCATGAAACTCTTTGATTCCGATCTTTGAGTTTCTTATTCGGTTTTACAATAATTTGGGATTTAATATCCCCTTAATTCAAATAGTAATTTATCTTGATGTTTGGTGTTGAATGCTTTCGCTACTCCTTCTTTTTCTTGATCGTTATTGCCCGAATGTAAATATTCTATTCTTATAATTTAGTCTCAATTGATTTTGTCTTTTTTGTCTCAGTAATGCTAATTAAGTCTACGTAGTATGTTTCCAGTTCTTCTGCAAGTTTACTTTTTTCCTTTCCTTTCCATTCATACTCCTTCTGTTAATGGTTCCTATCTTTTTCTTTTTGAGGTTGAGTTTCTCCTTCTTTTTCTTCTAGATGTAGAGTTATGTTTGGAGTAATTATTGTCCTTGTTTGTCTTCAGTATGTTGATTTATTCTTGTTGTTCTTCTACATGTTTCATTTATTATTATTATTATTATTATTATTATTATTATTATTATTATTATTATTATTATTATTATTCTTCTTCTTTATATAGCGATAATGAGAGTACTTATTTTCTAGTTAAGTTGATCTTAATTGGTATATGACAGGCAAACAACATTAAAATCACAATAAATACCTGAAACAGTCTCTCAAGTATTTTATTTAACATAATGCATCCTACAATCTATAAATCTACAACAGTTTTGACACTTCTATATCTCAGAAACATAGAGTAACTTTGTTTGCGAAATTATGAAATTCTAGAATATAGAAACCTATATTATAGAATATTATCTACTTTTAATTCTTTGTTCTTCAAAGAAGGATTTTATTTGTCAAAATAATAATCAACCAATCGGTTTTGAATAAATCTGTACACTAATATTACAAGCTTAATTTATTACAGTCAGTGACATTACGTGTGTAGATGAGCATTCAAAACGTGTATGCTGCATTATTGAGTAAGATTAAATACTGAATGCATTAAATGGCAGCTGTCTCATATTTGAAAGCTCCTATTACTCAGAACTGTCATTGCTTCATTTCTTCCTATGCTGGAAGGTTGCAGAAATCCATTGCAGTTTAGTATATAGTTTAAGCTTATCTTCTTTCCACTGTTCCTCGATGATGCACAAACAGATTATGGACAGGCAATTATCGAAATGAACATGCATCCTTAAACAGTTAGACTCCTCTTGTTTAAACATATTAAGCTCCTAATGAAAGGAAAGCGAATGATTGCGAAATAATTTTAGAAAGTTGGTGATGCACAACATCATTTTCAACAAACAGATCACACTCATACAGAGAGTGAAATAAATGTATAACTGAATGCTAGCAAGAGTCGAATGATACGTGGATATAAATGATTCATTAAATATATGGATATTTCTACAGCACTTTCTATTATTTACTAAATGCACAATGACTTTTGAATGTCTAACAAACAAAGGAATCTGCTTTTAGTTTCAATAGTATAACTGGGATTTTATTTTAGTAAATAACACCCCGCGCACATATCTAGAAACCTTCATTGGAAAAAACGTCATTTGGTTGAAAAATCTGTATTTGAATCCTCTTTAGAGCAAGAAACGTTTAGAATAACTTTTTCGACAGAAAGTACATTAGAATGTTTATACTGAGAAGTCAGGGTTTTAATCGCAAAGCAGAGATCAACTAGAAATAACAAAGAGTTGAGAAGTATGTTTACCTGTTTGTCTTCAATGCGCAACTCTGTCTGCTGTTGTATGATACCAAATACTCGGAGTACATAGAGTATGCTATGTTTCAACCTTGGCTTATATAAGTAAGGTTGCATTGGATGATCGGATTTAACGTACTCTTCACAGGGATGTCCCGTGCGGGAGTACAGATTGTACCCCGCACAAAGATGCCTGATCAGGACGGGCGCCATTTCAAGATGATAAATAATAAATTATATTTTTTGGGAGGGCGCTGAAATATATAATATTGAACAAAGGCTCGTCTTACCCACGGAATGTCTCTGACTTGAAATTAAATCTTCCGATTAAGGCTGCCAATTTTGGTTATGTCCTGCTATTGTACATCCTGTGTCCAAAAAAAAACTAAAATTTTCGAAAATAGAAGAAACTAGTGACGCCACCTGTTGTATCTTTTTGTTGTCGAAAGCGGCAACCTTCATTAATGTTGTATCAACTGTTTATGATATTTGTTTCATTAGAAGCCGAGTTATAGTGCCAAGAGGGACAGCGTGTTTTGACGAACGGTCGGAAAATTAGTTTCAAACAAAGAGCTGCGATGGACTTTTGTGTTAAACTTGGTAAACGTTTTACCGAAAGCATGCGGTGATGAATGCTTATTCCGTACTCAAGTTTACGAGTGGTTTAAACGATTTCAAAGTGGTCGTGAGACGCTTGAGAACGACGAAAAGCCGAGGGGTCCAAAAACTGGACTGAGACATCCAAAAATGTTAACATTCAGAAAAAAGCTGATTATTTCTATATTGGAGAACAAGGTTTTTCTTTTTAATTTTTATCCACTGTTTATTTCTTTAGATTATTTTGTCGAATTTCTTGTTTTCTCAGATATATATTATTGGAATAGTTCTTCTGAAAAGAGAAAAAACAGTGTTAGCGTTATAGTTGCCATACGATTTTTTTTGTGTTTCAACTGCTCTCTTTCAACATAACGAGAGAGAGAGAGAGAGAGAGAGAGGGGGAGGAAGAGTTGAACAGAAATATGCGAGTAACGAATGTCGTAGGATCTTCTGTATGAACTTCTGTCTTCTTGCTACCCAAATCACCCGAAAAAAGATTACAACGTTCTGATGATGCTCAGTAGAACAAAGTGATCACGATTTTTTAAATGCTTTATTAGGTTATGAAAGATAGTTTAAAGTAAGGAAAGTTCCAAAAAGGTTGTTATCCAACAAAGATTAACTCAAGGAACTAATATTTTTTCCAAAGTACAGTCATTGAATATGGTGTTAAAATGATAAAATTATGAGCCTCCAGTATTTCACTTTCCATGTAACACTGTCTTTAATTCCCACTGAGACTGTTCATGAAATGTATAATTGCTGCATGATCACATTCCTAGACATACGCATGATATATTAAAACAGATATCACATGATATCGCATACTTTACATTACAGACATTGCTCAACAGTTCCGGTATGAAATATCGAAATTGCCGTTTTGTATAAGTCCCTAGTCATAATTGTAAACTTAAATGGCACATGAGCCCTTATTATCGAACATTTGCGAGACATTCAAAATTACGTACTTGCAATCTTCATGTCTGCGGCATATGAATATTAGTAGAAATCGAAAGATAGAGTTGATGGAGTTCACCTTTAAGGATTTGTATTCTCTTCTCCCGCTTTTTTAAAGAAGGTATATATATATATTTCTATGCAGACATAGCATTCAATAAAATCATAATATAGCAGTCATTTTTGAAGTTTTAATATCACGCCATTTTGATATTTAGTTGTGAATTGACAGCATATTAATTGGTAGACGATATTAGGAAAAAGGTATTTTTTTAGAAACGTTATATATATATAAACTGAAAGTGACGACTCTGTTGTTATATTATTGCAAATATGAAGATTCTCCTTGTCCGCATCGAATACTGATGAACAAGGAAATGTAGTACAGTATTTGTGTTCGATTTTGTTGAGTTGCTAAATTAAAAAAAAAAGAAACGAATGTGTTCAACATTCGTTTCTTCCTTCGAAGAAACGCATCACAACAAAACATAAACCGCAATAATCATAGAATGTTGAATTCGTCTAAAAATTACAAACACACAAATAATAATAAATCACAGAAAAATTATTTTACTCAGTGATTATAATCGAACGTATAGGATTTCAAGACTATCATCGTATAGGTTACATCCATCATAAAATACAATATGTTCTTCTTCTTCTTCTTCTTCAATGAGTGTTTCTTGTGTTCCCACAGACGCCTAGGGTCTGTTCACACAAGTACACGCATCATATCGTGCACACGTGAGCATTCTAGTGAAGTTCTTCCCAACCACAACAATGCAGCACGCAGTTTCTTTTCGATAGGTGGATAAAAATCGTTACCTTTTTTCTATCCACCAGTGCTACTACAATCAGATGCCACCGCTTCTTAGACTGTTGATTTTTGAAGCATTAATGACAGCAATTCAAGAAGTCCCTTGCTCATATTTGAACTTGCATAAAAGAAATAAAATTAAATAATAATTCTAGATTTAAATTTAGGGTTAAATTCACTTTTAGCAGAAAAATATTTCACTTATGTCCTTGACAAATGTAACAAAATCAGTGTGTTCATTTTATTTATTTATAAATAAAAACAATAAGAATGTTAGTATTTTCAAATGTTTATTAATACATCATTAGTGGGTGGCAAAACTTTTGTTTCAATTGAAAAAGAAGCTTTCTAAAATATAAGAAAACCCCAGCTATAAATTATCCCAAACGCATTCTGTTTGAAACAGCGAAACAACACCAGAGATTTGGTTACATTTTTGTACTTTTCTGAAATGTCAAGAGTACTTGGGTGTGTGGTTCGTGGGTTTTTCATAAGTATTCCCAAATAAACCAATTTATCAAATGTATCAGTTAGATATCGTGATGCATATTTTAAATATTTTGTATCTTGTCTGTTGTATGCTCAACGGAGGACAAGTTAATAATTATCATAAGATGTAAATGTATGCATAACTCGCATTTCCTTTAATACGCATTTCCTTTATCTCATTCCAATCATCGTTTTTATTCAGGAATAGGCTGAGTAGCTTGTTTTCAATTTTTTAGGTGAAAATAAATTCTTATTTTGCGAGTCGATGGTTGTTGGTGAAGATTTCCTTTGCAAGTGGGAATACATTCCAGACTAATGCGGGTTGTTTTCTTTTACTTCTTTCTTTCTTCTGACATGACTTTTCTCACGAGGCTAAGTTTAGTAAACATGCTTCAGTTTCTCTACGTCTTTCTTTTTTTAGGTAATGTAAGTGCAATTGTTTCTAGGGAACTGTCATGCTCAGAATGGTTACATTTGATGATATTTCATTTTTATAAAAATGTGGGTTCGTTTATAGTATAAAGGAATTTATATAAATGAATATTTATCCTGTGAAATTTATTTTTTATAGTTTTTTGAATACCGTTATCTTCATTAGAGAATAAATCCTCAATAACTGTTTGTGTAAATAAAGAAAGAAATAATCCTAAAACGTGCCGTTTCAAAATATAAAAGACAATTTTTTCCCCCAGAATATTGTCAAATATTATATATATATACAGGGTGTTCGGGATAAATTTGACATATTTATAATTAATTATATTTTTCCGTAAGTTACATGTATTAACACACACTTCTCTTCATTTAAAAGTTTGGACCCTTCTTCATTCATATACAAGATGTCAGAAAGGATGGATAGCTGGAACCCACCTGAATCATGGAAGAGAATAACTTGTATCATGATGATTCGTGCCCGCCATCAAAATAAGGATATTACGACTGCTGCCCAATGCTCCCTGAATACAGTAAAAACAATCAGGCATGAACTAGAGACTTGCAATGGTGACTACGAGGATGTAGCAAGAAGAAAGATCCCTAGCAGACGATCTGATTGCGTTCGTACAGCAGAATTCCTCGCAAATCTGCAGGAACAGGTGTTGAAGAACCCTGGCATTGGAATTCGGGCTTTGTTCGTGGAGTTGCTAACTGTAGTCAAGCCCTGGATAACAAGGGTAGCCAATGGTAGGCCGTATGTATGGCAGCAGGATTCGGCCCCTTGCCACACCTCTGGGAAAAGTCAAAAATGGTTGTCTGAAAATTTCTACGACTTCACCAGTCCAAATGTTTGGCCTCCAAACTCCCCAGACCTTAACCCCATGGATTATTTTGTATGGGGCGCAGTTGAAAAAGACACCAATCGCACTTCCAGTAATACAAAAGCCCAGTTAATGGATAAAATTAAAACAGTTTTTGCGGCCCTTCCCAGGGAGACTGTAGCATCAGCTTGTTCGAGGTTCCGAAGCAGAATTGAAGCTGTGATCGATGCTAATGGTGGTTATTTTGAGTAAATCTTGTTGATAGTATTGTAATTAACTCTGCCTGTAATGTTTTTTTGTCAATTCTTTAAATTTAATAGATACAAAGAAGATTTTCTTTTTCCTTACGAAACTGTCAAATTTATCCCGAACACCCTGTATATATATATATGACATAATAATATAAGATAATATAATATAATATAATATAATATAATAATATATATTATATATATATATATATATATATATATATAAACAAATTTGAGAGCAGTGCTCATTATAATACTCGGTCCTCGACATAAGGAAACGGACAGAGACCTGCTTTCTTTCTTAAACTGCATTCAAATGTAGATTAATTTTTCATGCATCGTACTCTGCTATCATAAACCTACAAGCACGTTCCGCTCCGATCGGTTTTCTTTGACGAGGAATGTAATTTTCCCAAAATCGAAATACGAAAACGCCCCCACACTGCTACTTTAGAAGCGATAATAAAACATCTCCAATTGCTTTAGGAGACAACACTACTTCTATTCTCTCATGTGGAGGAAGTATTTTCGCTCTCCTTATTGCTTTATTCATGTTTCTCGAATAGTGGTCGGGTTGCAGCAAATTTAATCAATGCTATTCGTTTATTTTCTTTTCTGGTATACTTAAGTTGATTTACAGATTTCTTTCAATATCATGCCAGCACATTTTCAGTTGGAATCGGAAATTTTTTTTTCTCTTTTCTTCATTTTTTTTTCTTTATTTGGACTTCAGAAAACCATGAAGAAACGCCATTAACAGCCGCGATCTCCGATTGGAGATGATTCCAGAGGAAATGTAAAGTGATTTTTAGAACCGAATAATAGTAATTGAAATTGATGTTTGTGAACTCTTTATTTTAATTCATATTAATAATGATTCATAAATACTCAAAAATTACAAACATATCAAAACACCCATTGAGAAATACCACATATAGCTGCTTGTTATGTCGATCGTATTCGGAAATGCGACATGATAAACGAAATGATATGAAATTAATTGATGATGAAATGATAAATATAATTAGCGTTTAATGTATTTTCTCCTATTTGTGAGAATGAAATCAAAAATATCATAATGTGACGTAAACCGTCTTCTGCTCTGGGCCGAGATGGCATTAATAGCATAGTGCAGGAGTGCCAAAAATATTTGATAGGTTCTTTGGTGTTTTAAATTTATCACTGATGACTGCCATGTTTCCAAGAGAATTTAAGATAGCTGTGGTAATACCAGGTTATAAAAATTATGAAAAAATTGATCATAAAAATTATAGCTCAATCGTTCTACTTCCTGTCTTCTCCAAAATATTAGAAAAAAAAACTACTTCTTCTCTAAGAACCAGTATGCATTTAGACAGAAACCAAGTACTGAGAAAGGGCTGGTGAACTTCACAAAATTGATTTACTCATCACGAGACCAACTCAAACTAACTTTATCAGTTTTTATAGACTACTGGAAAGCTTTTGACATAGTATCCTATGATATTTTTTTAAAAAACCCTGGAGAGTATGGGGATTAGAGTTGTTCCTCTGCCTGGTTTAAAAGTTATTCCACTTCTAGATCACAAGCTGTAAAAATTGAAAAAAAAATGAAAACTCTTGCAAATTCATACAGTTTAATTGCAGTGCTCCCCAAGGTTTTGTGCTTGGAACAGTATTATTTATACTTTACATAAACGACTTCTGTGATCTACAGTTATCAATTAAAGTAAACACCTTTGTAGACGATAATGCATTAATATTGCAGGCCTGGCTGGCCGAGTGGTTAGCGCATCCGCTCTCCAGCCAAAAGGCTGCGGGTTCGAATCTCGCCATGGACATGGATGTCTGTGATTGTCCTTGGAAATACTAATGGCGGTGGGCGGAGGCAGATGGCGTTGGTGTTGTTGCGGTCAGTTAGTGGATTGAATGGCGGAGACAGAGTTGTAGTGCATGTGCCCTGCATTGATGAGTCTTTGGACTCCCTGGATGTGTCTAATAAAAATAATAATATTCATTGCAAATTCTATAAATGTAATGCGAAACATGGGTTAGCAGAGATCTTACTTACAAGGCTGAATACACAAAATTTTTAATTTTTAAATATAAACATGTTAAAAAAACAATTTTTCATCCGTATATTTCTACATAAGTGGAATTGTAAAGTAATCTAACTGGCGAAGTTTGAAAGAGTCGTTGTGATGGGATGCAATGTTGCGCGCCTATCTGTTCGGCAAATATTGACAAATTGGGCCATCCAAGGTCAACAGTCAATGATACCATACTGAGATGGAAGCAGAGGGAGAGTCAACTTCACGTACTACCCACAGTGGGCCACCAACCACACTGACGGAATGTGACTGACCGTAGGGTGCTACGTAAAAACGTAAATACGTAAAAACCATCAATTCGTCGGTCGGTGCAATGAATGTGGAGTTCCAGGCATCGAATGGAACACAAACTCATACAAAGACATTCAGAACCAAGACTCACAACATGGGGGATTTCAATGATACAACTGCAATATGCAAGCCCCACGTTATTACCCGAACCAACGTGAAGCGTTGTTTTTAGTGATGCAAAGAGCGACTACGGTGAAACGAGGATGCTTGGAAAACTGTGTTATGGAGCGACAAATCATGCTATACCCTCTAACGAACAGATCGACGGTTATGGGTGTGGTGGATGCCTGGTGAACATCTTTTACTAGAGTGCGTAACCACAAGTATGAAAGATTTAGAGGTGGTGGTGTAATTGTATGGTACTGCTTTTCCTGGTTTGGCATCGGACATCTGTTTGTGGTGCCACAAACACTGAACTCCGAGAGGTATCTCAATGAAATGCTTCTGCTTTGTGGCGTCTCTACTGAACTGACCGTGGTCTCTTTCAGCAAGACAATACATTGCGTCGTAAGGCTACTGTTGTAACTGCATGGTTTATGGACATGAAAAAAAATCACTACACTTGATTGCCTTCACAGAATACTCATCTCAACCCTATTGAACATCTGCCAGATGAACTAGAGTGTCGAGTGAGGTCAAGTGATGTCAGCCTAGCAACAGTCCCGAACCTCATTACATGCCTACAAGAAGAATGTTCCAAACTTCTCATTGATTGCTATCGATAATATATATATATATATATATATATCATCATCATCATCATCATCATCAAATTCCTGCCATGTACCCTCAAGGGGTGTACAGGATATGATAGTACTACATGAAAAAAATTACATCATCACTAACTTCCTATCTACAATTTTCCTCCAATTTAGTCTGTTACTTGTCAAAACTCCAACATTATCAGATCTTATATTTCTATCGTCTAAGGCACTTTGTACCGTATCAATCCACCTATATCTTGGTCTTCCTCTGGGTCGTTTTCCAGCCAACCTGGCAGAGAACACTTGTTTTGGTAATCTTTCCTCGCCCATTCTGTTTAAGTGACCATGCCACCTGAGATTAGTTCTGCTAACGCATTCCTGGATGCTGACAATGTCAAGTTCTTTCCTAATATCCTCATTTTTAATATGATATTGCCATTGATGCCATCTGTTCACGCCTATAATCTTTCTCAGGACTCTCATATCTGTGGTCTCTAGTCTTTGGTCAAGTGTTTTACTTCTGACCCAGTTCTCAGATCCATAAGTTAAAACTGGTTTGAACATTGTTTTGTATACAGCTAATTTAGTGTTCCGACTAATATCTCTCTTATTCCATATGAATGTATTCAATTGACTTCACACCATACCAGATTTGCTGATTCTGTTGTCTATTTCTATATTTAATTTACCATCTTCACTAAAAATCGTGCCTAAATAGCTGAAATGTTTTACTTGTTCCACAGGCTCTCCATTCACAACACAGTTGACATTTTCAATGATTCTGCCTATTTTCATTGTCTTTGTCTTTTTATTGCTGACCTTCATACCATATCTATTACAACAGCTATTCAATTTAGTCAGAGAATCTTGCAGACTTGTAGCAGATTTATTTAGAAGTATAACATCATCCGCATAAAGCAAAGAGCTGACATTAACATCTTCAATTTTGATATCATGTTTAATACCACCTTCCTTCATAATGTGATCCATATAGATAATGAATAACAGAGGGGATAATGTACATCCTTGTCTCACACCAGATTTAACATTAAACCATCTTCCTTCAATTCTAACCGCTGACTTACAACTCAAATAAAGACCAAGTATTGCTTGATATAATGCCCCATTGACACCACATAACTGCAGCGTATTGAATAGCTTCTCTCTTGGCACCTTTTCCAGATCAACAAAACTTAAATACAGATCTTTGTTATATTCCCATGCTTTCTCGACTATTTGTCGTAAAGTGAAGATCTGATCCTGACAGCCTCTATTTGGACTGAATCCAGCTTGTTCTTCACCAAGCTTTTCTTCCACAATTCTTCTCAACCGTTTCTCAAGTATACTTGCATAGATATTGCCAGGGACACTCAGTAGGGAAATACCTCTGTAATACTCACATGCAGTTTTATTTCCCTTTTTATATATGGGTACTATGAAAGCTCTACTCCAATCATCGGGAATTCGTCCCTCTGTCCAGGCTTTCTGAACTATGCAGTGCAGCCACTGTAAGACTCTTATACCACCATACTTCAGCATTTCTGGTCAAATATTATCTACTCCTGCTGCCTTTCCACATTTCAAGCCTTTGATAGCTTTTTCTACTTCAAGTATGGATATGTATTCCTGACTGTATGCCTGGTCAGTGTTTTTTACCACTGTGCTGTCATCACTGCTTGTTTCATTTAGCAGTTTTTCAAAGTAATTACTCCATACTTCAAGGATATCTTTTTCTCCAGTTTTCATGTCACCTTTATCATCTCTAATTCCTTTTACAGCACTCTTTCCTTCATTCTTGAGCTTCTTCAACAACCTCCAGATTTCTTGATATTTATTTTCTATATTCTTGCCAAAGTCCTCCCATGACTTTTGTTTAGCTAGTTTTACACAATTTTTAGCATTCTTGCATTTGTCTCTATATTCTCTAAGAGCACAAGCTGACTTATTTGACAGGAACCTTTGGTATGCTTTCTTCTTTGCCTTCACTGCCTCTTTAACTTCCTGTGTCCACCAGGGAGTTTTGATTTTTTTATCCTTACAGACAATCTCACCACATGCCTCTCTGGCAGAATCAATCAATGTTTTCTTCAGAGTTTGCCACTGAATCTCCAAGATTTGATTCCTATTCTCAAACTATTTCATTTTTTCTTGAATAATCTTTGTGTATTTTAGTCTACAGTTCACATTTGAGAGCTGCTTAACTTTTATTCGCTTTAAAACTTTCTTACATGTTATTCTTTTCAATATGAAATTCAATTTTATCCTGCTGAAGACTAAATAGTGATCACTTCCAATATCAAATCCTCTGTACACTCTGGTGTCCTGCACCATGGAGAAAACATCACTATCAACAATAACATAGTCAATGAGACTTTTCTTATTCCTAGCCTCTTCTCTCCATGTGAATTTGTGCACATTTTTATGTTGGAACATGGTGTTAGTAATAACCAGTCCATGTCCTGAGCAGAAATCCAACAGATATTTGCAATTATTATTAGCTTTTCTCTTTTCTCCAAATTTTCCCAAAATATTTTTGTATGTCTCACAATCATTTCCTACTCTGCTATTTAGATCCCCAACAAGGACCAATTTTTCCTTTTTCATTGTGTCAGTTGCTTTTTCTAAAGCCTCAAAAAATTCCTCCACTTCTACCTTAGTAGAACCTTCTGTGGGACCATAGGCACAAATAAGTCTCATTGTCCAGTTCCCCATTCTTATATTTGCCCACATTACTCTACTTGAGACTGCCTGCCATTCAAGAAGATTAGCCTCGTATTTTGTGTTGAATACTGTGGCTACTCCTTCTTTCCCTTGATTGTCATTGCCTAAATATAACATTTTGTATTTTTTGCTCAGAAAGATCTCACCAGTTTTGGTCATTTTTGTTTCAGTCACCCCTATTATGCCGATCTGGTACTTATCTAATTACTCAGCTAGCCATATATATATATATATATATATATTCCAGATGCAATAAACTATATATATATATATATAGTTTATTGCATCTGAAACCACTGGCACAGCTTGCAAATGCAATGCATGTTTCATCCTTTTCTGAAATATTGATAGATGCCTCGCTTTGTTGAAAATTCGCATCAGCTGCGTATATTTAGAATGATTATTTCAGTATGTATAATGTAGTGGGTACGTGATCCAGTATTTGAAATGAAATGCAAGGGAAACTTTAGGTGGATATAGCATTAATGTTTTTTTCTGTCTTGTCCTGTTCTATTATTTTGTAACTAGGGTTGACATGGAGCCAGTTAATCTACTAAAATCGATCCATCTAAATGTGAAAATAATGAATTATATGGCTTGGTAGACACATCAAAGAGTGGCATCGTCGTCCTACGGGAAATAATTATTCTAATTTTCCTAATAATGGTAAATGGCATAAATGTTCAAATTAGAATAATTATTTTAAGATTCTTTCATTGGTATGAAATACCCTATTATTATTCGCGAACGCATCTGTGTTGAATTATGAAGAACCATCATTTAGGAATATCATCCAGGCTATCGCTCGTGTACTAAAACTGAACAAGAAACCTCACTGGAGCATTTAGATTTTGCAAGTCTCGCCTGAAATACTCCATCAAGCGGTATTTGTTTTTCATGCCATAGTGTTTTTTGTAATTTGCTTTTATCTGATATCATGCCGATAAGAGCAAATTAAAACACATCTTTTACGACTATCATGCAGTTTTAACATCAGTAAACATAGCTCGAATTTGTTATTTTTATTTATTTATTTATTTTTTTTAATAAGACATGTAAATACGAGAGACATTATTCGAATCCGCTCGATTAACTTATCTGATAGAAAGAAAATGAGCTCTACCGAAATGAGCAAAAACAAAAACGGTATGCAGCCTCTTTTTAACTATCATCATCTCCATGTTTAAACTCATTCTCATTTGATATGTTAGGTAAGACGCAGTTTTCTTTCCCTTTTTAATACTGACTAAGATTTAGTTCTGTGGATTTGCAAGTTATCCGCTTTCAATTTTACTACGCTGGAGGGAAATTTATTCACATAAAAGTAACTTTAATGACTTACTTACTTTCATGAGACAAAGCCCTACTTCTGCACTACGCTGTAGATCGACAAACTCTAAAAGTAAGTCTAGAAAAATTTCCACTGATCGGTGAGTATAAAGAAATCTGTAATGGACTTTTTTCTGCAGCGTTTGTCTCATGAAAGTTTAATGCGAACCTAGTCAGCCCTCTGACATCAGTACGTAGCTAACCATATATTATAACAGAAGTTCAATAATCACATACTAATAACTGCAGAAGCTGTCGTCACGATGATTGAAATGTCAATATTCATTGAAAAGGCGAATAACGTCAGTAACAAAATAGTGACATTACTGTCTAGTTTGTTTAATATTTTCTTCATCTACTATCTGCTCATTAAAATATTGATTTGAACGAGGAAACTACATAAACAAGACTCATTCAGGTTTACTTCTTGAGAGCTGTCAAATGCATTAATTATAGATCTGAATAAATTATACGGTAGATCTTTAATATTCTCATCAGCAGCGTATTCCATAGTGACTTTTTTTAGCTTCCTATATATTGTACCATCTTTACGTAAACATCATTTTTAGTGTTTATTAGGTACTTGTAGTCTGATTGGCAAGTTGTTAGCGTTCCCTCTTTCTAGTCATAAGGATGTGAGTTTGAATCTTGCCATGGGCATGAATGTTTGCAATGTCCTTCATTCATTCATATGGGTAAAATATACACTTTCACAAGATGGACTGGGTCGCAATGAGAAACGTTGGCCTAAACCCTCCCACAGTAGGGAATGGGAAAATAACCTCAGCAGTTAATAAAATTCAATCTGCCCTGTTGTTTGCTTAAATTGTTCTAAAACTGCATCAAAAGCTAGGAAGCCAGGCGTTATTGTGCCTATTTATTTAATTCATGTGTATTTTCTGGTAGTTGATCTGGTTTTCAGGATGGAAAAAACCATAGTTTGAGACTGAAGACACTTTCATCTACATCAGGGGTCTTCAACGCATGGCCCGTGGAGCTCTTTGCCGTGGCCCGCCGGCCATTTTGAAAAAATAACTACTTAACATTAAAACGTGATTAAATAAAAAAATAATTTCAATGAAGCCAGCGGGCCACTAAGCTATATGCGGTATTTAGAATTGTAAGATGCTTTCCAGATTCACAAGGAACGCTGTGCATTTGATACGTTACATAAAAATAAATATTAAAATAGACATGCTTCTTCATCCATCTACCAGCGCCAAGATGCTTCTTCATCCATCTACCAGCGCCAAGCGGTACTTATGTACTAGTAGCAACGCAGGTAGATAACTGAAGCAGTAGTTCGTTCGAGTGCGCTGTCTAGTGCCTTCCAGATACATCTCGAGGTTCTCGATACTTCGTTATTTTCATAGAAATACAAGAGGATCTCATCCACGGTCAGTCAGTCGTGAACAGTGTGACGTGTATAAGAGCACGCAGGTTCGTCATGTCAGCCATAGCCTATTGTGATTTAATATTGCCAGACTTTTTTCATTAGTGTGAGATATATTCAGTGGATAATAACCATTACACGGCCATTTTGGATCATTTTTTGGGTTCACCTTCCATCACTATGACGTCTACGAGTAAAAAGCGTAAATCAAGTGATTCTTGTCGGGTTTTTAATGAAAAGTGGACCAATTTGTGCTTTTTTGTTTCGATCGACGATAAGACAGTGTGTTTAACTTGTCTGAGCCAGTGTCAGTATCAAAATAATACAATATAAAACGACACTATGAGACAAAGCATGCATTTCATTTCGATCACCTTCAAGGGAAGCTTTGTGTGGACAAAGTGAACCGTCTCCAAATTGATTTAAAATGCCAGCAAGGTACGTTTGAAAGGCAGAGGGAAGATAGCGAAGCGTGCGTCAAAGTAAGTTATGTAATAGCTGAAAAAATTGCTAAAACATTAAAAGCCTTCTTGGACGGCGAGTTTGTGAAAGAGTGTCTCATTGCTGCTGGGGATATTCTGTGCCCAAATAATATTTGGGCACAGAATATACTCTGAAATGTTTAAAAAAAACTGGATTTGTCTGAGGTAACTGGAGCACGACGTGTCGAAGAACTTGCCAATGACATTGAAGGAACTTTAAAAAAACGGTCGTCCGAATTTACGCCATATTCACTTGCTTTAGATGAGAGCACAGATGTGAAGGATACAGCACAACTGACTATCTTTGTGTGTGGCACTGATCAACAATTCACTGTGACAGAAGAACCGCTTGCGCTCGTACCTATGAAAGGAACGACAAAAGGCACTGATATTCTTGAAGCCGCCAAGTAAACGCTCCAGCATTTCTACCTCAGCTTAACCAACCTCGAGGGTGTGGTAATGATAGTGCTCCTGCTATGGTGGAAAAGATCGAAGGGTTTGTTGCGCTGCTGCGGAAAGAACCGGAACTAGAAGAAAAGGATTTCATCCATTACCACTGTTTAATCCACCCAGGAGAATTTGTGCGCGAAAACTATTGGATTTTAAAATGTCATGAACGTTGTTGTGAATGTTGTCAATATTATTAGGGCAAGAGGATTGAATCATCGTCAATTCCAAGAGTTTTTGGCCCAAGAGTGCGAAGCGGATCACGGCGATGTGGTTTATTATAGTGATGTGAGTTGGTTGCAGAGGGAAGGTTCTTAAAAGAGTCTTTGACTTAAGGAGCGAAATACAGCAGTTCATGCAAACCAAGGGGAAGCCGATTGCGGAATTCAACGATCGATCTGAAGTGGATGAGAGACTTTGCCTTTGTGATCGACATCTAGTTGCATATGAATGATCCAAATACGCGGCTACAGTCCAAAGGTCAACTAGTGCACACTATGTTTGATCACATCAAAGCTTTTGTGGCCAAGCTCAAACTTTGGGAGAAACAATTCGCATAAAAAGACTTAACTTATTTTCAGCTTCTCGCTGAGTCCAACTGTTCGTCTCTTGATGAATACACTACAAAATTAGCCTTGCGAAGTGAGTTCGAAGAGAGATTTAGTGATTTTCGTAACCAACAGTCTTCTTTAGATTATTTTCAATGCCATTCATTGTCAATGCTGCCGAAATGCCAGGCTCAGTACAAATGAAGCGGCTTGAACTCCAAAACAACTCTTCTTTGAGAGAAAAATTATTCAATATGCCCTTGCTTACATTTTACAAAGACTACATTTCTGAGGACTAATTTTCGCCAGCATGCTTTGAAGATGTGCGCTTTGTTAGGAAGCACATACTTATGTGAGCAGTTCTTCTCGAGAATGAAGCATGTGAAGTCCAAGACAAAAACTCAGATTACGAACCAACAATACTCTACGCATAGCGACTTCCAACATTGATGCCAGCATCGACAAGCTAGTCAATTAAAAGCATTACCAAGTTTCCCATTGACATCGTAAAAAATGAATGTTTTCTTCATTAAATTATCTTTTTTCAAGTATTAATTGTATTTACTTATCATGAACCCGACTCCTACCTACGCTCTTAAAGCTGACTTTGTTTAGTTTTATAGGATTTTATGTAAAGTATCAAATGCATAGCGTTGCTTGTGAATCTGGGAAAGCATCTTACAATTCTAAATACCGCAGTATAGCCGTTATACCGCGGGCTTCACTGAAATTTTTAATGCGTCCCGCACTGTCTGAAGGTTGAAGACACCTGATCTACATTATGAAAAGGGTTAACTCACATGTAGTTAAAATACACTTGTAAAGATTCTCTCGCTATAAAGGGAATTGAACGGTAGTATTTTCGAATAGAGTTGTTCTCACTACACAATACACTGTAGAGGTGCTTTTATATATGTTTCATTAAAACGAAAGATACATTTTTTCCCTCCGTGTAAAATATCGATATTCTTATTCTTTTGCTAGTGCAAAAACAGCTATTAATGAAACATTTTATGCTTCATCAGAACGTTTTGTTAAACATGAAAAATATTGGTTGCTATGACATTTCTTTTTAAACACTAGATTTTCCAATAAAGTATAAAACGGATTTCTCCCTCGGGGTAATTGATGGTCACTAATTTTAATTAAACTATGTTTATGGTTTAATTCTTTTTCATTAAAATCATTTGTCAGATATCACTTATTATTTTACGTTCCCCTGTCTACATTTTTGTTTCATAAAATAATTAATTTCACCTTTAACATCACTGAGAAATGATCGAAGTTTCTTTTTTTTAAAGGATTAAGAGAAATTTATATTATTTTCGTGAAAAGTCCCGATAAAGGTGCTTTACGTCTACCACTTATTCTTACGAAATACACTTCTTTGACTAAAGCAACAATTCTTGCTATTTTGCTATGCCATGCACTTCTTCTGTTTTTTTCTGAAGTACAAGAAAGCTATTGCTTATATTTTTATATAGCTGAATAACTCAGTTATGTTGTAACTTAAACCTATTTTATAATATTTATTTCCATTTCAAGTTATACACCTAAAACTGAATCAGCAAATGAAGAAAAAGTTTCTTTCATGTTGTGTGAGTGGCAAAGAATGGAGCTGGATTATCTAAGGTTGTTTTTCTTATTTGAGTTTAATTGAATGAAAAATAGTTTGTTCATACTTTGAAGTTAATATTCGAAAATATATTAGGATATATTAGGTATCATTTACTTATTTATGAACAGCTTTTGATAAGCAAAGTGAATCATTCACAAAAATAATTAAGAGGTATGAGGATTTGAGGATTTCATTGTTTATTAATATAGTGGAAGAAGTCCTGCAAATGATAGAGAAAAATTAAAATAATGTGAGATCTCTAACAAACAACATAATGTATTACAAACAGCTTCTGCATTGTGCTAAATATTAAATCGCCTTAATATCGATGTATGTTCTTTCAGACTATCAACTACAAAAGAGGTATTCGAATAAATGGATTGTCTGAAACTGCATCGAAAAAAAATGTAAACAAAATTAAGTTTAAGAAGTTCTCTTGTTTGCCAATTAAACTTTGTTTGATTGGCAAACAAGAGAACCTCAGACAGATCTAAGAGAATGAAAAGAAAAGTAGTTAATAGGCTGAAACCTCTTACTTGAGTAGCGTCTATGATATTGTGATGTACTGGATGGTAGAATAGCACAACAGAATGGTCTCTAGGGTATCATTCTATGAAAAACTGTTTGACTAGCAAAAAAAAAAAGAAGCGAAGTCAGAAAAAAAAGAGATCAGTTTCGGATAATCAAAGGATTCAAAAATATTACTAAAAGTAGTTTCAGTAATCAATACTAAAATAAATCGAACGTTTAGAAAATCTATATAGGATATCACAAATACAAAAAAATTGACATCATTAAAGACCAAACAACATCTTTCTCGTGAAGTGATAGAAACAATGCACTGATCACATTTTAAATCAAAATCAAAAATTTCAAAAATAGGGGCTTACAAGCCTAAATCGAAGATTATTGACAATGCTGATATATTTTTCGTAACCGAATAGCACGACTGATTATTGGATTTCCTCCCTTCACCAACCAACATAAACAGTACTAACAACTAAAAAAAGGAGAAGACAGAATAATTACAGCTAAACAAAATCGGTAATAAAATAAATGGAATACTGAAGAATCTTTTCTTCGAAATAAACCAACTGCACCACTCTCCACTGCTAACACTTCTTAATGAAATAAATAACTCGCATGAAAATTCAAAATCCATCAGCACTAAATTCATTTAATACAAGATATATAGCAAAGCACCACAAAAAATAAATTAAGACCACCTCTGAAACGTTGAATTAATAAAAAAAACGTGATATACTATAATAATTCATTCCTGAACACATAACTTTTTGGCAGTTTAATGATGGCCCACTTACTACTTACATTGACTGATAAGTAACAAACGGCACGCAAGCCACAGTATTTCAATCTGCTGGTAATAAACAAGATATCTGAAAACAAACACATACCCTTAGTTGAAGGCCATATTAGTTATGCTTATCTACAAACAAAAAAGTGATTTATTACTAAGATGTAACTATATATCTGGACGTATATTTATTATTGTTACTTCACGTGTTTTTACTCCCATGTAGCTAGTATTGTAACTTTCAAGAAAGAATTGAAAAGCTGAAAATGACATAACACTCAACAAGTTACTCACAACACAAAAAAACATATTGTATAAAAGCCATTGTATAAAGTTCATCAGCATTTTTTGAGAATTATGAACTGAAAATGTACTTGACAAATTGTGATCCACAGAAACTGTGGACTATTTTTGATGCCACCAAACTAACGCAGGAAGGTAAGAAGCACAAATTAGAAAATCGATAATATTGGCAAGATAACTGTGAGAGAGCAATAATCATATGATACGATGTGGCTGGTCAGTGAAGAAAGAAGAAGAATGCAATTTAAACTATCAGTTGAAAGATGGTTAACGAGAGTTGGACAGCCAGCAGAAGATGCAGAGGACTGCTCCTACAACACTAACGTATTCGAAATGCCCTACCGGAAAGGTATCTGTAGATAAAGATGGCTTGATGAAGATTGCCATTTGGTAAGAAACTGGGATATATAATCCACTAACTTAGAAATATCCATAGCCGAACAAATCAATTACCACACTCACAAACACATCTAGTAAGGTCTAGAAAAGAGTCAAGATGTCTGCTGTGTTTTTGCTTATTTGGAAATCTACAGATTTCCAAACATTAGGACTAAAACTAAGCTGGCTACTTACTTTATGGGAGTGATAAAGCATTTTACGTACAAAATATATTTTATAAATTGATATGATTTTGTAGATATATACGTTATATGCGGAAAAGAAATATCAGTTCTTTTCCGTATATAACATAATAAATCTTTTGCGCAGTTATAATCTATAAAATAACTACAGAAATGTCGAAATATCATATATTTCCATGTTAGACACTACGTGAATTTAAATAATATTAATTTACTTATTTAAGATATAATAAAGTGTTCAGTCGGTAATAACGATATCCTTTGATATTATGATTAGAAAGTCACGAGTTGGAATCCCGTCCAGAATGAGTAGAATCTTTATAATGACCTTTCAAATGGTGGTAAATTATCAACTCATATACGAAGGTGGACTGAGTTTCCCTCCTAGAAGTTGACGTTTTCATTCACAAAACAAGGTTGACGAATACATGCAAATAGCATCATAAAATATTTCCCTGATTGCTTTAGTTGCTTCACAAGTAAGTGAAAACAGCCCGCCTACAATACCTCCTGCAGCTAGGCAGTTTATCGTCCACTTTTTTCCTCTTTCTGGCCATACCTATAGTTTTATTATTATTATTATTATTATTATTATTATTATTATTATTATTATTATTTTATGAAAGGTGGCTCTGAATTTTTTCATAAGAGTAAACGTCTACTATTCCAGTAAACATTAAGCGCTTTCCAGATTCAAATAGATTTTGTTAATTCTAATCAACCTCTTTGAATTGAATACTATTCTAAAAATATCTGAACTTTATCTTCCTTACTCTTTTATTTTCCGAGACATGCGAATGTGCTAATTCACTGAATATAGCTCCTTTAATTAATTAGATTTACAGAAGGAAAAAAGAATTTTTAGTTGTCATGACGATAGGTAACAACACGTCAATATCATAGCTTCGTCACGTTAATGCGACTAATGCTATTGTAACTAAGTTCGACATTTGGTACAAATTCGCAATTTTAAGATCTGGACATTTAAAGAAGTACTTGAGACGAAGGCATGGTAAAAAGTACAAATAATTACATTAGAGAGAGCGCAATGCATTCGCTTCACAATTATTTTTATGCTTAACGCTGTCATTTCCATAAAACCTTAGCACAATTACATTTAAAGAAAAGAAGCAAAGTAACACCAAAGCCATCGAAACCTGGTACTTTGCTAATTACATTTTATTCATTCTTTGCGTTGCTCAGGTTTACATGATTAGAAAACTCTAGTATGCAAGCCTATCAGACAAGTGTGTTGTACGTCTGGCAGTCGCATTATTTACTTGCTGGTTTGTCGCTTTTGTTGAGGAAGAAAACTGTTTTCTGAGAGAAAAAGACTTAAGCTATTACCTCAGACAATGGCATAGGGAATTAAAGATTTCGTTATAAATACCAATATATATTTTACCATGAACCAATTTAAAATAAATCAGTATCGGCTAAAATGTTTTTTAAAAGTAACTAATCCTTCTTTTTCGCATAATTATGCCTTTTAGCGCTAACATATGCAACATAAACACTTGCTACAACTAGAAAAATTGAATAAAAAATAAATCAGCTAACGCCTTTTATTCCCTAATACGTAATAGACGAGGCCTTTATACCCTATCTAGCTTTTGGAGAATGAGTGGGCAGTTCAATCTCCATCGGTAGCCAATAAGAGATAGCTGGCCCATGTCTATCACTAATTATAGCAGCCACCGATGAAGAGCCTGGCAAATACGTGCTGCCATCACTTGGTACCTTACCCTAACAGGATATGTTACTATCTGAAATAATGCGGGTGGTACGATCGATTTTCTTGATTTTACGGGACGAAAAACCCGAGTTTCCGGGAGGAAATACCTGCTTGCCCGTGCCAAAGATCGACTAATTAGGGAACCGTCGAAGATAGGCTTAGAAAAAGTTCCTCCAGTCTGCGACTAGACTTGAACCTAGGTGTAACTTCTAGCGGCCAAGCGCAGAGGACGCAAGCGTCACTTACTGAGCTACACAGGCCTCTTGAATAAATTAATGAACATATTATGATAAAAAATTCTTCTTTTTCCTC
Source organism: Typopeltis vanoorti (assembly GCF_054136105.1). Classification (NCBI taxonomy): domain Eukaryota; kingdom Metazoa; phylum Arthropoda; class Arachnida; order Uropygi; family Thelyphonidae; genus Typopeltis; species Typopeltis vanoorti. Next base: position 39,075,651 of record NC_143552.1, read on the forward strand.
CCTTCGCGTATTACGCCTAGTGGCCTGTTATGGTGCTATCCTTAGCCCTTCTAAACCGTACCCGTCCCGAGGATAAGGTGGCTAGCCCTAAACCTCCTGGTGTGTCATATGTCTGTAGATGTGTGTGTGTGTTCACGGGGCCGGTTTGCCTGCTTGCGGGAGGAAAAACCCAAGATAAACTGGGGAAAAACGCTGCAGTTTACGCCCAAGACCGGCTAACTAAGAAAGATTCTTAAGCTCCTCACGTCAGCGAGGGGAATCGATCCCAGGGCACTCCTTTCCCAGACATATGGTACTGCTATGATATATGGTTTCGAAGCGCATAGCCACTCGGCTAACCGCGCGGACATGATAAAAACATTAAGAAAAATTAAAGATCTAACAATATTTAACTTAACAAAAACCGGAACTCACAAATTCAGAAATAATTTTAAATTTCAGGCATTGAATGATTGGACCCAAAAAGGGAAAGAAGAAAAAGAAGGAGAATGAAAAAGTTATATAGAAAGAAATAAATGTGATAGATAGAAAATAAAGCCAAGAACTGGATACTAAAGGGAAAGATAATTGAGGACACCGATGAGAAGATGGCGGCATGGTCTTAAAATCAGCAGTACCATATGCAGCTAGACTTATATTTACCTTGCATACAGCTATTCTAATTTAAATATAGAGAAGCTTTAAATGTATAGAATGTATCATAAGCTAATACTATAAGAAGATACAGTTATTTTACGAAATAAAGAGAAAAATATAAGGATGAAAATTTGTTCAATTATGCATTTCAATCTCAAGTACTGACCGAATACTCAATACTCAAAAACTCACCGAAGTTGCAATAAACGACAGAGAAATTTATGCATAAAACATTAATAATGACCAAAAACCTTCAACTTATGTAAACCAAACAAGAGAGGAAGTGGTATCGTGGCATTTATCAAAGAAAAATACAATGTGACTGAAAACCAAACTCATTTCGAACACGCGGAAACATTAATTTTGGAAATCACAAATAGCGCCAAACATAATATCAAATACACAATAAACATAATATACAGACCCCCCCCCCCCCCCGAAATAATAATCCACTCAGCTTTCTGCATGAGTTAGAAGCATGGCTAAACGACATCGAACCTCGTACAACACATATGATCATCCTAATAGGAGACATTAATATAAATACTCTTGACCTAACCTAACCTTGATATACTAAGTCAGTGCAACATAAACCCTACCATTAACTCCCCAACAAGAGAAGAAATTACTCAAAATTCACTAACACAATCATGCAGTGATCATATCAACATACGGGTTCCCATTAATACAAATACATCATCAGTAATTAACGTCAAAATTTCTGATCACTACTTTGTCTGAACTTCGTTTTATTACGTTACCTACCTCTCCCCCCCCTCATAATCATACATATGATTATGAGGGGGGGGGAGAGAGGTAGACATTATATATTATTATTATCTGAGACATTATATATTATTATTATTATCCATTATTCAAAAATTCCCTGTAACCTTCATTGTTACTTGTAAATATAGATGCAGAAAAGTATTATTATCAAAATTTTAATTGAAAAAAATGTAGAAAATGAATCACATATGCAGCACTCAGTGCTGAATTTTGTAAAAAAATACAAGTTGGAATGTCACTGAAGATGATTATTGTAATTGTGTAAATATTTCAGAAATCAATTAAAAAAAAGTGTTTTAATATTATTATCTAGTAAGAGTAGTTACCGATTGATATTCCGAATAGAAAAATACAGAGTGTGAAGACATTGCTAAGTTTAATACTGACCTTGATTGTCATACAAGATTATCTTTGCACATCAACAAGAAAGTATGCAGCATCTTAGTAATTTTTCTATTAGTAATTTCATATCCATACATTAATTCTTAAGCAGAATTTGTTCTTTCGAAGTTTTTTATTAGCAGAAAAACATAATTTTTTCCCGAGATGTTTCATCAGATAAAAAAAAAACAGACTTTATATTTGTTGATGTACTTATCACGCAAGAATAAGAATCTTAGATTGCGTTTCGAAACAAGCTGACAGAGCAGTGACGCAACATTTATCTTTATTGTTGGATACAATTTTCCACACCTCTCGTCAAGGTCATTTCAAAGACAGACTGCTGCAACTGACAAAACGTAAAGAATGTGAGTTCCATTTTTGCTGTCCTTTCTTTTTTGTGATCAGAATTGATGAACATGAACATTTTGAATTACATCATGAGTGAAATTTAGCAGTGACATGAAGAAATTCTTATCAACTTTGTTTCAACAGTTGAGTTCCCTTCAATGATAATCAAAACAAAAATAAAATAATTATCAATTGTAGATGTAAAGAAGCTCTTCTTTTAGAGGCGCACTTAGAAAATACTATGATTCATCGATTGTTTTTGTTTCCAAAAACCAAAAACAAAATTTTCCCCAAAACGTAAATTTTAGTATTATTTTACATCTATTTTGCATTTTATGCTTACCAAAACTAAATAGCATCAATTGTAAGATATTTAAACTATCCATCCATCCATCAGTGGTCTTAACAGGCACTGAAGCGCCCACGACCTTTCCAACTATTCTTGGACTTCGCAACCGTAACTCGACGATAAGGTGGTTAGCCCTATGCCCTCCCGTTGTGTCCTATGTCTGTAGATGTGTGTGTGTGTTTATGGGAAAGGTTTGCCAGTTCTGGGGGACGAAAACCCCGAGTTTCCGGGTGAAAAATGCCCTACCCCTGTATGAGATAGCTAACTCACCTTTCATCGAAAGAGACCAGATAAAGGTTCCTTACATCACCGACGGGAACCGAACCCAGGTCTTTCCGACCAAATGTTTCTTCTATATCGACTGAGCTAAGGATTTAAATTAGATGAAATAAAAATAATCATATAAGAAGTATCTTAAGAAGCTCCATAAGTATCATGTCGTATTGAAACGGTTAAGAAGCCATCGTTCATCTGGTAATCCCACGATACAAAAAAAAAAAAAGGCACTGCGTGTTTTGTAATTTTATCATTAAGAAACCTACAAGTAATTCTGCAGTTTCATAGCATTCCCATATATAGCGAAATACAATCCGAAAATAACATCAACTTGCAAAATATTTCAGAATTATTAAAATTCAAGAAAAAACAAACCTTCATCTTTCTTCAAGATGAGAACAGAAAAATTATAAATCCAAGATAACCATGAATCGAGTTCAATATTAAATTACTATTATGAAATACTGGAGTCTCAGTAGCTCAGTTGGTATAGATGAAGCGCTTCGGTCAGAAAGATCTGGATTGGTCAGAAAGATCTGGATTCGATTCCATCTATGACGTGAGGAACCTTTACTGATCTCTTTCGATTAAATTTGCGTAAGCTGGTCTCATACGTGGGTTTCTTTTATCCTGAAACTCGAGTCCTTTGTCCCTTAGGACAGGCAAGCAGGTCCGATGAACACGCTGATTTACACTCATAAAATATGTGTACTTAATCCCTCATTAGGAGGGCTAAACCACCGCCCATAAATAGACGGGGAGAAAAGGGAGAAAACCCATACGAATAAATAAATTAAATATGTATTTAATGCATTTTTACTGAATTTGCTTCAATTTCAAAGTTCCAATAATTGAGTCTCAAGACAACCAAATTCACTCATAATCGAACAGGAAATTAATGAAAACTCCAGTTCCATAATTTCTTTCTTTAATAATCTCTGCAATTAAAGAGATTACCAAAGACTACATTCCTTTACCTTTTCCCATGGAAGATTCTCAAAGGAAGGTAACTTGAAATATTAGAAAAATGGAACACACCTCGATGAATTTTTTCTCTAATATATTTAATGATAAACACTTTCACCAACATGCAGTATATCAACCACTGAGAAAAATATACCATCCATAATCCCAGATATAATAGTTCGGTGAGATATGGTTTGGGAACAGCCTTCACTAAATGCTTCAGTCAATTGCAGCACAGGAAGTACTGTTTATCCGTACAAGCTTTCTCATACAATGATGATTTCGCCTGACAGACTGTCTTAGGGTCGCCTCTTAGACAAGCAATATGCATTATTTTTTCACTCACTAAACACTCGGGATATCTCACCTTTTTTGAGAAACCAGTCAGGTCTGCTGTTTTCAATATCTTGGCTCCACCCAGACGAGCACCTACAATTAGCCCTTTATCGAACTCCAAAAGATCCTTTGCTTTTCTCATTGTGATCAACACTATTCACTATTACTGACCATCGGTATTCTTAACACGTTCATTGCCAAGCTGAAAATTGGAATTTCGTGTGGTGGCCAAATTTTTTTTATTTTCTTATTTAGTTAGCGACGTCTACGCGATAACGCGTGATCGGCCGCCCGGTGAGAACTCGCAACACGCGATATCGCGTGATTGACAATGAACGTGTTAAATACCTGCCTAGTACGCGTGGCGAAGCAAGAAACCAAGTATGTTGCATATACGCTGTGCAAGTAACGTTTACCTGCATCTGCTATGGGACATGGGGAGAGACCTTTATTGCTATTTTGTATATTAAACAATCATTAGATTGTGACAATAGGATAAAAGTTATTCAATTATTAAGAAAGAAAAACGTAGACTTTGAAACACCAAGATTTGTTTCAAACTACTATCAGAATACGAATGCAGTAGTAATTCGATATAAAAATATCACAACTAAAAACTTCAAATCAGTCGAGTAGTTATGCAAGGATGACGACTCTCTTCCCACGCCTTTTTAACCATTTCATCTAATTAACATTGTCCTCAAAAGAAAAGAAAAGAAAAAGTATTAGAAGAAGCAAAAGTCAAAGAAAAACCAATTGCACATATCATATACACATATATAGTAATTATAACACTTAACAAATCATATCTTTAGTAAAAGGCAGACTCTCCATAGCATTGTTAATGTTGATTAAAAAAATTGGAAAACAACAAAATTCCTAGAACTCTAAAAATAAAATTATATGAAACCATATATACTATCAACAGCTCTCTACGAGGCAAAAATTAGGATCTTAAAAAAAAAAAAGCACAGAGGAAACTGTTGGCTTTTGAAATTTTGAGGAAATAATGCACGAGTGCTGTAAGATTTGAATGTCCATAACGGAGCAATTCTTAAAACAGTTAAAAAGGCATCAACTGCATTGGTTTGGTAACATTGTGCGAATGAAACAGGACAGACTTCTCATCTGTTATTTGAGGGCAGTATGGGGGGGGGGGTTACAAGAGCCAGGGGAAGACCAACATTAACATGAAATAAACGCTTTAGGGCTGCAGTAGACTTTCAAAGCTGTTTTCGTATAAAAGAGCTTGCTAGATTGCATTGAACATTGAACAGAAAACGGTGGAAGGCTATTATACATGTGGGATTCAACGGGTGTTCATGACGAAAGATAAGAAGAAGAAGAATCGGTATATACATAATTTTACACATTATTTTAAATATTATTTTAAATACCTAGTCAAAATGATCTTATCTTATTCGCGTATAGGACGCATTTTTGTTGCAACGAACACATTTCGAATACTGTTCAGCATGAGAAGAAACGATATGCGAGTTTTTAACAGAAGATGAGTCAGCAAGTCTCATAATGTTTAAAATTAGGTTTTCATCCTTCAGAAGAAGCCAACTGGTCATAAGAACACGCGATTAATAGACATAATACACTAAATTCGTACACTTAGTTGATTCGTACACTTAGTTGATAATTACAAACCATATCAACAACGTAGTCGAAAAATCTGACATGAAAACATATTAAGGCTTTTTCTTTTCTTTTCTTTTCTTTTTTTTTTTTTTTGGTTGACCTCTCAGTGAAGTTCCTCAGAAGATATTGCTTCATCAAATTAATATATTTATCTTAGTTTCTGATAGTTTCCTTCTTCCAATATTATAATGAAGCGATCCGTTTGTTATAGAGCTCTAGTCACACATTTTTCTAAAAAATAAATCCAATAACGGCTTTTAATCCCTATAGGAAGTAGTAAATCCTTTTAGGATTCGCTACTTCTTATAGGGATTAAAAGGACTCACTCACTCGAAAGGAGCCCCAACCTTGCGAGATTGAGTGAGTCAGTCAGTCTCTACTATGTCAATCAAAGAGAGCTGGCCTAAAACAATCGCTAATTTTAAGTGGATTTCGTTGAATAGACAGCAGACAAGTACCTCCACCTATAAGTGTAACCAAATATATTATTGTATGAAATTATTTGAGTTCAGAAAATCGATTTTCTTCATTTTATGGGAAGAAATCCCAATTTTATGGGAGAAATAAACTCGCTTCCAATGAGAGAGTGAGATCAACTACCTGCAGAATGGGTCGAAGAAAGGTCAACTGCGATTAGAATTAAACACTGATCTATATTTTATTACTATTAACAAATTAATTCAACCAGCAGTTTTTATATGTAGTGTATTCATACAAATGAATAATTAAGAAGTGGAATCACTTTAGTCTATATTTATTCTCATGGTTCTAACTTCTTGATGCCTTAATCTCAGTTCAACATTAGTTGATGTCGACTGCGAAAAAACATATAAAATCTAGAACATAGCGATGATTCTACAGATTCATTTAAAATTCTCAGTTTTAAAGTTTTAAAGTTAAGAGAAAAATTGTGATGACTCAAAAACTGTATTTTATTTCGTAGGACAACGGCCGTGAGTCCCTTTTACGAGAAGGTACTGCACCATCCCCCCCCCTCCCCGTATTTTTATCCGCGCTCGGGATTGTTTCTCAAGCATTTCTGACTGTAATATATGTTTGTTCACGTGGCTAGTTTGCCTGTTCTTGGGAACGCAAAAACCCGAGTTTCCAGGTGGAAAATATCCCTACCTTCGTATGAGACCGGCTAACTCACCTTTAGCTGAAAAAGACCATATAAAGGTTCCTCACGCCACGAGGGAATCGAGCCCAGGTCTTTCCGACCAAAGGACTTCGTCTATACCGACTGAGCTACGGAGGCTCAAAAAACCTGTATGATGAATTTTTACGCAATTCGGTGAAAAGCAATACGATATGAGATGTGAAAGAAACACTCATAAAAATTGTAAATGAATAGATTAATTCAGTAACAAATGGATACAAATAGAAAGAAAATAATCAAAAACAAGCGCTCAAAATGAGATTATCAAAGCGCCTCAATATGCATTGTGATCAACCCCATAGCAATACGGTGCAGACTACGATGTTTCATACTGTTTATAATGATGCCAAGGAGCTTAGATGGTAATAATAACCATTGCTCCTACAAAGCTTTCCAAAGTCCCTTAAGGTTATATAGGGAAGTGAGGTTGAGGGAAGCAATATCTACCCAGAGCATCCCAGAAATGCCCAATAGGATTAAGGTTAGGAGAACTGGCTAGTCAGTCCATGTGTACGATAGCCTGTTGTTGAAAATATTAGTCCACAAGCTTCGCTCAATGAGGAGAAGCATTATATTCTTGAATGATAAATTTGTAGGACGACCAGTATGGATTTAGCCACTCTAGATCCACAGGAGATCTCCTGGCCTACTTTATTCACATTTGGACCCATTCCTTGGAAAGATTTGGAGAAATATGTACTCTGACTATTGATACCTTCAAGGTTTTAGATATGATATGGGATCGAGGACTTCTCAACAAGTTACGATCATTTGGCTGTCTTTCTCCTTGTGTAAATGGATCGCCAGTTTTCTCTCTGGTCGATCCCAACGTATAATGGTGGATGGTATTCTTTCTTTAGACTTTCCTGTCAATTCCAGTGTTCCTCAGAGCTCTGTCATTTCACCCACCCTCTTCCTGATTTATATAAACGACCTGCCCTCATTGACTGTAAACTCTATTTATAGTTTAACTGATAACAGTACGTTCCACTCGTCCTACTCATATGACAATCCTTGCAGTTCTCAAGCATCTAATGCTTCAAGATCATTTATAATAAGTGTCATGAACACTAATCTTTACAGTATGGGGTGAAAGCAACCTGGTCAACTTCAATGCCTCCCAAACGCAGTTTCGTTTGTTTTCCCTTAAATTTCCAAAAACCCTTGGCATCCTTTTCTGGTCAAGAAGATACTTCTCTGTTGAACAGTTACTTATTTACAAATGTACAAATGTACAAATCCTAAATCTGACCAACATTGGAATACTGCTCTCATGTATGGGTTATGCACCTAAGACTTCCCTAAAAATACTTGATGCTCTTCAGAAAAGGGCAATCCAATTTGTAAATGACACTTCTCTTACAGATTCTCTTCAGTCACTGTCCCATAGAAGATTAATTTCTGAATTGTGTATCTTTTACAGATATTTCCATGACCATTGTCAAGCAGAACTAGCATCATGCCTAGTATTTCTGCTAGATCTACAGGCTAGATCTATAGTTGTTCAGCATCCGCTTACCGTTCGCAATGCATACTCGCCGAACCTGTTACTCCCAGTCATCCTTCATTCCTTCCACCTCAATTCTGTGGAACAGTCTATATCATGAAAGTTTTCCAAAAGACTGCAATCTTCAATAATTCCAGAGGAATAACAAGATATTACTGTATTTCTAACCCCCCCCCCTCGCACGGCACCTGTTTTGCTATAGGCTCTTCTGCCTCTTGTGTGTCGGACAAATAAAAATAAAATAAAATCATCTCCCTTGTCGCACCCGCATTCCGACCAGCATAGTGGTCAGAATTTCATCTCCGTAAGTTGCAGCAGTCATAGATTCTCTCTCTAGGAAGCATATGATGGTCATTCTGTCCCCAAACAAGAGCCTTCCCAAACTATCACACTATCTCCACCATAAGTGTCCCTTTCACGGATCTTAGAGGAATGATAACCTGTTTCTGATTCTCTCCAGATCAAAACACGCCTGATTTCGCTTTGTAGAGCAAATGGGTTCATCTGAAAGCAATACTGGAGCTTGGCACATTTCAAATATTCTCTTCTGGAGTGTGGGGATAGGGACACTCAGACTACCCTCTCCATCAACTTGCATACAGACCGCTTTCGCGAAGCCTTCTGAGCACTGACATGTAATATCAATGTTCTTGTAGCCGAATCGAGATCATATAGTAGCTGATTCGGGATAGCACTCCTGCTATCCTGAATCAGTATTGGTTCTACAGTCTGCAAACTATGAAACGACTCACAGGCATTTAGTCTTACGATGGCTTGACATCTGAATGCATCGGTTAAATGATGTCTTCAGCCATATGCAAAAATTTTGCTTTCACGAAATGCCTTACTCCAAATGTAAAACCACTCCAAAACGCCTTTTATGCCGGCTCATTTGTATATAACATTGACAGCACCACTCAGTTGTATACGAAAACCAGACTCAGCGTCATTTTTACATAATGTGCCTGAATTTCATATGGTTTTTTTTTCTTATACTCCTGAGTTATCGCGATTTGATTCTTTGTTCCTTAATTTATGGAAACTCGTGTATACATATATTCACTCAGTCAAAATAATTGCCCACTAGATGCTATCGTCGTGACAGTGAGTATCTTGTAACAATAATATGACACTATATTGTGCAATATATACTACTGTGAACAATAATTATTTGCTGATTGATGGTAATTGGCGTGCCCTCATCTGTTGAATGTGATATAGAACGCAAAGTGAAGTAAATGAGAATATGTTATAGCTCAGAAAACAGATACTGTGGTCCACTGATTTTTAAAGAATTGTTCTCTTTCGGCTATTATATTTACATATAATTTTGGTTAACGTGTGTGTGTGTGTGTGTGTGTGTGTGTGTGTGTGTGTGTGTGTGTGTGTGTGTGTGTGTGTGTGTGTGTGTGTGTGCGCGCGCGCGCGCGCGCGTTAAGCATTATGACAAGCAGAATATTTGTCATGTGCCTAATTTTTCATATTCATATTTCAACTACCATTCGCTGCGAGGGAACAAGCTTTAATTTTATGTCCCTTTAGTTCTCTAACTCACAGATCCCAGATGGGCATAATTTTCTTATGAAATTATAATCGACCGGCACTAACATTGACAGTACATAATTATAAGTCTGTTGTATTAAACACGGAAACATTTTCGCGAAAGTGTATGAATTTTTCATGTTTACATTTCATAGAACACGTGCTTCGTAATTTGTTAATTAGGGCATTTCTTAATTTTTGTTAATTATTGTGCTCTCTTTTAATTACAAGTTAATTAAAGTTCGGATAATTTATTTAAAGCAGTTATAATTCTGTTTTGTGGTTCATAAATTTACTAGGTAGTTCAGATTAGAGAGCGTAGAATTATAGGAAATTATTCCCTATTCATTATGTTATCCTCCCTCTCCCCTATAGATTTCGAATCTAACAAAAATTCGAAGAGAGTGTCGATCCAATGCTCGCATTCCCTCGAACTAGTTCACTGGAGTATCGAGCATGCGCAGTGATATCTATTATTCAAAGTATGTGGACGTGCCTTGCTTATATGTAGGAGTGTAGAGGTACAGCAGTTGAATTTAATATGGACAGAGCCATTGGAAATTTAAAAAAATACCTTATTTTTGTATAATCGAGGGGAGGGAATCAATATTCAATGATTGATTCGTATGTATGTAGTTAGGAAGCCATAAAATTATATTCACATGACGTATGAATATACACGCCTTTGTGCTGTGAAAGTGAAACAATTGCAGAGTGAGATGATTCAATGGAGAGTGATATACCATTTCTGTCATAAATTTAGATATTAATATTAATTGGAATTAAGTAAAGCAGAGATAAATAAGGCTTTAAGGATACCGTAGTATGTTTATTACCTCCGTACGTTTTCTAGTTGGTTTTGCCTGTAATACCGAATTAATATGTCCTTATGATTTGTAGTATATTTGTACACATATTCTATTTTAATATCCGGTACATTTTTGTCTCTGAGGAAGGTTCCTGCAATTAACAAAACTGCATATATACGAGCATAACAGAATAATACTTGAGTGGTTTACTTTTAAGGGTTATTGGTCGTTGAAAGATAACAATAACATATTTGAAACGGATGAATAACATATAGAGCATGAAATATGAGCAAAAAAAGGTACTTCGGACATCAGTGGTATTAATGGACACTACAATATTTTGTAGCTTTTTATGGAAGCTACAAAAAACTGTGCATTTTGTGATGATTTTTGTAATATTTTTCGAATGTTACGAATGAAAACGTTGTTGATAACGAATGGGATTGCTGTTATGGATACAGGTTTCATTTTTCTTAAAGTAAGAACTTTATAAATCATGTACTTAATGACTTCAGTGAACCTGGTTATATGAAACCACATAATTGTTCCAAAGGAAACTACTATCTCATAATTTATGCAATTTAATTCACTTATAATTATTAAATATATAAAAGAACACATTATGCAGATAAAAGTCGGTTATTATCTCATCTAACTAATTACTGCGAACATCATCTATTGAGAGAGAGAGAGAGAGAGAGAGAGAGAAAGGAAAGTGTACATGCATTTCTGAGAATAAAAGCAGCCACAAAGATCTTAACATCTCAGGTTTTATCGGAAAGGAATATTTAATGATAAACGTCTCTTTAATGAGCTAGAAACATCACCGCGTTAAACTTCGATTCAGTGCAGATTATGAGTTATGCTGTTTCCGCGATTTTCAAGTGCAGCTATCTTGAACGGATATGTGGACGATATATTCCTCATATGGGAGCATGGTATTGAGAATCTTCACGGGTTTCTCAACCACTTAAACAACCTCCATCAGGATATAAAATTGACCATGGAGATTGAAGAAAATAGTTCCATCTGTTTCCTAGATTTCTCGACGAGCACCAGAGAGACATTGCTTATAAGAGAACCAGAGCAACTGCTCTGTCGG